>NC_083229.1:73902038-74213705 GCF_032191835.1 Heteronotia binoei | reverse complement strand
GCCTGCTCACTTGTAAATGCTTTGCCAGCTGCATCCAGCTGCACTCTGCCCAGTGTCATCAGGGAAAGGGCTACAAGCACCGGGGAGGGACGGTGGCTCAGTGGTAGAGCATCTGCTTGGTAAGCAGAAGGTCCCAGGTTCAATCCCGTGGCATCTCCAACTAAGAGGGTCCAGGTAAATAGGTGTGAAAAAACTTAGCTTGAGACCTTGGAGAGCCGCTGCCAACCTGAATAGTCAATACTGACTTTGATGGACTGAGGGTCTGATTCAGTATAAGGCAGCTTCATATGTTCATATATGATGGCTGTGAGGATGGGCAGTGAGAGGGCTTGTGAGCAGGGGAGGGAGGGATACACGGGCAGGTAGTGAGACATGAGTGAGTGAGTGGGTGGGAAGGGGGCCCCTGTGAACTCTCTGCCCAGAACCTTGCAAAAATCTGAAACTTTCTATAGAACAAAGCCGAGATTGAGAAATATGAGGCCTTTGACACATGTCTTTAAGACATGTTTAATTTCAAAAAATGAGAGATGCTGGAGTTAGAAATTAAATACTGCTTAAATATGTGTACTGGGCAGAGTTTAACCATAAATAACTGGATATCTTTTTTACCCTTAGCTTTGTTTCCCCACTTTAAAATATTTGTGAAGATTCTGGGCTTCTCATATGCAGAATCCTATTATATAGAATTAGGCATTCCACACTAAAGCAGCAGAATTCTTGAGTTGCATCACTTGACACTGTGGGTAGAAGGCCCCATTTTTAAGTAGGCAGAGTGCCACATTGTAACTTCTCCCCCTGTAAAAAAAATGTCCCTGTGTGTATTAAAATAGCACAGTAATCATTTACTAAACACAATGAACCTTTTACAAAGGGAAGCATTAAGTAATATAGCACCTCACTTGTAATGTTTTAAGCCCTTCATGATCTGAAACTCACATCCCTCAGGGACTATGACTCCCTCGGTCAATTCAAGCTCAGTTTTTTCAAAAATTATTAGTTATCTCCCAGAGTGTAGAGAACAGCCTGCAGCCCATTGTCAGGCTTTTTATGTAATCATTCCACCATTGTAGAACAGACTTTCATAGGAAGTAAATAATGTTTCCACACTATTTATTATATTGATTGTGTATTTTAATCTGTTTTAGGTGTTTGATTGTTTACTAAGCTACCTTGGGCCCCCTCTAGTAGGGAGAAAGGCAGGCTGTAATTTATTTCATTGAATAAGGTATATAAATCAGGATTCTGTTGCTTATGTTGGAACACACAACATGCGATCAAGATAGATCAAGGTATCTGAAGAAGTGAGCAGTGACTCACAAAAGCTCATATCCTACCACAAATGTTGTTAGTCTTTAACAGGGATGACCAAACTGCGACTCAGGAGCCATGTGTGGCTCTTTCACACATACTGTGTGGCTCCTGGAGGTCAAGGAGGAACTTCATGCAGGCTTACTCTCAAGAAAGCATGCTTAGCATGAGTCCCTCAGTCAGCCATTGAGTGCTGACCCATGGGTAGGTGACTATTTCCACCATGTGTGAAGGGAAAGGAGGGGAAAATAGGCAGGCTTGCAAGCTCTTCTTCACTGCAGAGGTCACCCAGAGACCTAGAGTGGAATAGGAGAGCACAAGAGCTGAGGGAGCCACTGGAAGGAGGGACAACATTAAAGAGGGCAGTGCAGGGTTCCCCCTTAGTTTCATAGCTCTTGTAGAAACTGTATTTACTAACCTTGGTGTCAAGGCAAAGAGAGATGCGTAATGATGCAAACGATGCTCAGTGATTTATATGGTATGTGTGTGTTTCCTTCTCCCACTGGTGCAAAAAAATAATTCCTAACCTTTCCCTATACTGGTCTTATGGGGACTGTTATTCCCAGCTTTCATTTTTTAAAAAGTCTTCTTGTAACATGGTTGTGTTGAAAAGTACATACATATGCATTTTATCTTTCTGTCCAAAGAAAGTATTAAGAGTTTAATAAAGATGTATGTGTAATATTTGTTAATGCCTTGAGGCTCTCAAACGTCTGATGTTTATTCTGTGTGGCTCTTACGTTAGACAAGTTTGGCCACCCCTGGTCTTTAAAGTGCTATTGGACTCTTTACTGTTTTCTGCTACAGCTTATAGAGTGATTATAAATGGCATAAGACTTGAAATGTGGAGAATCTTTCCTGACCTTCCATTCAGCTAGTGGAACTGACAGTGCTGCAGTTCTACTGACTTATTTATCATTGAAGTGTAACTCTGCTAAGTGGTGGCTGTGGATCTTTGGTTTTTTGTGGGTAGATCTGTTATAGAATAGACAAACTCTCATCTTCTGAAAACATCTTTTCTCTTCAGAATATTTACTACATGGAGCCATAGAAACAAGATGTATTAAATAAGACAGCTTTTTTTAAAAAAAAAATCCCTAGTCATGACCCTTCAGTGCTTGGTGTAATAATAAAGAAACTTTTGTTGTCTGTAGTTCTTTTTTGAAAGCAAGTGATCACAGTAACAAATGTTCTGCTTTTTAAAACAGAAATTGAAGTTTATCTTGGCTGTTCTAGGGTGACTTACCCAAGTTATCATATTACTTAAGACAGCCTGTTGTGTTTAAGGGTGGGATATTATTTCATACTTGTCCATGGGCACCATAGAGAGTGAAAGAAGCAGGCTAACTGTATGAAGGCTGTTACTGGACCAGCTACTGAGAATACAGGAGTCGGAATATTATGCACATTTTCCTTGTTTTCCCCACAGGAGAGAAAACTTGCATATGATTATATTCCAGTAGAAACAATTTTACTTTTGTTTCTTGTAGTCCAG
The DNA here is from genome assembly GCF_032191835.1 of Heteronotia binoei. NCBI lineage: Eukaryota > Metazoa > Chordata > Lepidosauria > Squamata > Gekkonidae > Heteronotia > Heteronotia binoei. The sequence goes on along the minus strand of NC_083229.1, from coordinate 74,210,902 downwards.
TTCATTTCCATTCGTGTCAGTGTCAATCTGAGAGTGGCCACCACAGTTTCTTATACATTGAATAAAAAGAGTGCAGCATTTTATATGAATGAGCCAGCCAATTTCTCTTAAGCAAGAGAACAATCATCACTACTCTTTAGGTGGTTATTCCAGGGGAAAACTGAACATGTACATCAGTACTTCATTTAGTTTGTTCCATGATGATGGTGCTGAAAGCGCCTCAGTGGCTGCTGCAAAGGCTTCCTTGTTGTGGTAGCATTTTCAAAAAATTAATCCTATTGGTTTCAGTCACTTAAGTTAAACTAAATAAAACAACCGAAACTTTATAGCAGGAATAGTAGGAATTATGGTTATCTTCAGAGCAACTTGCTGATTTCTCCATATTTACATGTTAATCAGGTTCCTGGTAGTTTTGTGGTTTAGACATTTTGCAGCTGGTGAGTTTGTGGTGACTCAGTGGAGAGACATTGCTGAGATCTGATGTCTGAACATGTGGCCCTTGAAACAAATTGTAGATTATTAAATGTTACATGGCCACTATAGTTCAAACTTCAAACTGAAGCTTAACAAGTATACTTGCACTGAGATCAAAACCTGAGAGAATAGTGAGTTTATATAAGGATGAAGTCATTCCAGGGTACTTCATTGCCAATGGTAGCACCACACCTGGAAGTAGAACAGTTATCACCTGGGAGGAAAGCTGAACCAACCCCACAGAAAATGCACACAGTTTTTTCCACAGCAGTGGTCCTAGTCATATGCCTAAACTAGTAGCAGCACAGGGACAGTAGCTATCATTTTTTCAAATGTCTGGCATGCCCACAAAAGCACTACAGATCACAGAAAGCCTTTATCTAGAGGCCTCAAAGTCTCAGTTAAAGTACACTGGGTTCAGCAACGCTGAGAGTCCATTTTTAAAATTGTTTGTGGATCCTAGAAAATAATAAAATGTTTTAGTCTAATATGTATGGGGGATCTTCAAGGTAGTTTGGATGTTGAATCAGAGAAGCACATTCGAAAGTTTTTAATTGCTCCAAAATCATGTGGATGTATGATATGCAAGTTTGTTTAATCCTGCCAAGTCCTTTATGCGCACTCAATAAAAACAGAAACTCAGCCCTGCATACCTATTTGGAAAGATTGCCCTTTAAGTGTTCTGTTAAAATTAGAACAATAATACGAGTCTTCACAGCATCCCTGCCCTTCCTTGCTGTGACTAGAAACAACTTGAGGAAAGTGATTTTAAGCTGAAAAAATGTCAGGAGTGGGAGGAAGAGCAACCTCTCCCTGCCTGCCCTTTTTCTACTGAGTAGCGGCCTACCAAGACTATTCAGACTCAGGGAAGAAGTTGGAAAAATATCATGGAATACAAGACTCTGATATTATCTGTCTTTACTTGGAAATGTGTATAAGTGATTTCAGTTTCCACAGATATGGCTAGGATTAATGCCTTAAAAGCTGCATTCTCCATTCAACACATACAATGTTACTAAAAATAGCAGCTGACATTCTTTTCATATTCATATCAAATGTTACATGAAAACTAAACTTTGAAAAATGTAAAGGTGCTGCCCACAAGTGATAAAGCAGCTGTGATTAGGGTAATTCGGAGCAGAAACCAAAAAGTAAAAAAAGCAAAAGCAATAATCAGTCTCTCCCTGCCTGTCCTCTTTTGCTGAGACACTGCTGGCTGGATGCAGGTCAGCCTTCTCCCCCATGCTATACAATCTCTGCGTAAAGCCGTTTGTATGTCTGGAGTAGACTGTTGTCCATATGCTGGTGACACCCAGATCTGTATTACTTTATCCAAATTGCCTGATGCTGTTCTAGAGATCCTGAACCAGTGACTTACTGTTGTGGTTCAAGAGTGAACAAAGGAGAACGAGTTGAAACTGAATGCTGACAAGACAGCAGTAATGTTGGTTGAGAAGGCTGAGGTCTTGAGGGACATTGTGCTCCCCAACTTTGATGGAGTCCACCTGATACTCACTGATTCAGTTAACAGCTTTGGAGTTATAGTGGATCCGGCACTATTATTGGAGAAGCAAGTTGATGCCTCTGCAAAAGAGGCATTCTGCAGCTAAATTTAGCCCAGAAGATGGCCCTCCAGTTGGTGCAGAATGCCACAGCCTAGTTACTGTCAGGTGCTAGGTGGAACATGCTTGTCACACCCCTTCTGCAGACACTTCTTTGGTTACTGACCAGTTACTGCGTTCAGTTTGAAGTTCTGGTTATCATCTACAAAGCCCTTGGACTGGTGTACTTGCCTATCCCACTGTTTCACTGCATGAGCTTTGTTCATACAATCAAAACTGTTTAAAGATGTTACCTTGCAAACTGATGTGATTGCCTGTCCATATGAATTTTCTGTGGTGGTTTGACCTTGTGGAAGCTCGAGAACCTAGATCTTGAGCACCTCAGGAAGGCCCCTGCAAACCAGAAATATTCAGGGGGAATTTTTTTTAAAGGAACATTGTAAAATGAAACACCAGACAGGAACCTTTGTAATGAAATAGAGTTACAGTCCACTGCAATGATTATTGTAGGTATCACCATGTTTTACAGCTTGATTCTATATCTTGTAAGCCATTTTCCATGTTGTTTATATTTGCCTTAGTTTTTCATTTGCATTACTTTCTAATCCTGTAGTCCTAGTCCCATTACATTATTTATTGTCTTATGTTGTTTGATTACAGTGTTCATATCCTGTAATTGCCCTGAGGCTCAGCAAGAAAAGTGAACTATAAATAAACAAATAAAAATGTATCACCTGTTTTCTGACTGAGATTTATGGCAGATAACAAACTTATACAGCAATACAGTAACCAGTAAATTCATGTAATTCAGTAAAGTACATTAAGAGAACCAAGTAATAAAAACAGTATAATATATATCATACGCTGGATTACACAAAAAATGAAATAGACAACAGAATGAAGTGAAAATACAGTATTGGGAAGGGAGCTAAAAATGTCACAGACAAATAACACTGTAACACTTAATTACTCTCAGCATTCCACAATTAAAGATACATCTACACATCAATCATCAATTTTGACATATTTATTTCATTCACTGTGTTCCCCCCCCCCCCGAATTAAACCCAAGCAAATGGTAACCTATGGTCCTTGCATCTGTTAAACATGTTCATTGTGCTGTATGCTAATTTGCTGCCCACCTTCTACCTATATGTGTGGACTGTTAACTTCCACTTCTTTATATTTTAAGAAGTGTGTGTGCACACAAAAGTTGATACCTTGAATAAAACTGTGTTGGTCTTAAAGGTGCCACTGGACTCAAAACAACTTTGCTTTACACATTCTGTGAAGTGTGTGAGCCTTTCTGACCTTATCAGGCAGGCCATTCTACCACAACAGGGAATGATTAAGTACAGGCAGCTGTTGTTCTTATTCTTTCAGATGAGTGAAGCTATTCCAACACAGCATATGGAAAGAGGCAGTCCTTTAAATGTGGGACCTAGGGTATGCAGGGCTTTGAAGGTAATGTTCAGCATCTAGGTTGAATTCATCAGTAGGAAGAAAAGAAAGGAGGGGAACAAAAAACTTAACCCAAATAATTGAATTGGGAATCTGAAAGGTTAAATAAATACAAATCTGGGTCAGTTCCTAAAAATAATCAATGTAAAACATAAACATATAAATAATGCAAAAATATAAAAAGAATTACATTTATTTATTACAGGATAATTTAAAACCAGCTATGGGCCCAACTATAGCCTCTATACAAGATAAAACCATACAATTGAAACCTAATGTACATGGGCCACAGAGAGTCTGGCACAGAACATTCCCAGCATTCCTCAAGGGATCCCCATAGCCCACTACCACTAAAAGAGGCGGTGGGAGAAAAACATTTAATAAAGTAAAATAAGGCCTCTTCTACTTGCAGGGAGTTTTTATCCCGGAGTTTCTGACCATTCCTAGAGATCGGAAGATTCTCTTGTCACTTAGATCTAGGAATCGCCAGGAATTCTATGGTGAGAAGCTTCCTGCAGGTCAACAAGGCTTTCTTTTCCTTTGTAATTTTTCTCCTGGGGCATGTGGGACTGGACTGCTTTATCCAGCATCAGACTGGTCTGTCAGGTTCAACGTTGCCAGCTCTGGCTGGCAGCCGCTCTCCATGCTCCCAAGTAGAGCCTGGGACCTTCTGCGTGCAAAGCAGATGCTCTGCCATTGAGCCTCAACTTCATCAGATGACAAAGGAGGCCAGAACTGAGGGCATTATGCATGTGCACATGCTGGTTCGTTGCCTGACACACGTGTAGGTCACTGCTTCTGAAGTCTGTTCCTTAAATAGAATTGTGGAAAATGGCTTTTTTGGGGGGAACAGGTGGGAGGTTTTTGCATTTCTGTGTGTGTGTGTGTGTGTGTGTGCCTATGTGGAAGTCATGGCAATCTCTGGTGACTGCTGCTGGGGCATAGAGGACGTTCAGACAAGTTGCTCAATACAGCCTACCTCTACCTCCCAGCTCTGGTATTCCTTTGAGGTCTCCCTTCCAAATAATTGCCAGGGTTGGCCCTGCTTAGTTTCTGAGATCTGACAAGATGGGCTTGCCAGGGCTACCCAGGTCAGAGCTAAAAGGGGCTTTGTGAATGTGCAATATTTCTCACTCCTGCTGGTCAATGGGGGAAAGGCTAGACCCTTCTCCCCGTCTCCATTTTCTCCTCACAATAACCATGTGAGGTGTGTTAGTACCTGGACAATGTCCTCGTTAGGGAATAACTTGGACAGAATTGGGATGTGCCATTAGGGGGAGCCCTAGTTTATCAGCTGTTCAATGGGGGAAAGGTTTTATCTTTTTATCCCCACCACAACAACCTTGTGAGGTAGGTTAGTTCTCCCCTGCTTTTATCTCATGCACACAGATAATCAGGCAAAGTTTTTCGTTAAACCATTATGCCTGTATACATAAGTTGGTGACTTTACCTCCACCCCCAATTTCAGCTCTTTTTTTAAAAGCTGCCCAGAGAGGAAATTTTTTAAAAAGATCTTGTGGGCATGTAGAATTAGGCAAATCTCCAGAGTAGCCAACTGTATTTGACCCCAGAGTAGACACCACAATGGAGTTAGCTGCAGACTTTGTTATTTTTGGTCTCTCTCCCAGTAGGGAAGAAGAAATAAACTGGGTGGAAATTTACTGCTTACCTCCAGTGGACAGGTAGCCAATATACACGACATCGGCTGGACGCTTTACCTGGAGAAAGTGACAAGGTGCTTCCTCCCGGAGCAGGTTCACCTAGGAAGCTCCCCTCCCTCTGACTACCTTCTCCATGGTTCCCATAGCAATTGGGGAAGCAACTGTCTCTGCTATTTCATTGGATTTCCAGGACAGTCTCTTTCTTAGGGAATAGCTTGGTCAGAATTGGGCTGAGCCACTAGGGGAAGCCGTAGTTTATCAGCTGGCAAACGGAGGAAAGGGTAGAGGCTACAATTGCTGCTGATGGCCGTAACAGCATTCCTAGAATTAGTGTCATCTTATCCAGGTAACGGCTTTTTGCTACATACACAAACAATCCATTAGATCACAGAACATGGTCCAGGCTGTCATCTTTCTTGTTGGCCCCAAGCTGGGATGCTCAACAGCTGCCCGTCTTGCAGAAATCTATAAGCGGAAGCTTTTTTAGGGTTTCCAGCTTCAAGTTGGGAAATACCTGGAGATTTCGGAGGTGAAGTCTAGGGAGGGAAAGGGCTGCAACGGGATTTAATGCCTTCCAAAGCAGTGATATTCTCCAGGTGAACAGATCTCTGTCCCCTGGAGATCAATTGTAAGAGGGTGCTCTCCAGCCACCACCTAGAGGTTGGCAACCCTGATACCTATTCCTGTTGTGGAGGCTGAAGTGATGTTCATTTGTTTAACAGATACATATAAGGCTGCTGTTGCAAAAATAGGATCAGGAGCACTAAGGAACGGTGGTAAGCTTAGATGTGTAGCTTCTAGCCCCACTTGTGGGCCTCCTGATGGCACTTTGTTTTTTTTTTTTATGGCCACTGTGTGACACAGAGTGTTGGACTGGATGGGCCATTGGCCTGATCTAACATGGCTCCTTTTATGTTCTTATGAGTGAGCCAATAGGTGTGTAGAGGTGTGTAGAGGTGCAGATACATGGCTTCTCTTATGTGTAATGTGACCTGACACATTTTTGTCAAACCGGCTTTCTTCAGTATCAAGCATTGTACACTTAGGCTCAGTATTGCAATGATAAAAGGAATAGTTAAACAATGTAGGACCAAAAAGGAGTTATATAGTTATAGTCAAAGATGTAAGGCATAGAAATATTATGGAGGCCTCATATGATATTGCATTGAGTCATAATCAGGTGGGTAGTGTTTCAATTATATGCCTTCTAATTCTGGTCCTGAAGATACAGTCTCAGGAGCAGTTCAGAGCCAATGTACTGTAATAGCATGTAGTGTAACATATGGAATATTCATGATCTGCCAGTTCTATATTTTCTTGAGTTTCTGAATTGTCATTGTGGGCAGAGTCATGTAGAGCGCATTACCGTTGTCTAGCCTCGAGGTAACCATGGCATGGATCCACAGATCTGAAGGCAACTTCATGTGTTCACCCTTAGTCATTTAACTGCAGCAGCCAGGCCTTGACTCAGCACAGCTACAGCAGCACCCTATAGTATGGTATGGACAAAGAGGACAGGGCTGGAAGTCATCAATATATTGATGATACTGTACTCCAAAACTTACGGATCACCTCTCCCAGACAGAGGCTTTTATCCAGGGGCTTCTTTTTTCTGATTCCCACCCTAGTAGAATCTGAATAATTTGGCATTTTTTAATAGCTTGATTACAGGAAAAAGTATTGTCATACATTCAGCCAGCAGTTGTGCTCCCATTCATTTAACTAGGACAGGATCAGTAAATATAGAAGACAGCTTTACATTAATGCTTCAAGTCCAGCTTAGGGAAGCAGCTATGTGCAGAAGTCATTTGATATTGTAACTGAATTATTAAGTTGCATGTTGGTTCTATGTGATATAACTTGTTTGTTCTTGAGTTTCAAATCCCCGATAAAATCTGTGATAGATTATCATAACTGTATAAGAATGAATACATAATGTTTTGTATGTGCAAGAGATTTTGGATGAAGCATCTTTGAGCTAAAGCCTCTTTAAAATCTTTTTACTGGTCTATACCTGTTCTAAGAAAAGGCATGAATCAGGTTGAGCTGTGCTGGAGAATATGACGGAATTATTTGTAATGTAAGGGCAGGGTAGGTTTTGATGTGAGAAAGAAAATGTATTTCTCACACAGAACAAAGAAATCCACCCTGGAACAGAAACCTCCCTTGGGCTGAAATGTACCTTTGAAACCTCCTGGGCCTTGAGAAACAGTGTTTTACTACAGTCAGGCTGATCTTTGTACTAAGGACTGGGAGACGCCCAAAGGACTACTTATACACTGTCCATTTCCTTAAAGCAGTATTTACAGTCATATAGGGTGTGTTCACACACACTAAATAATGCAGTTTGCAACTGAATTTTTAATGTGTAAGAATAGTAAAATCCACTTGCAAACAGTTGCTGTGTGAAAACACCCTTAGAGGCAAGTACCTTTCCATGCTAAAATCATAAGAGCAAAGCATAACTATCAGCAGTTGAAGATATTTTAAAAGCAGATACAAGCCTGCTTACTCAGCAATTCCTTTTCCCATCACATATTTAGAAACCTAATTCCAGTGGGGAAATAGGGTTGCCAGGCTCCAGGTGGGGCCTGGAGATCTCCCTCTTTTACAACTGATCTCCAGCTGGCAGAGATCAGCTCCCCTGGAGAAAATGGCTGCTTGGAAGGATGGACTCTATGCCATTGTACCATGCTGTGGCCTCTCCCCTCCACAAACCCTGCCGTCTCCTGAATCCACCCCCAAAGTGTCCCAAGTATTTTTCAACACAGACCTGGCAACCCTATGGGGAAAATGCATCTAATGAAATGGGCTCTTACCCATGGAAGTTTATGCTTCAATATTTTGCATTCCTAAACCCATTTACTATTGTGTAAGTACCATCAAATGAGTGGCGCTTAATGATGAGTAAGCCTGCTTAAGATGATAGTGCACATCTCTTAGTCTTTAAGTTGCCACAAGACTCTTTTTTGTTTGTGCCTCAAGTAAAGAGCACCAGTAATATGCATTAACTAAGAGTAAGGCCTGTTGTGGAGAAAAATACAACGGGCTCTAGAAAGAGGCTCTGGATGAGTGCTCCCCTACCCATGCTGTCTTCCCACCCACCCAAGTGAAGGCATTCACTCCTCTCCCCACTTTAAGGGGGAGCAGTTCCCAGCTCAAGAACAGTTGTAATTCTGAGTAATACCCATCTCTTACCTGGAGATTGGCAACAGTGGTTCCCAGGAAGACATGGCTGATTTGGGGGTGGAGTCTTTGGCACTGTACATAAGGTCCCACGCCTCCTCAAACCCCACCCTCTCCAAGCTCCACCCCCAAAATATCCAGGAATTTCCCAACCTGGAGTTGACAGCTGCAAAGTCACACTGGCTGTCATGGGAGGGAGGGCTGCTGCTGAACAGGAGCAAGCAGCCAGGCCTAGTTAAGTCATGCCAGTCAGGTGGCATCAAGTCACCCAGAGAGTGCTGCCAGGCCTAGGATAGCCAACCTCCTAGTGGAGGCTGAAGATCTCCTGGTATCACAACTGAACTCCAGAAACAGATCTTTGTCCCCATCCTGGAGAAAAGAACTGCTTTGGAGGGTGGACTCTGTGGCATTATATTCAGTCAAAGCCTCTCCCCTCCACAAACTCTGGCTTCCTTAGACTTCAAAACAAAATCACCAGGAATTTCCCACCAACCTGGAGCTGGCAGCTGTAGTCAGGAGTGGACCCAAGGAATTCTGTCTCAAAGGCCAAATTAGGCCTTGAAAAGCCCTCCTCCCCCGTGCTTTGTCAGGAGCAGACCCCCAGTCCTGCAAGGTAAGTTTTGTGCACTCAGAGTGGTAACAGACTCTCAGTGTCTCATGCAGAGTTTTTAAAGGACATGGCAGGGATTTATCTTGTGAGGTTTTGCATGGCAAACAGATGTTGTATCACTGAGGCTCAGCCCTTGCTGTTGTCAACTTGTTAACAGCCTGCCAGTGTCAGCTGCAGAGAATGTGAAGGTATTTTCTCTCTGTAGCAAGACAGGAATTATAAAGGATGATGGTTATTTGAGGTACTAATGAGATTTGTGTAGAGGCTAATGATGTTCTGTGTTTCCTTCCACCTGCTGTGCAATGCATTGTTGAAAGCTGTCCCCTCCTATGTCCTGGTTCCATCCCCAAGGCACAGCCCCTGCCTGTGTCATGCAAGGTAAAGCATTTCTCAACAGAGGCCAACTCTCTCCGTCCTCAGAACAAAATATTTATTCGGCAATCCAGCAGAGTAGTTAACCTCCCCTTCCCCAGCCTGGCTGACATAGGCATTAATGGCTCCAGCAGTTGCTGTGTACCATGGTAGAAGCTGAGCCGGTGAGGAGACATTGGGATGCATCTGGAGAGACCTTTTGAAGGTGTTGTGTGCTGTCAAGGGATTGGGAGAGGGTTTTTGCAGCAGCAGCTCTGAGGCCATGTCAGAGGTGGAAGTACAAGAGTCAGGATGTAAGCACAGCCTTGGAAGGGCAGAGGAGGGTGATCGGTGCTGCCCGAACTTGAGAAGTAGTCCAGGGCAAGCAGCAGCCTGGAGGGCTGTTTAGGGGCCAGCCAAGGTACTTGCTGAACTAGAGGCCATTTGTGAGAGTACAGGATAGCAGTAGCCACTCCAAGGGCTTAAGGCTGTTGGTGGGGGGGGGGGGGTGCTGTGCGCTGTTGTTGGCCAGCAGAGCTATAGGTGTTGGTGACCTGGAGGCAGTTCAGGAGGGCTCAGGACAGTGGGAGCCATTTGTGAGGGCTTCTGAGGGAGAGTCACCACTGAAGTGTCTGAGATGTGTGCCTGTCAAAGGCAAGAGTGTATGTGAGGGTTTTGGCAGTTGTTTCCAACATTCTGGGGCTGTTGTGGGTGGGGAATAGAGGAGTGGGGCCCCAGGGAGGCAGTGGGATCCTTGGATGACCAAGGGGTAAAAGGATTGCTGAAGGAGGATAGGGAAATGACTGAGAAGCTGAATGCATTTTTTGCCTTTGTCTTCACTGTGGAAGATGAGAAGTGTTTGCCCATTCCAGAACTGCTAATTTTGGGAGGGGTGTTGAAGGACCTGAGTCAGATTGAGGTGACGAGAGAGGAGGTCCTACAACTGATAGACAAATTGAAAACTGATAAGTCACCAGGCCCGGATGGCATAAATCTAAGAGTTCTGAAAGAACTCAAAGGTGAAATTGTGGATCTCCTGACAAAAATATGTAATCTTTCACTGAAATCTGCCTCGGTACCTGAGAACTGGAAGGTAGTAAATGTCACCCCATCTTTAAAAAGAGTTCCAGAGGAGATCCGGGAAATTACAGGCCAGTCAGTCTGACTTCAATACCAGGAAAGTTGGTAGAAACCGTTATCAAGGACAGAATGAGTAGGCACATTGATGAACACAAGTTATTGAGAAAGACTCAGCATGGGTTCTGTAAGAGAAGATCTTGCCTCACTAACCTGTTACAGTTCTTTGAGGGGGTGAACAAACATGTGGACAAAGGGGACCCAATAGATGTTGTTTACCGTGACTTCCAGAAAGCTTTTGATAAAGTTCCTCATCAAAGGCTCCTTAGTAAGCTTGAGAGTCATGGAGTAAAAGGACAAGTCCTCTTGTGGATCAAAAACTGGCTAATTAATAGGAAACAGAAAGTGAGTATAAATGGGCAATTTTTGCATTGGAGGATGGTAAGCTGTGGAGTGCCGCATGGCTCAGTACTGGGTCTGATGCTTTTTAACTTGTTCATTAATGATTTGGAGTTGGGAATAAGCAGTGAAGTAGCTAAGTTTGTGGATCACACTAAATTGTTCAGGGTGGTGAGAGGATTGTGAGGCACTCCAAAGGGATCTGTTGAGGCTGGGCAAGTGGCCATCAACGTGGCAAATGAGGTTTAATGTGGCCAAGTGTAAAATAATGCACATTGGGGCCAAAAATCCTAACTATAAATACAAGTTGATGGGGTGTGAACTAGCAGAGATTGACCAAGAGAGATTTTGGGGTCATGGTGGATAACTCACTGAAAATGTCGAGGCAGAGTGTGATTGCAATAAAACAGGCCAACGCCATGCTGGGAATAATTAGGAAAGGAATTGAAAACATGTCAGCCAGTATCATAATGCCCCTGTATGAATTGATGGTACGACTCATTTGGAATACTGCATACAGTTCTAGTCACTGCACCTCAAAAGAGATATTATAGCATTGGAAAAAGTCCAGAAAAGGGCAACTGGAATGATTAAAGGATTGGAACACTTGCCCTATGAAGAAAGGTTAAAATGCTTGGGGCTCTTTAGCTTGGAGAAATGTCGACTGAGGGATGACATGATAGAGGTTTACAAGATTATACATGGGATAGAGAAGGTAGAGAAAGAAGTACTTTTCTGCCTTTCTAACAATACGAGAACTCATGGGCATTCAATGAAATTGCTGAGCAGTTGGGTTTAAACTGATTAAAGGAAGTACTTCTTCACCCGAAGGGTGATTAACACGTGGAATTCACTACCACAGAAAGTGGTGGTGGCTACAAGCCTAGACAGCTTCAAGAGGGAATTGGATAAGCATATGAAGCAGAGGTCCATCAGTGGCTATTAGCCACAGTGTATTGTTGGAACTGTCTGTCTGGGGCAGTGATGCTCTGTATTCTTGATGCTCGGGGGGGGGGGCACAGTGGGAGGGCTTCTAGCCCCACTGGTGGATGGCACATGGGTTTTTTGACCACTGTGTGACACAGAGTGTTGGACTGGATGGGCCGTTAGCCTGATCCAACATGGCTCCTTTTATGTTCTTATGAGTGAGCCAATAGGTGTGTAGAGGTGCAGAGTGACAGGAGATAGGCCAATGGAGCTCAGGTTTCAACCAATGGGAGAGCTCTGTTTTGCCAATACCAATACAGTTTTATTATTAAGGATGAATACAGGTTCACAGTTCAGCTCTCACTTGCTTTTTTGTTTATGTGCTACTTCTTTGGAGAGCTTGCTAGAGCTGGCTGATAAAATAAGAAAATAGAAACATAATACAATAAAAGTTTACTGCACATAACACTGGAGAGCTTAAAATGAGCTTCATAAAACAGTTATCTGGCTTTTTAAAAACCTATACAAATGATGTCAAAAGATTATCATCACCTCCTTAATTGAATGCCTGGGTTAAAAGAAACGTTTTAGCTTATCACTTAAAAGAGAGTTTGCCACCACTGAAAAAGCTCTATCTCTGGTCATTACCTGCCTCATTTCTGAAGGTGGGACTCAGAGCAGGACTTGTGAGGAAACTCTTAACTAGTGGGCTGGGTTTAGAGTTGCCAGCTCTGGGTTGTTGTTGTTGTTGTTGTTATTATTATTAATAATAATAATAATAATAATTATTAATATTATTATTATTATATTTGATGAATTGCCCTATCCTGGCCAGTGCCAGGCTCAGGGGAATGTACAACAGGTTGGGAAATACCTGAAGATTTGGAGCCTGGGGAGGGCAGGGTTTGGGGAAGGATGGGACCTTAGCAGAGTATGATGCTATAGAATCCAACATCCAAAGCAGCCATTTTCTCCAGGGAAAATTATCTTGGTTGTCTGGATCAATTGTAATAGTAATGGACAAAGTCACAAAGCTTAAGCTAAGGTTAACACCATTTTAAGAGCTGATGTATATCCCTATTATAGAGAGCAAAAAGATATTTATAAAAGCAAATTCTCAGCACAAGTGCCTAGCTTCAAAAGTAAATTATATTCAGCACAAGTGTCTAGCAAGAGGGAAAGCAGGAAGCACCAGCAGAAGGCCAAAAGTCCCAGGCTTAATTTCTGGCAGCAAATAAAAAGATGTTTGTGCAGAAGATTTATTTGGGGACTGGAAAGTCCCTCTGTTTGGGGGCTGAAGAGTTCTCTTTTTGCTCATGTTAAGGGATGAAAGAAATGCTTATAAGGAGAAAACTATATGTCTGGTATGTCTGATCATATATCTGCTTGGCAAAGGATTTCCTTAAAGAGCATAAAGGACCAAGGACATGTCACAAGAGGCATCTGTGCATGTCTGAAAGTTGTTTATTTTACTGTACAACATGTGAATGCTGAAGCAAGTATAGTGGACTTCTCGGCTTTTTCTCTGCCAAGATGTACTTTATTGCAATACAATTCTGCCTGCTTCTGGAATCAACTTGTTGTGTCCTTCATTGGGTGTTAGTAGATGAGGCAGTCAGCCCATCTGGGTAACAATAGGTGCTACCAGGAGGTTAGCAACCCTAGCTGGACAATATACATCCATAAGCCTCTTTGTGCATTGGTAGATCCAGATGGGCAGCCATGTTGGTCTGAAGCAATAGAACAAAGTTGGAGTCCAGTAACACCTTTAAGACCAACAAAGTTTTATTCAGAATGTAAGCTTTCATGTGCATGCACACTTCATCAGATGATGAAATGGGGTGCAACGAGCAGTACCACATATAACTGGCAGGCAGTGGTTAAGCGTGTAAAGTAGTACAACATTAGAATCCAATAGGAAAAATGTTGAAATTAACAAATTGAAATAGCATCATGGGAAGACCCACATGACTTTGCTTGCTTACCTCACCCATGTAGCTTTCCTTCAGCTGAAATTTGCAGGCACATAATACAATCCAAACCCCAAGCAGTTTGCAAGCTTAAGCATTCTGTGGTTTAAAGGCACATTGTGACTGTCGGGATGGGGCTTCCTCCCACCGGCCAGCTGGCTGGCAGCAAGGAGGAGCCTACAAAACCACGGATTCCCCCTCCAGGGCCTAGGCTAACCAAAAAAAGGCAGCTTTGAGACTGATTCTCTCTCTACCTTGTGTAATGGAACTTTCCTCACATTATGATGTCCTGTCAGCATATCACTGACGGTTTGCTCAGCATAATTGGCTGCAGACAGCTCAGCCTGATGACATCAGGGCACTTTGTAAGTTGTAGCAGAAAGGAAGGAGGAAACGTTTTAATTATGACATACCATCTCAGTGTAAATTCAAACAAAGATTGACTTTTCTGAGATCATTTATTCATACTGATAAGAAACCACTGGAGCACAGCATTAAAATCTAAGCTTGATTTGAATTTCGAATAAGAGTTTTAACAGTCCATTCTGTTATATTTATTTTTAATAACACTGGGTGGAAGAAGGGGAGAAAAGAAGTTACTGGGATGTATCCAACCAACTTTTGGCTGTTTAAAAAAAGCAAAGAGGGGATTCCTTTTGACACCAAAAAACTATGCTAGGGGTTATGGGACCTTCACGGTTAAAAGCTGTGTGAAATGGGGGCTGGAGTAAGAAGAGGAATTCAGTGAGACTGAGTTAGTGTTGCCGGTCCCCAGTTGGGTGCAAACAAAAAACTATGGAAAATCATAAAACACAATGTAATACTACTTGAATATTTAAACAAAATTCAAAAAACAGCAGCAACAACAGTTCATAGAAAAATTCTTTAATCATTATAAGAAAATACACAACACTTTACTTTTAACAATATCTAAATACACATCACTTACATCTCCTATAAATCAAAATAACCGGTTCATGTCAATATCCTTGAGTATGTTGTTTCTCCAGTCTCCAGTCGACTTCCAAAGTTCACAAAAGCAATCCTGCCACTTCCTTGCAGTGGATTAAAGTGCCATTGCGCTCACAAATTCAGTGGCCAATACCATCTTCGAAATTTGATACTTGATTTATTTAGTCCAGCAACCATTAAAGCTTCAAATCTTCAAAGAAAGAAAACAAGTGGGTGCGTGAAAAACCTCTGGTGGGGAGGCGCATTTATCACCATATCTGACCCAGTCTTTTGTCAGAGAGGCTTCTCCCACTTATCAATTCACCCAAACAAAAGTCACAAAGCACTCTGCACAGAGTTTTCTCCATTATACCCCATTGCTTTCTTTCTCTGAAGATTTGAAGCTGTAATGGTTGCTGGACTAAATAAATCAAGTATCAGATTTCAAAGATGGTATTGGCCACAATTTGTGAGTTAAATGGCACCTTAATCCACTGCAAGGAAACGACAGGATTGTTTTGGTGAACTTTGGAAGTCGACTGGAGAAACTACATACTCAAGGATATTGACATGAACTGTTTATTGTGATTTATAGGAGATATAAGTGATGTGTATTTAGATATTGTTAAAAGTAGAGTGTTGTGTATTTTCTTATAGTGATTACAAGAATTTTTCTATAAATTGTTGCTGCTGTTTTTTGAATTTTGTTTAAATATTCAAGTAGTATTACATTGTGTTTCGTGATTTTCCACAGTTTTTTGTTTGCATCTAACCTTTACTGTGGTGCTCTAGGCTGTTCAGTCCCCAGTTGGAGGCAGGAGATCCCCTGGATTGGAGCCTCCCCCCCCCCCACTTCAGGGTTATCAGAAAGAGGGGGAGGGATATCTGCTGGGCACTCCATTATTCCTTGTGGAGACTGGTTCCCATAGGGTATAATAGAGAATCAATCCATGGATATCTGGGGCTCTGGGGGGTGGAGTGTTTTGAGGTAGATGCCTCCAAAGTTTCAGCATAGCATCTGGTGCTTCTCCTCAAAACACCCACCAAGTTTCAAAAAGATTGGAGGTTCAATTCTATAAGCCCCAATACAAGGTACCCATATCCTCCATTATTTCCAAATGGAGGGAAGGCATTTAAAAGGTGTGCAGTCTCTTTAAACGTTGTGGCCAGAACTCCCTTTGGAGTTCAGTCATGCTTGTCACAACCTTGCTGCTGGCTCCAAGGTCTCCAGGCTCCATCCCCAAAGTCCCCAGATATTCTTGAATTGGACCTGGCAACCCTAGACTGAGTAAATAAATGGATTGGATCCAATCCACTGGTTTTCATTCCCACTAAACAGATGGACAAAGATGTTGCTTGTTTGTGTAAGTTTTTTAAAGTTTTATTTGTTTTTCATTTTTGCAGAGTTGCATGATTCTTGGAAATGGGCTTCATGTACAGGTAGGAGACTGCGAAATTCAATGTAAAGAATGTCAGTGAGAGGCACAAAGGATGGCCAAGCAATTCAGATAATTGGATAGTGGTTGCTGGGGAGAGAAGTAAGATCACTAGCTGTCCTGCTAGGTTCTCTGTACTGAGAAAACACATGACCTTCTATAGAGCTCTGTTATTCCAAGTATTTCTGAAATGTATATACCGTCCATGTGCCAATTTATAATCTGCATCTAAAGACAACATAAAAATTATAGCCCGAACAGTTATTCTTGCTGGCAAGGCAGATGAATAAAGCAGTGGAGTGCCAAAAACATAAGTAGATAAGTCCTAGAGGAAGGAGTTTGTGTTTCTGAACACAATCTGGCTATCTCTGATAGAATAGATTGCTGTAATCTGTTTGACATGTTTGAATTTAAATATTTAGAATATTTTCCTTTTGAAATATTTTAAAGTATAAGCAAATAAACCTTAAATTATGCAACACATCTTCTGAGTTCATTTCTGAAATGATCTTACTTTATTATTAAATGAAAAGTAGGCATGTATACACAGAGCAGTCAGCCTGTAGGTTTCAATTTGACACCCAGGCTGTTTTTTTAAAATCACAGGATGCCCAAAGTATTGCAAATGAAACTTTTTCCCTTGACAGATACTTGGTGGCGAAAGTGACCAACCATCTAGTACAAACAGCCTAATAAGACAGAAACGAGAATGGATTGTCCCACCTGCACGGATCTTAGAAGAGCAGCACAACTTCAAGAAGAATCCAATTGCTAGAGTAAGGCAAATACTGCATGAATGAAAACCTGATGAGTGTGGAGGAGGTATCATATGGAAACATATGTCTTTGTAAAATTGTTGCATTCCCCCTCCCCCCACAGAGCTTTTTTGAGTGTAAAAATATTTGGACTGGGATGAAAATGTCTCTTAGTCAATTTATGAATACAATAATTGCAAATTGTTCAACTGTGCTTTATTCTCATATTAAAGCACAGCCACCTTGGCCTTATTTTTTAAATTTTGCTCTTGCTTCATATATAATGGCTATAGTCTTTATTTCTCCAGTTCTGCCATATTAAGATCCTCATCAGACCAGCCCCATATTAAGATCCTCATCAGATCAGTTCCTTTGATCTCTTTAACAGCTCCTCACTTTTCACCTTTGAACCATGAGTGACAAACTGTGGGGAAACCTAAGAACATAAGAGAAGCCATGTTGGATCAGGCCAATGGCCCATCCTGAGAGGGAAGATGATTGGCCTGGCCTGCATACTGCCACGGCCGCTTCCCACCCTCTCTCATTTTTTGCTGTTTAGACATAGTATTTTACAAATGTGGACCTTTGCAATATTTTTGGAGCTATTCCTGTATTGGTTGCCTGGTTCTCATTGTCCAAAGTATCCACACAATACTCCCCACAGGTAAAGGATAGATGGTAGCCATTTCCCTGAGCTTTAGAAATAGTGCTGGAATTTTTTCTCATTAAAGGAATACATTTAAAAATTTCCAAAACAAATTTCTCTTTAGTTGAGATCTTAGTTTCGTGTATTTGGATGATCCATTGTCTCTTTGGTTTCAGAACAGTGATGTGGGTTGCAGTCTGTAGAGTAAGTCCCATAGAATAGGCCTGAGTAGGGTTCTAGGTAGAGAGCTTAGAGTCACTCTCACAATTATGGTTAGCTTGATTCTGTGTTGTGGACTATAGGAACTTCAATGCATTAACTTTAGTGGAAGTTCTCTCTTTATTAAATACATACAGAATTCTAGTTCTGTGAAGATTCCCTATCATGTAAGTTATGGCACAATTCATCCTCCCATATGTACATCTGCATATTCAGGATAGGGCCCCTGTAAAAGAGAGCGATCCCCTTCTTATCCCCTCTCATTCTCAACCAGGTGTGAGAACACAGTGGCATGTGGGTATCCTCTCCTCTGCATATAAATGCACACTGGGTGTTTTTGTAGAAAAAGCCCAGCAGGAACTCATTTGCATATTAGGCCACACCCCCTGACATAAAGCCTTCCTGTGCATTCCTACTAAAAAAAGCCCTGAGTGCACATATGTGATGATGGACTGTGCTTTTAATTTGCCAACCAGTCTGCTTTATTTTGTTTAAATATTCAAAAACCTCAAAAGAGATGTGATTATTCTAAAAATATATCAGAAATTTTTACAGTGCATTGTAAAATAATGCAGTAGAAGTGTGGGTAAAATATTCTGCCTTATATAGAAGCATCTCGACTACTTTAAAAATACAAAATTACAGTCACTTAGGTTCAGGGAGCAATGGTCGCACTTAATTCAGTGAGGCTTACTCTTGGGAAAGTGTCCTCAGAATTGGCACTTGTGTCTTTTTTGTCAATAAAAACTTTGATGTATTATTTTTCAGATACATTTAATTTCCAGTATTTTGATCTCCTGCTCTTTACAGATACAATCTGATCTCCAGGGTACTCCAGGAGTAGTTATCACATACACAATTTCTGGTCAAGGGGTCACAGAACCACCATATGGACTATTTGTTATGAATGGAAAAACAGGGGAACTGAACATCACTGGAAAGGTTGATCGGGAACAAACACCAATGCTCCATGTAAGTTAAACATCTGGACTTGCTTTTCATGTTAAGTATTATTGAATTCATCAGCATGGACATGTTGATTTTGTTCCTCATTTACTCTGTATCCATTGTATGCTAACTACAAGGAGTAACTTAGCTACAAAAAATCTGTTTATTTTCCTATTGCATATTTGTCTATTATTATTCCAGCTGAAAGGGTTCGCCATCAATTGGAATGGTACAAACATGGAAAAACCATTAGACCTGATAATTAAAGTTCTGGACATAAATGATAATAGCCCAGTGTTTTCAAATGAAGTTTTTGTGGGCTCTGTTGAAGAGTTATGTGATGTAGGTAAGTTTTAAAATTCTGTTTACATTTTTATTCTGGTTTACATATGATGCATTCAAACAAAATGACTAATTATGGTTTGCCAGGATGGGAGTAACCGTGCCTCAGTAGTCCTTGGATTTGCCTGCTCTTCTTCTCCTTACCCTCATGTCTGACTTCCTGGTTTGCAACAAGCTGTGGCTTGCCATGACATCCTTAATGGACAGCTGGCTTGATCTCTTGCCTATTACCTTCCGAAGTTTCCCACCATGGGGTGGACAACTATAGCTTGTTGTGAACCAGAAAATCTTCCATTGCTAAGCCACACTTGAGGGAATGAGGGGTAAGTCTAAGCAGTCTAATTTTCTTAAGAACAGACTGGTGCATGTTCCAAGTAGGGGTGTGCATTCGGTTCAGCCGAACCACATAGACCACCGAATCACCCCTGATTTGGAAGTATACGGCACCGTATACTTCCGATTCCATTTTCAGGCCATTAAACGGGAGACGTATATGGCTCCCCGTATACTTCCATATAGATATTCGGAAGTATATGGAAGTCAATGGAAAAGGTGGGAAAGGAGCTTCTGCAGCCTCAGGGGAGCTGCTTGCTTCCTTTCCCGCCTTTGAAAGCCTTTTCCCGCCTCTCCCATAGCCTCCCTGGGATCAGGGGGGGAGGGGGAGGGGGAGAGGGGCCCTAGCAGCCAATCCAAAGCATGCATTTGCAAAATGCATTGCAAATGCATGCTTTGAAGGGCTTTTGTGTAGCTGATGGCTGGGCTAATCCCTCAGCCATCAGCTACATTGTTGTTCTTTTGTTTACTTGGGTATCCAAGT
Organism: Heteronotia binoei; assembly: GCF_032191835.1. NCBI lineage: Eukaryota > Metazoa > Chordata > Lepidosauria > Squamata > Gekkonidae > Heteronotia > Heteronotia binoei. The sequence continues at coordinate 74,191,110 of NC_083229.1, read as the reverse complement.
AAACAGTGATTTCTGGCCAATCACAGAGCAGTGCTATTTTTTGAAACTGCTCTTTGTAGGGTCAGAGTCTGCCTGGCTCTACTCCATTCCATTGCTGTTGTGTTTTGTGTTGGTGTGAGAGAGAGAGAGATTGTGCTGTGCTGGCCCTTGGCCTCAGCTGCTGCTGCTCTCTCTCAGCCTTTCCTGACCTGCCTAGAGAAGAGAAGATCTCTAAGATAAGACAGTCTTGGGGTTCTTGTTTTTATTTTAGTTAGTAAAAGGACTTTTTAAGACTCAGAGTCCCTTTACTTATCCAGATTTGGGTGGGTGAGTACTGGGTAGCTTATTTGGGGTTAAGGGGTTCTGCTGGGGGTGGGGGCCTGGGGTGGGGTGGGGGGTTTGCCAATTTGCCCGTATCTTACTTTAGTGAGAGGACTTTTAAAAGTGCAGTGTCCTTTTACTTTTCTTGATTTGGGTGGCTTGGATTTCTTGGGGTTAGGGTGAAGGTTTTTTTGGGGAGAGGGGTTGGTAAAGTTCCTGTATTGTTAAAAGTTAAGTTTTTTACTGTTTTAAAAGGATTCTGTGTTTGATTTGTTGCTGCTGTGTTGTGCTGCTGTTGTTCTTTTTCTCTTCTGGTTCTGGTTCTTGGGGGGGGGGCTGTTTGGCCTAATTTTCATTGTTTAAAAGGCCACTGTTTTAACAGTTGAGTTTCTTGGACTCCTGTTGTCCCTTTTCCTGGTTCTGGTTTGGGGGAGGGGAAGCTGGCACCTGGGTGAGAGACGCTGAACCAGCGGACTTGTTGTGCTTAGCCAGCTCTCCCCATGTTGTTTGGGGCAGGGCTGGAGAGCTGGCATCTGTAGATTGTGTGTTCTGTGGCAGGGAAGCTGGCACCTGGGGTTTGCTGTAGCCAGGTCTGCAGAGCAGACCTTGAGCGGCTTGTGTTTTGTGCGGCGGTGACGTTGGCAACTGGGTTTCTATTGGTTCCAGGCCTGCAGGGTTCATAGAGTAGATAGAGGGATGTAGTACATTTGGGTCCTATAGAGATTCTCTGGTGTGAAGTTAGGTTTGGCTTTGGGTGCCCCAGGAATTGGACACCCTAGTCCAATTTTTTTATTGGCCTTGTGGGTTTTGTGTGGCTGCACAGCAGTTTGGGGGGCTCTCCTCAAAACCTCCTGCTCCCCAGAGCCACTTTTCCCACGACAATTACAGTGAGGAAGTGGCTCTAATGGGTTTTTTTCTCACCACTGGGAGCAGTGTTCCTTTTGGGGTGCCCACAGATGGGTGCAGCCTTTTTGGGCCAGGGGGATTTCATGCTGGGGAGTCCCCTGAAGCTGCCCTTCAGTTTTGGCGCCTCTCCCTCAAACTCCCCTCTGGCCACAGCCACTTTCCCCACAGCAATTATAGTGGAGGAAGTGGCTAATTGGGCTTTCCCCATCATTGTTGGCAATGGGCCTTTTGGGGAGCCCAAAGACAGGGACCCCCTGGCCCAATCTTTTTGGGACTTGGGGGTTTTATAGGGGAGAGTTCCCTACGGGTTTCCTGCAGTTTTGGGGGCTCTCTCTCAAACCCTCTGCCCCCCAGTAGCCTCTAATTATGCCCTACGTTGCCATTGATTTCAATGGCCCATAGGGTATAATGGTGGGATGAGGGCATCCTCTTTGGGTGCCCCTAGAATGGGACCCCATGGCCCAATCTTTTTGGGACTTGGAGGGTTTGTAGGGGAGAGTCCCTTGAAGGTCCCCTGCAAATTTGGGGGCTCTCCCTCAAACCCCCTCCCCTCCAGGCAGCTTCCAATATACCGTATTTTTCCATTGATTTCAATGGCCATAGGGTATAATGGGGCCGTATATTTGGAAATAGCTGCGCATCTACCGTATATGCGGCTATTCCGAGTACGGTAATAGGAAATACACAGTATTCCGTATCTTTTTGGCCTCATGTATTTCTGAATCCATGTAATTTCGTTTTTTGTTTGTTTTTTTTTGCACACCCCTAGTTCCAAGCTCTCTTGGCCCTTTAGTTACTTAGTTATATTTGTTCAAGTGTCACTTGACTTCAGTGAGATTTCATACACATTTGCAGAATCGGTATTTCCATAGATTAGGAATGCCAATCATGTTTAATTTTGGGTTGGTTTCTACTCAACAAGGTTGGAAACCTTCCTCCAACTTAAGCAACTCTTCCTGTAGTGGAAGTTGGAGGAAGGATTCCCAGCGTGGCAGACGGCTTCAGACTTTGCTGAGTGGAATAGAGTACAGCAGAAGCTCTTAATAGTGACGTTGCACTGGCCAAAAGTTGAATGATAAAAATCAAAAACTTCCTTATAAGGATTTTTTGTGTGTGTGTGATGGTTGGAAAGGGAAGAAAGAGGTCTTTTGGATGAGACTTTGATTTACTTTCTAAGTACAATGGGATGGTAAAGTCCTGTGTGGAATTATGGATTATATAGTTGCAGAGTAGAAATCCAGAACCTTATTTTTTAATAGTTCTGCACATTTAAAAAATTCCCTGCAGAAACAGACCTAGCAGATCAGAGGAAAGGTTGGATTAGAAACTCTCTCTGTATTATGCTGGCATCCTGCTTGCAGCAATTTTATGCAACAAAATAAGGAAGAACCATGTTTTGTACCTGCAACTTGGAGCAGAACAGCTGACTGTACCAGGTCCAACCTAAAAAGAAAATTTCTTGATCTCTATTTTTTAAAAAAAATATATGATAATACTAATATTAAGCTTAGCACTTTGAATCAGGAAAATTATTTTCAACTCTTTTAATATCTGTATCGGGAGGAGGGAAGGAAGTGGAAAGAAAGCAAATTTAACTTTAAATTTAAAGCCAGCTGACAGGACAATGGGGGCTTCGAAAGCCGATAAAATGTGTGAAAGAGCCACGTGTTGCTCCCAAGCTGCAGTTTAGTTACCTCTGACATAGCTCATTCTTAATAACATAGTTGTATCTAGATTAAATCTGTCGAGTACATTTTTATCCCTCTTTTCCTCCCAGGAACTCAGAGTAGCATACATGGCTCCCCCTTTCTCATTTTGTCATCTGTGAGGCAGAAGTAACTAACCCAAGGTCTCCTAATGAGATTCATGGTGGAGTAGGGCTTTGAACAGTAACAACACTAGTAACATACCTAGTAGGAGACAGGGACCAGGAGAGGGACTTGAAACAAAATGTTGCAGATTGTTTTCTTTTCAACTTGTTTTTCATGTACCTGTTAAAGTTCAGTATGGAGTTGATGGGGAGCAGATTTTAAAAGATCCTCTTTATGCTTGCTTCCTTATATCACTGCTGTCATTTAATACCATCTCTAGATTTTTTCTTTTTTCTTTCTCCATCCGTTCCTTTCCTCTTTTACTGCTTTAGATTTTAATTCCGTATCCCCCTGTCCCATCACTCATGTTCCCATGGAACAAGTCTGTATTTTATTATCTGTATTTAGTACTTATAAATATTATTTATTTAGAAGTTTTATATGCTGTCTCTCCAAAAATCTGTTCAAGGGAGCTCAAAAAAGAAAAACAAGTTAATAAAATAAAAAGCAACATAAAAATTATCAATAATAATAATGAACATTTTTATGCCAGAGGCATAAAATTGGAAAAAATAACATTCGGCAGCCTAAAATTATATTAATAAAACAGGCCACAACAGGTCATAAGCAGACCATTGAAACAGCTTAAAAAGATGGAATCCCTCAGTTGAAAGACTTGGTGAAAAGGTGTGCTTAGCCCTGGCACAGAAGACATAAATGTAGGTGCCAGCTGAGCCTCGGGGGAGGGGGGGACATTCCAAAGGCAAAGTGTTGCCACTGAAAAAAGTCTTGTTTCTGATTGCCATCCACCTCACCTTCATAGGTGAAGGGTTCAGAGAGCAGGACTTGGGGGAGAGGATCTTAACTAGTAGACTGGACAGTACTGGAGGAAGTGGTCCCTCAAATACTCAGTTCCCAAGCCATTTAGGGTCTTGAAAGTAAGAACCAGCACTTACATTTTTCCAAAAACAGATGGGCAGCCAATATAGCTATTTCAGGACAGGGGGATATTATTCCTGTATTACTGAGCAGCAGGCTGTGTTTCACAGCCACTTTGCACCTTAAGCAGAGACAAGCCTGGATTAGCCATCAGGCCTCCCAGAGCCACCTTTCTATGCTCACTCTGGTCCTCCTCCACTCACCTTTGAAAAAGTCAGAGCTGACTTCTGGGTCCCTTCCCACAGTTTGAGAACCAGTCTTGGAAAGTGCCTGACAATATATAGAAATGTCATATTCAGGATATTTGAATGTTTTAACTACAGCTTGGCAAGTGGCACTGTATAACGTTATATTCTTTTTAATTCTTAGGTACTGTTGTGATGAAGATAGTTGCAACTGATGCAGATGAGCCAAATACTCTCAACTCCAAAATTGCCTTCAGGATTGTTTCTCAAGAGCCCAGTGAGCCTTCTGCATTCATGATTAACAAAGCAACAGGAGTGGTTCAGACTACAACATTCCGACTTGACAGAGAGGTCAGCTCTTTTTCTTCTTTTAATATCTATTTATAGAGAGAACTATGAATTTTACAGATTTTTTTTTAAAATTACTTGTACGAAACTAAGACTCTTAAGAACCTGAACCTTTAAATGCCCTGTTCACATACCCCCAGTAGCCTACAATGTCAGTGCGCCAACACTTATGCTGCAGGCCCATAGCTACAGGGGGGCCTTTTGGGCCCCCGCTTTCCTGTGGGTGGGCTGAACTCAGGGCTCCCAACCTACAGCCTTCCTCTCCACCACCACTGCAGCCTACACCATGGCCTCCTCCCTCCCCCACAATTCAAATCACAAGGGAGGGTGTACAAAAGCAACTGCATAATACTCTAATAATACCGTTAAGGTATTATTCAGCTCAGTATATACCAAATGCAGACTCCTATATATGACTCTTAAACACTTTTACTCTGATATATGTGCATGACTTTCAAAAGCGTGTACTCTGAAAATCTTTTTCGTCTTTTAGGTACTACTAGACTTGAATCCAGGGCTGCTACTAAACCTTGTTTGGGCTGAGTGGTTACCATTCTATTTTTTTTGTAGATCTTAATTTTTTTTAAATTACATTGTTTTTGTCTTTTGATCTATATCATCTTATCCTCATCCAAAATGCTACCATCGTCCCTTCACTTTACAAGGTGATGGTTGGGGAAGCTTCCTGTATACATTCCTCCTTTCCCAGCCTTTCCACCTACTGCAGCTTCCACTGCTACATACCTCAGAGAACTTCCAGGATCCAGTCAGTTAGCAACAAGGCATATCTCATTCACATACCTCTTAAAGGAAAGACAGGCATGAGGAATACTTCCTGCAGTCCTGAGTCCAGGGAAATGATTGCAGTAATGTTACTTTTCATGTGCAAGTAGTAGCATTAAGCTTCTAATTTAGATTTGTCTGTTTCTGTTTTTACACCTTACTTATGTTTACCTATTTGACTTTCATGCAGGAACACAGTAGCTATTCCTTAATTGTGGAGGCAAAAGACCGAAATGGAGATGCAATTGGGTTAGGGACAGAAACGTCTGTACAGATCAAACTTTTAGATGTCAATGACAATATTCCAGTTCTTGAAAAAGCCACAGTAAGTAATTTGACTGGAAAGCTTTCCTAGTACACATATTAAAATGATGTACTGTCATGACTTGCTAGTGACTGCCTTTAGGAGATGAAAGAGAGACTAAAAGACTTGTTTGTTTGCAGTATGAAGGAAGTGTTAAAGAAAACATGGCAAATATGGAAATCATGAGACTGAAGGTCTTTGACAGAGATGAGGAGTTCACTGACAACTGGCTGGCGCAATTCACAATTATATCTGGCAACGAAGGAGGCTATTTCCATATAGAAACAGATTCTCAAACCAATGAAGGAATTTTAACTCTTGTTAAGGTTAGTACCTGTTGTAGAGACATTTGAAGTTTGCTATACTGGTCCTGATTCAGTGCACAGCATTATTGTGGGGTAATGACACAGTCTGAGGGAGATTGTCATGCATAAATAGCAGAGCAAAATGGCATGGTGCCAGGTTGAATCAAAATAGTTCATGTTAGCATCTTTTGTACAGCTTCCAGCATTATACCTGCCTCTCTACTAACCATTTCAGATGGGGCAATTTCTCGGTATTCAGTTTTCAGTTCTAGTTTTTAGGAACCTGACTCCTCTCTCACAGTTATCAGAAATTAAATGGCTGAATTACTAAGTATAGCATTCCAAAGTAAGTTTCATTGACATTGTGGGTTTTATTTCCACATAAACTGTTTAGGTTCTGGTAGGAGTGATTCTGTGCCAAACGCAACACTTTTGTGTATGTAACTTTCCCAGTTTGGCCCTAATGGTAAGATTCCTGAAGTCAATTACTTGAATTGGAAGCTGGAGCCAGAGTTCTACAAGCAAAAGGACTACTTAGCTGGTCAAATAAGGCCAAATTTGGCAACTTGTACTCATCTGGCATTATGAAGTTTTATAGTTATGGGACCTGAAGCACATTGTAAGCATGTTTTTGTTAATCTCTCTGGAGTAGCTCCCATCCTCAGATTCTGAAGTTCCCACCTCTCTGAGTCTCTGACACATCACATAATATTGACAGGATTTCCTGTGGAGTTGAAACATTTAGTGTTCCCCCAACAAGCATACACCCAGAACACGAAGGGATTAATTATAGTCAGCACAGCTACAGGTACAAGTTTAGCATTTTTTAGCAATCAGAATGCTGTCATGTCTTGCTGAGACAACATAGTCAAGTCCAACCAGGCTATCTAGCTTCCTAAGCAGGAACACTCCTTGAAAGCCTTTGAAGCCATGAAGTTGAGGAAGATAGACAGGATAATGAGGTGGGTCTACAGAAACAGTAAGCCACAAAATCTACAAAATTTAATTAGGAAGTAGCAAATGAAGAGAAGGACATCCTTTAGTGGCAGTGAATTGAAGGGGAGAGACTTTCTCCTCCCTTTTATAGGTACATTTGTTGGGAAACCACACTAAAGGACAGGAGAGTGGCTAACACTGTCAAGAATTTTAGAATGTTTGTGTCTTGCCCGTGCATAAGAACTTCACAGTAGACATGATTGTGAACCATGAAAATGCCCGTTTTTAAAATAATATTCTAGTTAAAGCCTTTGGAAACTGTATTATGTCCTGTCAAGTGTCCAAGATATTTTGAGGGTGCATCTAAAAATTCACCAAGAATCAGAGTGCTTTTCAACTCAGAATGGGTGTATATTCCATGCATGGATCTACAAGTTTACACAAGTGATGAACTGAGCTCTGAATCAATGAAACTTAGACTGCAGTAAATTGTTTTAGTCTTTAAGGTGCCTCCAGACTTCTTTTGCTGCAACAGACTAACAGGGCTACCCCTCTGAAAAGCTAAAAAGTCTTGCTCAGCTCTGCTTCTAATGATAAAACACCAAATGGAAAAATTCATTTTAGTACTACTAATCTGAACATTTCAGACCAAATTCACTATGCTATCAGGAAAATCTGCTTGTTAGTATTGTCCAGTGCAGAAATTGAAGGGTATGTGCATTGAGGATTTTTTTCTTTTCTTTGCAGGAAGTTAATTATGAAGAACTACAGACAATGAACTTAAATATTGTTGTAGCTAACAAAGCAGCATATCACAAATCAATTATTAGTAGTGGTTACCAAGCTCAACCAATTCCAGTTAAAATTAATGTGATAAATGTGAAGGAAGGTCCTGTGTTTAAGCCCCAAACGCTAATAATTAAAGCAAACAGAACCATGAAAGTGAACCAGGTTATTGGAAGCTTTCAAGCTTTTGATGAAGACACTGGAAAAATAGCAGAACGCATCAGGTAGGATTCCTTACTGTTACCATAAATACTTCTTAGAGTGTACTATAGCTGCAGTCAAATGTCATAAACAAATGTCAGTTTGTTTCTGATGAGAGCAAGCCAGAAAACTCAGATCTGAACACTTTTTCCTTCCTTTTTCTTAGGTGCAGTATTTATTTAGTATTTTTATATCACTCAGAGCCCTGCAACAGCAGGGACTGGGCAATTCGTAAGTTTAATATAATAAATAAATATCTCCCTTCCTCCAAAAAGCTCAGGCTGATGTACATTGTTCTTCCCTTCTCCATTTTAACTTGGCGCCAACCCTGTGAGGTAGAACTGCAAATCAGGAAATCTTAAATAAAACACAAGATGTTGTGATATCCAACAGAAACGCTTAGAGTGGCTGGCGCAGGACATCACTGGTGCGATGACATCACATCCAGGTGATGTCATCATGCCACTCATGCAAAGCAAGTCCCCCACCAGACCTGCAGGGGACTTGGCAACCCTAGCATCTGTGTTCAGTGCCATCAAATTGCTTCCAACTTATGGTGACCCTAAACATGAGAATTAATGACCTCCAAAATGTTCTGTTATTAGCAGCTATGCTCAGATGAGCTTGCAAACTGAAGGCCTGTGTTCCTTGGTTGAGTCATGTTGTATCTTCCTCTTTTCCTGTTGCCTTCAACTTTTCCTAGCATTATTACCATTTCTAGTACAATCTAATACTCATAATGTGATCAAAGTATGTTAGCCTCAATTTAGCTTCTAGGGAGAGTTCAGGCTTGATTTAATCTAGAACCCACTTACTTGTCTTTTTGGCAGTCCATGGTATCCATAAAACTCTCCTCCAAAACACATTTCAAATGAACCAGCTTTTTTCCTACCAGCTTTCACACCCATGCATAGTAAGACATAGGGTTGCCAGATGTGATTTAGAAAATACTTGAGGGTTTTGGGGGTGGAGAGGAAGAAGAATTGCAGATTTATACCCCGCCCTTCTCCCTTAATCAGAGACTCAGAGCGGCTTACAATCTCCTATGTCTTCTCCCCCCACAACAGACACCCTGTGAGGTGGGTGGGGCTGAGAGGGCTCTCACAGCAGCTGCCCTTTCAAGGACAAGTCCTGCGATAGCTATGGCTAACCCAAGGCCATTCTAGCAGGTGCAAGTGGAGGAGTGCGGAATCAAACCCAGTTCTCACAGATAAGAGTCCACACACTTAACCACTACACCAAACTGGCTCTCAATGGAGGCAGGAGACTTTCCCATTCCTTAAAATACATAAATAAAAATGCAGCAGTGCAGTTCCCCTGAATACAGTCTTCATTTCCTCATCCCCCTAGCAGCTGCATTTCTGCTAAATGAAAGTGAACACACGCACACACACGCACAAAGCAGCCAAAATAAACCCAATTTGCAAGCACACATTTTTGCAATCTCACTGAGGCAATTTACTCACTGGAGCTGCTGAATGTTATCATCTGCTGTACTTCAACTAACTTCTTCAAACTAACAGGAAAATGAAAGCAGAACAGCCTAGGGGGTGGAGTTTTCCTCCAAACAGACAGAGGGACTCTGCTCACTTCTCTTCCTTTCACACACTCATCGGAAGACCCACGTGGCTCTGCCTAGTTGCTCTGCAAATCCACCTTTCCTTTTGATCTCCCTAACCACAGGATTTAAAGGGACACACACAGTCCAAAACACAGACCGTTTGCAGACTTTTTTTTAAGCCTTCACAGATTTGAAGGCACAAGGTGGCAGTTGTGGTGGGACTTCACCCTGCTGACCAGCTGGCTGGTGGCAAGGAGGAGCCTGTAAAACCAGGGAATCCCCCGCTGGGACCTGGGGACTGGCAAGCCTAGTAAGACCATATACATACATTTCTTCAAAAGAAAGTGTAGAAAGAAGCCCAGAGACTTAGGAAGAAACATGGAAAAATCAAATGAAGATATTTAATTATTTTGCAAAACAAACAGGCCCTATTATGTATATGCATCAAACTGGGTTTGTACACTAATTGCCTTGAATATCTCTTAAAATTTGTACAGGTATGCCAAAGATCGTGATGCTGAAAACTGGTTTACAATAGATTATAAAACTGCTGAAATCAAGCTTATTAAAATACCTAGATTTGACTCATCTTCTCTTGTCAATGGTAGTTACATTGGAACAATTTTGGCTATAACTGAAGGTAAGTGATGTCTCTCTTTCCCTTATTCCCAAAGAATGATCAGCATTTAATCCATGCAAATTCTGATTTGTCCATTGCTTAAAACTTAAAGCTAGCTTTGAAACAACAACCATGCCCAATCACTATGCTATCTGAACAAGACTAGGAGACAGTCCACACATTTTTGGTTTCATTAGCTAAGCTGATATTTGTAGCTGTGACAGATTACAAATAGTTGGTGGACCTCATCTTAGTCCTCCATAGTGGGTGTAGAGGGCTTGGTGATAGGGTGGGTTTTGTTCTCATTTGAACTAGGTTATAGAAAAGGCAAGAAGCAGCAGGATTCCTCCACACTGCTCTGAAAAGACTTCTGTTGCTTACCTTCTCCGGATCTTAGCACAACAGAGCTCCAGGAAGGAGATCTGTGTGCTTCTTAGCATCCTGTTTACCTGCTGGTTGCATTTATGGATGCCTAGCAAAGGACTATGACCCTTTCGCTGTTTTGTGGAGAACCTGATGAATGGGTGGCACAGAGCAGATATAATTGTGGTAGTAAAGATCTCTGATAAAGCTATCACACTTCCAGTATGACAAGAAAATCTGATTTACTTACAAATATAAATGCTCTATTATTGTTGTGAGAACCACTAATCCAGAATCACTCAACAAGCTTGTCTGATGTTCACAATACCCAGTATTGTGGGTATCTCACTGAAAATGTCAAGACAGTGTGCGATTGCAATAAAAAAGGCCAACGCCATGCTGGGAATTATTAGGAAGGGAACTGAAAACAAATCAGCCAGTATCATAATGCCCCTGTATAAATCGATGGTGCGGTCTCATTTGGAGTACTGTGTACAATTCTGGCCACCGCACCTCAAAAAGGATATTATAGCATTGAAAAAAGTCCAGAAAAGGGCGACTAAAATGATTAAAGGTTTGAAACACTTTTCCTATGAAGAAAGGTTAAAACGCTTGGGGCTCCTTAGCTTGGAGAAACGTTGACTGCGGGGTGACATGATAGAGGTTTACAAGATAATGCATGGGATGGAGAAAGTAGAGAAAGAAGTCCTTTTCTCCCTTTCTCACAATACAAGAACTCGTGGGCATTCAATGAAATTGCTGAGCAGTCAGGTTAAAATGGATAAAATGAAGTACTTTTCACCCAAAGGGTGATTAACGTGTGGAATTCACTGCCACAGGAGGTGGTGGTGGCTACAAGCATAGCCAGCTTCAAGAAGGGATTGGATAAAAATATGGAGCAGAGGTCCATCAGTGGCTATTAGCCACAGTGTGTGTGTATACACACACACACGTATATTGGCCACTGTGTGACACAGACTGTTGGACTGGATGGGCCATTGGCCTGATCCAGCATGGCTTCTCTTATGTTCTCTTATGTTCAGTGCATTGTAATTTTTGGCTGATTGTTTCCTTTAGTAACAAAGTTCTAGTCTGCAATTAAAATGCATCGTGGATCTTCCAAAATGAAGCACTGAATTCACATTAAAAGTTTTTACATATTCAGGAAAGCGATTTAACTTCTAAACAGTAAAAAAATGCATTCTTGTACAATGAAATATAAATTTTTGTGTTATATATTTTGCAGACTTCCCTTCAAAAACTGCTACAGGTACAATTGCTATTCAAGTACAGAATGTTAATTTCCATTGTCCAACTATCACAACACGAGCAACAACAATCTGTGCTGATGCAAAGTTCGCAAACATCACTGTTGAAGATCATGATACTTATCCAAATGGTGGTCCTTTCACTTTTAGTGTCATCGATGAGCCTGAAAGAATATCGGACAAATGGGTAATTGGCCAAGTGGATGGTAAGTAAGAGTCAGTATAATGTATTTTGTTACTGCTTTACCTGAAATTTATGTCCCATCTTCTGTGCATTAATTTCACCTTCCTCCACACAACCAGAGAAGGCATCATAGCTCAGTGGTAGAGCATCAGTTTTGCTTGAAGAAGGTCCCAGCTTCAGTTTGCAGCATTTCTAGTTAAAAGGATTGGGTAGCAGGTTATATGAAAGACCTGAGTCCCTGGAGAGCTATTGACAGTCTAGGTTAACAGTACTGATCTTGATAGAGCAATGGTCTGACCCAGCATAAGGCAGCTTTTTGTGCATAAGCCTTTCCAAAGGGAGCTTCCACTCTGGCCGAAGGGGTGCTGTGTGAGAAACACTACGTGGTAAGATTCCCCTTGATAGACTAACTTTCTAGCTATGTTGGGTTTTTAGCAGTGTGTGAGACTGAAATATGAGCTAAGAAAGCATTCATAAAGAATTAATATGTGGAGAAGGCAATAATTCTGCCCACTTCCTAGAATATTAGAACAATTTCATGTATATGAATAACTGCTGATAGGCAAGTCTTTCATAGGAAAGAGTGCAGCTTGCGCACCTGTCTAAGATAATAAAAGATACTTCTACCCACCTGTAAAATCTGAGAATCCAGATATAGTAATGGATTCATGATCATCCCCTGATTGCTCAGGGGAGTACATCCCATCCTAAGAAAGCTTTTCCACTCACTCTCTAGCATAGCAGAAACACCACCAAGATAATATCCCATCTTCTGTGCATTAATTTCACCTTCCCCCCCTCCCCAACCAGTCCATTACCTCCCTCAAACACTGCTGGACAGCTGTTCAGATAAATTATGACTTGGTTAATTCTGAGTTGGCAAACATGCACTGACCTAAAGCTTTAGTATATTTGGACCTCTGTAGTTGGGGAGGTAGGAGTAGGAAGGGCCTCATTGGAGCCAGGTATAAAATGTCTGAAGCTGGATTGACATACTTTATGTGGTACCAGCCTCCACAATTTTGTTTTGATTTTGTCCACAATTTTGTTTTGACCAGCATGTTAACTGCCGTGCGATAATTCTACACCCACAGGAATAACAAGGATTTGAATAGTGTTCCAAACAATTAGGGTTATGCATAAAGTGGCATTTCCTGTGGCTTTCATAATGTCCTCTTTCAAACGGGGTGGGTGGAAATCAGTTGCTTCCAAAAATACACTCTTAATAATACAGGACCAAGATCATATTGCTGTCCAGATTAACTGTGGAATGTGATACTTACCTTCTGCATTTCCTTGCGTTTTTATACTATTTGCTACTTCTGGTTTTTTTTTCAGCATACATATATGCCAGCTAGTACATGTATGAACCAAAAACATGTTGGTGGTTGTTCAAATTCTATAATGACTAGTTGGGTTTCCCTGGTTAACTCTGGAATTTCCTTAATGCTACGGATGTACCTTATCTACTATTTAGAAACACTTTAGTGCAGATTAAAAATTATAGTTAAACTGGTGCACTTGGGTCTTTGAAATTTTTTTACCAACAGTTATCTAACCTATAAACTGGATTATCTGGCTTGTCTCATAATCTTTATAACATGAAATTGCAACACTGTTTGATTGCAGCTGTAGTGATAATTTGGGTGAACTAAAGAGAGACTTTTCACTTTGTATTCCATTGCTTTATTTTTATACTATGTTTTGTTCTTTCTTTTATTTTTTGTGAAGGAGCTAGAGCACAGCTTGTACCAGTGGATATGCATCCTGGCTCATATGATATTCCCATTTTAGTAAAAGATAACCAAGGTTTCAGCTGTCCTGACCGACAAATTGTTCATGTCTCTGTTTGTACTTGTGGGAAAGATGGAGTTTGCGTAGGACAGAGAATTGTTGGCTCATCGGTTGTGCTGGGACCTGCTGCAGTTGCATTGATAATTCTGGCACTCTTGTTGTTGCTGTGTAAGTAACAAGACACTGAAACAGTTTTTCCATTGTTGGGTTTATGACTTTGTACATTATAAGAAAAATGAACCAACCAGAGTGAAGTTTCTTCTTAGTCTTTTGTCCCATTTAAATCAAGACAGCGTAAGAGTTTTTTAAAAAATTGTGAAGGACTGGTGCTGGCTATTCAGGAGTTTATCTTACTCCCTAACATGGACTCAGCGTGCCTTATAACATGTTATATTTTTCCATTCCAGCCTTACAAGAACTCTGTGAGGCAAGTCAGGTTGAGAGAATGTGGTGACCTAAGGCCACTGTCAAGGAGCCTTGGCATTTTTATATTTCCATATGCTGAAATATCTTTGTGTTTGGAGAATGGGGGAGGGTAATTGGTGCTTACATAAATAACAATCACAAGTATCCATTTATGCCCTGGTAAAGGGAGTAAAGCTGCTGTCTCAAAGCAGCTTTATCTCATCCCAGAGACAGCTCTCATTGCTTGGCGTTTAGGGAATGAAAGGTGTTGGTGGGGACCAGTTTGTTCTGCTTTTTGCACTGTGTTTTTGGTGGGCTGCATAACAGCCCCAGATAAGGTATAAGTACTGGTCACCCTCATAGGTGAGCTAGCTCTGACACAAATGTGTATTGCTACTGTTTCTATCTTTCAATAAAGCCAGCTTTCCGACCACACTGGAAACCTTGTTTAATTGAGGATAGTTCCAAAGCTGACAGCCACAAGCAAGTTTTCAGTGATAAAAGCATTTGAACCTGGGTCTTCCAGATCCCAGCTCAACACTCCAACCAGTATACCACACTGGTTTTTACTATGAATGGTGTCACATAAGAGTGACTCAAGAGACAATCTGAATCCAGCTGAAATAAGAGCTGTCTCCCAGAAGCAGCACTGAGAGTCAAGACCCTGTGGAGAGTCAGTGCTATTCCCTGGCTGGAAGAAGGGAGTGTGGTAATACATGAACTCGATGGGGAAATTATCTACCAAAACACTGGGTTTGTAGGTACAGGTTTATCACTGTTGTTAAAAACGGTGGCAGCTAAGGAGCCCCCCAAATCATCGATGGTTCCGAAGGTTACCATAAAATTGGCAGGAGAGGGGCTCAGGCTTGCTTCCAAAAAGCATACTTGCTTATCACTTTTGAGTTCTCCATGGAGATGACAACAGTAAGCCTTGCCTCTGCCTAAAACAGCACCTGTGGTGAAAAACTCCTTAGGATTACGTTTCAGTATTGAGAGATTGCAGCAGGGTGGTGGACTGAGGCTGCTATGTAATTGTGTCAGCCTTTAGAACAGGGGTGGCCAAACTTGCTTAATGTAAGAGCCCCATAGAATAAATGTCAGATATTTGAGAGCCACAAGATATAAATGTCTTATTTGATGTTTGAAATCAGGAAGGAAGATAGGGAGGGAGAGAGAGGGAGGTGGAAAGAAAGCAACTTTCAGTGTATTCTCCAAGCCGCTGGCTGGCTTGGCTTGGAGAAGTGATTTAAAGAGAGAAATTACTTCTCCAAGCTGGCTAATGGGGTAGTGGGGGCTTCGAGAGCTACACAATGTGTGTGAAAGAGCCACATATGGGTCCTGAGCCACAGTTTGGCCACCCCTGCTTTAGAACTAGGCATTAGCAAGAGGGCTTGAAGCTGAGATTAACAGAGAATTGGATCTGACCCAAGTGAATGAGTGATAAAATAAAACTTAAGTAAAAATATTCTGTTGTCTCCCAACACTGCTAACAAGAACAAGAAACTCTAACCCACAGGTGTCAGAACTAATTTGTTAGGACAGCCAGTTCTGACACAAATGGGACTTTGTGGGGCTCAACCATGTGTGTCATAAAATGGAATGGGAGGCAGCAGAGATACAAACTTTGTAAAGGACAAAGACAAACACAATTAAAGATATTATTTTGTTACTGAAAATACAAACATGCTTAAAACTCTTGCAATATTTTGTTTAAAATGTTAAGGTGGGTGAATAGTGGGATTTAGCAATGCAATCACAGCAGAGACTTAAAATATAAAATCCTCTGAGCCTGGGAAAACAATGAAATGGCATTGCAAGCTTCTCTCCTCCCCGCCCCCCGCCCGCCCCCAGGGTCTACTCAGATTGGCAGTGACTCTCCAGGGTCTGAAAAACAGCTCTTCTGACTCCAGCTGTATCCATATATGCCTTCAGGGGAAATTGATGACAACAAGAGCAGGCAGCTCTGTTGTGTGAACTCCTACGCATCACCATTTCTAAAGTGACAGTTGGTCCAATGCTGAGGAGGCCCCTTTTAAGCCATAATGATACTTTGGAAATATCTTCCTTACATGTAGTTTATTCTTCAATAGAATAAGTATCGATGACAAAAAGAAAACTTACAAGAGAAACAAGTCTCCTCAGCCTCAAAACTGAGGTGAGGAAAAAACAGAGAATAGCAGTAGAGATCCTCTCTCTGTGATAGCAAAAAGTGAACTGAGGAAGTCGTGCCCTCTTCCTGGTAATGTGATTGTTTTGGCAGGAAAGCATCAGAGGGAAGAGGGGCACTTCTTCCACAACTGGCCTGGACACTCACAGTACCTAATGTGGGACTGCACAGAAGCCATAATGGTGAACTAAATTTTGTAGCCTTTATGATTTCTGCAAATGAGGAGGGACTTTTTCGCACAGTTCTTCTACTATTACTGTGATCTCTGGAAATCATGCTGAGCCTCTCTCGACTACGGCCAGTAGTTTTACACATATTGATACATACTTTCTTCTTGTATATTTTATCTAAATTGTTTTATATAAATTGATAACCCCACACACACATTTTCACTTGACAATTCTCTAAGATAGGTTAGACCAAGAAAAAGTGACTAGCTCAAGTAAACGTCATTGCTGATTAGAGATTTGAACCCTAATCCAGTCCTAGCCTGACATACTGATGACTAGTACATTAAGTCTGTAAATAAACACCACAAAGTTAACAGTGAGGTCATAGTATAGATGCCCTCACCCACATACTCCATTATGCTTGTTATTAGATCCTTACCCATTCCCATAGATATGAAAAGCCAAAGGTGGTCACCTGAAAATGTACAAATCCACCATAATGTTGCTTTAGCTCTTGGTTTTATGAAAGGAATGCACCTGTCTATCTACTGGGGTAATAGGAGCTGTGGGGAGGATGTCTGTGAAAGAAATCACATGGGGGTATCAACTAAATTCTCTCCTGCCTGAACATAAGAACATAAGAGAAGCCATGTTGGATCAGGCCAATGGCCCATCCAGTCCAACACTCTGTATCACACAGTGGCCAAATTTTATATATATATATATATATATATATATATATATATATATATATATATATATATATATATATATATATATATATATATATATATATATATATGTATGTATGTATATACACTGTGGCTAATAGCCACTAATGGACCTCTGCTCCATATTTTTATCTAACCCCCTCTTGAAGCTGGCTATGCTTGTAGCCGCCACCACCTCCTGTGGCAGTGAATTCCACATGTTAATCACCCTTTGGGTGAAGAATTACCTCCTTTTATCCATTTTAACCCGACTGCTCAGCAATTTTATTGAATGCCCACGAGTTCTTATATTGTGAGAAAGGGAGAAAAGGACTTCTTTCTCTACTTTCTCCATCCCATGCATAATCTTGTAAACCTCTATCATGTCACTCCGCAGTTGACGTTTCTCCAAGCTAAAGAGCCCCAAGCGTTTTAACCTTTCTTCATAGGGAAAGTGTTCCAAATCTGTAATCATTCTAGTTGCCCTTTTCTGCACTTTTTCCAGTGCTATAATATCCTTTTTGAGGTGCGGTGACCAGAATTGCACACAGTATGCCAAATGAGACCGCACCATCAATTTATACAGGGGCATTATGATACTGGCTGATTTGTTTTCAATTCCCTTCCTAGTAATTCCCAGCATGGCGTTGGCCTTTTTTATTCCAATCGCACACTGTCTTGACATTTTCAGTGAGTTATCTACCATGACCCCAAGATCTCTCCCTTGGTCAGTCTCTGCCAGTTCACACCCCATCAACTTGTATTTGCAGCTGGGATTCTTGGCCCCAGTGTGCATTACTTTGGACTTGGCCACATTGAACCTCATCTGCCATGTTGACGCCCACTCACCTAGCCTCAACAGATCCCTTTGGAGTTCCTCACAATCCTCTCTGGTTCTTACCACCTTGAACAATTTAGTGTCATCCGCAAACTTGGCCACTTCACTGCTTACTTTCAACTCCAAATAATTTATGAACAAGTTAAAGATCATGGGACCCGGTACTGAGCCCTGCAGCACTCCATTGCTTACCGTCCACCACTGCAAAGACTGCCCATTTATACTCACTCTCTGCTTCCTATTAATTAGCCAGTTTTTGATCCACAAGAGGACCTGTCCTTTTACTCCATGACTCTCGAGCTTACTAAGGAGCCTTTGATGAGGAACTTTATCAAAAGCTTTCTGGAAGTCAAGGTAAACAATATCTATTGGGTCTCCTTTATCTACATGTTTGTTCACCCCCTCAAAGAAATGTAACAGGTTAGTGAGGCAAGATCTTCCCTTACAGAACCCATGCTGAGTCTTCCTCTATAACTCGTGTTCATCAATGTGCCTACTCAGTCCTTGATAATGGTTTCTACCAACTTTCCCGGTATTGAAGTCAGACTGACTGGCCTGTAGTTACCCGGATCTCCTCTGGAACCCTTTTTAAAGATGGGGGTGACATTTGCTACCTTCCAGTCCTCAGGAACGGAGGCAGATGTCAATGAAAGATTACATATTTTTGTCAGAAGATCCACAAGTTCAACTTTGAGTTCTTTCAGAACGCTTGGATGTATGCCATCCGGACCTGGTGACTTATTAGTTTTTAATTCATCCATCAGTTGTAGGACCTCCTCTCTTGTCACCTCAATCTGGCTCAGGTCTTTCAACACCCCTTCCAATAGAAGTGGTTCTGGAGCAGGCAAACACTTCTCATCTTCCACAGTGAAGATGGAGGGAAAAAATTCATTTAGCTTCTCAGCCATTTCCTTATCCTCCTTCAGTAATCCTTTTATCCCTTGGTCATCCAAGAGCCCCACTGCCTCCCTGGCTGGTTTCCTGCTTCTAATATATTTGAAGAAATTTTTATTGTTGGTCTTTATGTTTTTTGCAATATGCTACTCATAGTCCCTTTTTACCTGCCTGATCAGTCTTGCATTTGATTTGCCATTGCCTGTGTTCCCTTTTATTAATTTCACTTGGACTAGCTTTTCACCACTTAAAGGAGTCCTTCTTACCTTTTACAGCTTCCATTACTTTGTTTGTTAACCATGCAGACCTTCTCTTATACCTATTTGTACCTTTCCTAACTTGTGGTATATATTTTATCTGCGCTTCTAGGATTGTAGTTTTAAATAGCCTCCAAGCTTCCCCAAGGGTTTTGACTGTATTTACCTTTCCTTTCAGTCTCCTCTTCACATGCCTCCGCATCTCAGAGAATTTACCCCTTTTAAAGTTAAACGCGGTTGTGCTGGTCTTTTGGGGCAACTCCCTATTTATACAAATAGTGAAATCAATAACATTATGGTCACTGCTCCCAAGCGGTGCGATCACTTTTACATCTCTCACCAGGTCTTGGGCATTACTTAGGACCAAAACCAGGATCACCCCACCCCTGGTAGGTTCTGTGACCATCTGCTCCATAGCAGTCATTGAGAGCATCTAGAAACTCAGTCTCTTTCTCTCGACCAGAACACATATTGACCCAATCAATCTGCAGGTAGTTAAAATCACCTATGATGACACAGTTTTTTTGTCTAGCCACCATCTTTAAGCCTTCCATCATATTATAGTCATCCTCTGTCTTTTGATTTGGTGGGCGATAACAAACTCCCATAGTTATATTGCCTTTTGGGCCCTCTATTTCAACCCAAAGCATTTCTATAAGGGAGTCTAATTCTCTGACCTCAGTCTTACTGGACCGTGTGCCCTCTCTGACATCCAGAGCCACCCCACCTCCAAACCTTCCCTCCCTATCCTTCCGGTATAACTTATATCCAGGAATCACCATGTCCCACTGATTCTCCTCATTCCACCAAGTTTCTGAAATTCCCACAATGTCTATGTTTTCTCTCAACACTAAGCATTCCAACTCACCAATTTTACTTTGAAGACTTCTAGCATTTGCATACAAACATCTATAATTTCCTAGGCAAGCTAGGCTCGCCACCTTCCTCCTGCTGCCTCGAGACTCTGGCAGGCAGTCCATTCTGATTGTCACCATCTCAGTGGACAACTCTGATCCATTACTCGGTAGAAAAGTATCAGCTAACCCTTCATCTCTTTGAGATGAGTCTTACCGAACCAGAGACATTTCATCTCCTGTTGGCTTTTCCCCTAGATTTAGTTTAAAAACTGCTCTGCCACCTTTTTGATTTTAAGCGCCAGCAGCCTGGTTCCATCCGGGGACAAGTGGAGACCGTCTTTTTTGTACAGCTCCCGCTTCTTCCAGAAAGCATCCCAGTGCCTAACAAACTTAAACCCTTCCTCCTTGCACCATCGTCTCATCCACACATTGAGGCTTCTAATTTGTGCCTGTCTCTCCAGCCCTGCACGTGGAACAGGTAGCACTTCCGAGAAGGCTACCTTGGAGGTCCTGGCCTTAAGTCTCCCACCTAGCAGCCTAAATTTTTCCTCCAGGACCTCACGACTGCATTTCCCCACATCGTTGGTGCCAACATGCACCACAACCACCAGCTCCTCCCCAGCACTGTCTATCAGCCTATCTACTACACGCATAATGTCCACTACCTTCGCACCAGGCTGGCAAGTCACCATATGGTCCGTACGCGGTTTTGCCACCCAGCTGTCTACTTGCCTAAGGATCAAATCACCAGCTACCAAGACCCTCCCTCTCTCCCTGCCCAGGGATGGTTCCTTGGTGCGAAAGCGTTCCCGTTCACCAACCAAAGAAGAGGTCCCTTCTGAGGGCGCATTCCCCTTATCCTCAGCCTGGTGCCCTGTTCCCTCTTGACCCTCACGCTCCCTGGCAGCAACGGGGCTGCCATGTTCAGAGCGGGGCTCAACTAACACATCCCCGAGAGTCTTCTGTGAGTGCCTAACTGACTGTCTCTGCTTCTCCAGGTCAGTCACCTTAGTCTCAAGGGTACGAACTCGTTCCCTGAGGAACAGGAGCTCCTTGCATCGAGCACACACCCAAGACTTCTGTCCTGTCTTTGATTACCTAAAACGATTACCTAAAATGAATTGATACAGATGTTACTTTTACAAATTGAAAAATGTATGTGCCTTCATTCTTGCTTATTGGTGCTTCATAGATATTTATGTTCTTTTACAGTGTTGCCTCTTTTGTTGCTGCTGTGTCGTGCTGGGTCAGCTGCTAAGAAAGGTTTTGCAGCAATACCTGATAACAGCGAGGAAATGTTGCGTAACTGGAACAGTGAAGGGGCAGCTCCTGAAAACAAGGTTTCTTTGTTATATCTTTATTCTGTATTTGGTACCTTGGCATTTCAATCTTTAGATAGAGGCCAACAAAGCTACTTATAATACCACTAGGAATAAGGCCCATTGTGTGTGGGGGATATGATGGACTCTAGAAAAAGACTCTGGTCAACTGCTCCCCCCGCTGTCTTCCTAACCACACAAGTTAAAGCATTCATTCTCCTCCCCCCTACCTCCAGGGGAGCAGATCTCTGCAATCTGGAGAGTAGTTGTGATTCTGAGTGATCTCCAGTCCTCACCTAGAGATTGGCAGCACTGGTTCCCCAGGAGGAAATTGCTGGTTTGGAAGGTGGAGTCTATGGCATTCTACCTGTCTGAGGTCCCACCCCTCCTCAAACCCTCCCTCTCCAGGTGCCATCCCTCAAATCTCCAGGAATTTCCCAACCTAGAGTTGGCAACTGCTAAGTAACACTGGCTGTCATGGGGGGCTGCTGCTGAACAGCAGCAAGCAGCCAGGCCTAGATAAGTCATGCCAGTCAGGTGGCATCAAGTCACCTAGAGGGTGTTGCCAGGCCTAAGGTAGCCAACCTCCAGGTGGAGCCTGAAGATCTCCTGGGATCACAACTGAACTCCAGACAACAGATCTCTCTCCCCATCCTGGAGAAAAGAACTGCTTCGGAGGGTGGACTGTATCCCATTCTATTCATCTGAGGCCTCTCCCTTTACTGACAGAAGTTAGTTGCCTAGCAACAACCTGTGGTTGGAGTGAGGCTGAGGGGAGGATGGAGAGAGGGAGTGGCAGGAAAGAGACAGCAGCCATGTCTCTGAGGAAACATGGGGGAGGGACGGTGGCTCAGTGGTAGAGCATCTATTTGGGAAGCAGAAGGTCCCAGGTTCAATCCCTGGCATCTCCAAAAAAGGGTCCAGGCAAATAGGTGTGAAAAACCTCAGCTTGAGACCCTGGAGAGCCGCTGCCAGTCTGAGAAGACAATACTGACTTTGATGGACCAAAGGTCTGATTCAGTATAAGGCAGCTTCATATGTTCAACATTCCCAGCAGGACCAGGCCTTGCCACCTAGTCGCATTATTGCAGCAGTGGCTCCTTGGCTACGAAAGCTGCGTGTGCTGGGAGGCTATCTGTTTGGGCTGTTGATGGGGCAGCAGAAGTCTGTTGCCAGTGATGCTTTTTGTGAAGCACATAGAGAAGAGTTGGAGATGTGGCTGTCCCTGAGGTAATATTGTTTTGGTGGTTTGTTCAACATTCCTGGGCCTGCAGTAGGCGGGGGCAGGAGAGTCAGCCAATGGGAGGTCAGAGACACTCACTGAGCTGTGATGGGCCAATGGTTTGTAGTGTGCACCTCTAAGCCAATGAGAGCACTCTATTTGGCCACCACCATAGGGGAATTATTATCTAAGTGCTATTATCTTACATCTATTAATTTCAGTACTCAAAGTGTAATTCACTTATCTGTACTCTTTCTGGTCCAAAAAGAAAGTTTGGATAAACTCATTAGTCTAAGAGGAGACATGGAAGTGTTGAGTAGACCTGTAATCTTAAACTTGGCTACTTGGTAGTAAGTCCATTTATATCAGTTGGGCTATAGCCTTCCAACCACTACCTGAAATAGTAAACCTGCATCTGGGTTATCCCACTTCAGATTGCAGGTTGGACACACATGGCTGAATGTTGCTCGACACACATTTTTTCACACAGTAAATGTTCATATTAGATAGAACTGTTTCTTCAGTTGACTGTATGTGTAGAAATATGTTACATGCTGCAGCACTGCATCCCATAAGCCCCCCACTACCAATGTGGTACAGTCCAGATCTAATTCCTTGCATGTGTGTTTGTTGAGAATTGGACATTTCCTAAGACACAGGATCAGGCAGTAAGATAGCTATTTTTAAAGTATTTTTTCCAATGCAGCTAAACTGAATGGTGTGGGAAGAAAGATTGCATAAAAGCTGTGCTCAGCTAGCAGTCATTCTTGGGTCCTGGGAAGCAACTGGGCTCTGAGTCCTTCTGAACAGACCTTGGGAACAGTACATCTAACTGAACTGTTTGGTTTGTTCTAGTATTACATATTCTGTCATGGGTTTTTAGAACAAAGCTATTCTGACTTTTCTCCCAGTGCATAGCACATAAAATATCTCATAATGAGTCAGATTAGCCTCCAGTCACCTCCAGCCAGTCCACTCTGCTGTGCTACTTAGCAATTGAATTGAATTCTGTTTATGGTTTATTTGCTATCTGTGATGTTAGGCATTCCTAAACCTCATCGTTCCCCCCTCCTTGGATAACTCTGCGTCAAATATGGGAGCT
Organism: Heteronotia binoei; assembly: GCF_032191835.1. Lineage (NCBI taxonomy): Eukaryota > Metazoa > Chordata > Lepidosauria > Squamata > Gekkonidae > Heteronotia > Heteronotia binoei. The sequence goes on along the minus strand of NC_083229.1, from coordinate 74,167,576 downwards.
GGAGCAGCAGCTGCAGGTGCAGGAGCAGCAGCCACTCAGGTTGGCGGCTCTTCTGTGATGAAAGAACATTACAACAACATCAAAGTGACCAATGGACGATGGGAGGAGCAAAGAGCTCTTCTGTCTGGTGCAGGTTATAGAGGCATGGAATCAGGGGGAGCATCAGTCATGGCAGCTGGAGGAGGCATGGCTGCCAGAGATACCATGGTAATGGGCTCTGGAGGAACTATGGGTGCAGGAGGAGCTATGGCCATGGAAACTGGAGGAGCCGTGAATGAAGAGTTCTTGAGAAGTTACTTCAATGAGGTAAGATTCTGGCTTCTTGTAGAATCTCATTGTCTTGGTTTTTTTCCCCTTCTCTCTCTCTCTCTCTCTCTCTCTCTCCCTCCCCCCCTCCCTCCCTCTCTCTTTCTCCTTGTGTGTGTGTGTGTGTGTTACGTAGTCTTTAATATAAAAGATACCTGTTGACTGAAGTGGGTTCTAGGGACCATATCAATCCAGTCTTGATCTCCTTACACTGGCTCCCAATTTGCTTCTTCTGGGTTCAATTCAAGGTGCTGGTATTGACCTTTCAGCCCTAAATGGCATAGGACCCACATACCTTAAGGACCACCTTCTATGATACAAACCTACCATCGACTCTGATCATCTTCGGAGACCCTGCTTTGGGTGTCCCCACCATTTGTGGATAAAAAGATGGCAATCCAAAAAAGGACTCTCTCAGTCATGACCAGTGTTCCCTCTAAGCTGAGTTAGTGTGAGCTAGCTCACCATTTTTTAGCCTCCAGCTCAGACATTTTTGTCATAACTCAGGAAAATTGGCCCAGAGCAAACTAATTTATGCAGTAGCTTACAACTTTAATACCAGTAGCTCACGAAGTAGAATTTTTGCTCACAAGACTCCACAGTTTAGATGCACCAAAACTTTAGATTAATCTCTCTCTCTATTGTTGTCTACCACCAGCAGATGAAAATTTTTTGTTTTGTTTGGCATACCTGCAGTAACTGTTACTGGTTTGCCTCCCTTATTGTGTCACTGTGTGTATTTATAGGGTTTGATTGAATTGGTCAGCTTATATATACTTTATTTTAATTTTTAAAATGTTTTTATGTGTGCTGCTTGGAGGACCCTATTTGGGTGGAAAGGTGGCATAGAAATATTTTAAATGCATAATAAAATAAATAATTTGCTGGATGAGACTAAGGGATGCTTACAGTGCACTTTGCAACTGGATTTTATTGTGTGAAATGGCAAAATCCACTTGCAAACTAACTGAAACTATTACTTAAAACTATTACTTAACATGTGTGAAAGGACCCCTAAGGCAGGGGTGCTGAACTCATTTGTAATGAGGGCTGGATCTGACATAAATGAGACCTTGTTGGGCTGAGTCATGTCGGGTTGGGCCAGGTCAGGTGTGTATCTATTTAAGATTAGGTAGCAGAGATATAAATTTTATAAAGAACACAGACAAACACAAATATATATATATATTTTAAATTAAAACATGCTTAAAACGTTAGAACTCATTGGTCTTAAAGATGCTTTCTTTGTATTTCTCCCACGGTATCCAGGGAACTGGGCAAAGGAAGCTCTGGCTCTTTCCTTCCTTCCCCAAGAGACTGGGTGGGGGAGCCTCAGCCAAAAGAAGGAAGAGAGGCTTGGCTCAGTAGCTCTGCTGTGTGATTGAGAGAGTCTGTCAAAGCAAGCTCTCCCTCCCCCCCCTTCTCCCCAAGGGAGGAGCCTCTGCCAATGGAGAAAACAGGTTTTGCTCTGTAGCTCCTGTGCAATTGAGCAAGCCTTGCAAAACAAGCTGTTATGCAGAAGGAAGAAAGATATAGGGAGAAGGAAGCAGATAACAAACAGTTGCTCAGGGGCCTGATAGAAGCCCTGTGGGGGCCTGATTCAGCCCCCGAACTGCATGTTTGACACCCCTGCCCTAAGGTCTTCTAGCATAGCATTCTATTTCCTGCCATGGATAGCTCAGTTGTTCTGGAAATTTAGAAAACAACAGGAAGATGCTGGCCATTCCTTAATCAGAAGTTCACTGGCTCTAAACATGGATGTTCCATCCAGTGATGATATCTGATAGCTCTTTGTAGACCCATCTGCCAGGAATTTGCCCTGTCCCCTTTTAAAAGTGGTTCATGACAACTCTACTTGTAGCTATGACTTTCACAAGGAAGCTAACACAAATGGCTTCCTCAGTTTCATGGCTTTTCTTTGTTGGCCAGGATAACATTTTAGGATTTATGAATAATAAACACTTTAGCTACTATACTTGTAGCTATGACTTTCACAAGGAAGTTAACACAAATGGCTTCTTCAGTTTCATAGCTTTTCTTTGTTGGCCAGGATGACATTTTAGAATATATGAATAATAAACACTTTAATCCATGCTTATTCTAATCTATGTCCTGTTACCAAATTTCTTTTTTGTTCACCTGTCAAGATTTAAGCAACGTCTGAAATAATAAGTACTAATAAGCAGGAGTTGCTAATGAGTAGGGAGCTGGAGTATGGCAGAACAGAAAATGTATTTTGGATGTATTGCACTGGAATTCTGCTGCCAAGTTGTGATCCTTGGACTGAAATCTAAAACAAAGCCATGCTCCAGGATGATTCCAGAGTTAAAAATACTTAAGAGGACTGAATCCTAAGGTAGATATTCAGGTGGGGTAGTCATGTTGATCTGAAGTAGCAGATAAGGGTGTGCACTCAGTACCAAACAAAAAAAAAATACCCCCAAAACCCTTATGAAATACCTTAAAAAAACTTTACCAAAGTAACCCCACCCAAATAAAAGCTGATATTATTTGGCTTTTATTTGGGCATCCCAAACCCTTCCCCTCCTGAAGTTGCTGTAGTGCAACTCCAATGAAAAAGGGTTTAAATTATTAAACCCCTCTGCTCTTGGAATTGGGCGGCAGCTGCAGCCCAACTCCAGGGAGGGGGTGGAAGGGGAATGGCCTCTTTAAAAGCATTTGGGAAGCCCAGCCACAAGTGAACCTTCCAGGTTTACTTGGGGAGTGGCTTGCAAAAGACTGCATGGCTCAACTCAGCTGAGATTTAAACTTTAAATGCTTGCTGTGTTGAGTCACAGTGTCACATCACAGCGCAAGCCTGTGTCAACTCAGCAGGGATTTAAACGTTAAATCCATTCTCCATTATACTCCATGGGGATGGCAATCCCCTTAGGGTATAATAGAGCCAAATATATTTGGATTTCTCAAGTATTAACTCAAATACCAGTACAATACTGATCCTGGATTCAGGGATATTCTGGGATACCAAATATGTTCAGGGCAAAAATGCCCAAATCTGAATTCAGCTGATTGTTTTTTCTTGTATACCCATGTTAGCAGAACAAAGTTTGACTCCAGCGGCACCTCTAAGATGAACAAAGTTTTGTTCAAGGTATAAGCTTACATATACACACACACTTTTTCAGATACAGTGAATCAGAATTTCCTCAGCCATTACGTATTGGGGGGGGCGTAGTTGCCAAGGGCCTATTAAAGTCAAGACAGAGGCAGAAATAAAATTGGAAATCACCAGTCCATATATATTGATAGAGGGTGAGCAGTAAATTATCATACAGCATAATGAAAATGTTTAACATATTCATGGATCAAAGAGGTATAATAAGCTTAATTTACATGGTAAATATTTGTTTGGGCAAAAACAGTGAAGGAAATAAATATGTCAAAATTGGAGATTGGTTTATTCTTAATTGTAAAAGAGCCCTATGGTGCAGAGTTAAAGCTGCAGTACTGCAATCCTAAGCTCTGCTCACAACCTGAGTTCGATCTCCAGTGGGTAGCTGGGTTTTCAGGTAGCCAGCTCGAGGTTGATTCAATCTTCCATCCTTCTGAGGTCAGTAAAATGAGTACCCAGCTTGCTGGGCGGGAAGTGTAGATGATTGGGGAAGGCAATGTTAAAGCACCCCATAAAAAGTCTGCCTTGAAAACATTGTGAAAGCAACGTCACCCCAGAGTCGAAACGACTGGTGCTTACACAGGGGACCTTTCCTTTTTCCTTATTTTTAATAGTAGAATACTGAGAGTAATTCATTGAGACCCTGCCAATGTATCTGAAGAAACATGCTCGCACACAAAAGCTGATACTTTTAATAAAATGCATTTGGACTTAAAGGTGTCACTGGACTTAAACTTTGATCTGAATCCTAAGGTGTCAGTTTTAACATTACTTTTAAAGGATGTTTGCAACATTAATGCTTGCTTTAATTAAATAAACTTATAATCTCTATAACGTGGATTTTCACCATTACTGGTTGTTCTCTCTCATTTAGAAATATGTTGCTTTCGCTGATGAAGATGAAGGTCAGCTTATAAAAGACTGCCTGTTAGTTTACTCTCAGGAGGAGGAAGGAGGATCTACCCATGGCTCTGTTGGCTGCTGCAGCTTTATTGAGGATGATTTTGATGACCATTTCCTGGATGACTTAGGAGATAAATTCAAGACTCTAGCTGAAATCTGTGTGGGCAAACGCATGGGAACAGCAGCCAAGCAGTTCAGTTCTCAAGTCCTTAAAGACACAGTGGATGAATTGGATGTACATGGTTTGAGTTCAAAGCACAACTATTCTTCAGGATCCAGCTACCAACTACCTGAAACCACAAAAGACTTTAGTGCAGACATTGTAACGGAAGAGTTAGTAACTGAGACAGCTTTTGCATCTAGGTTTGGCCTCCAGCCAGCTAAGCCTATACCTGACCCCATGGTAAGCAGCAGTGTTGTTGTGACAGAAACGTCTTATGAGGCAACACCTTCCAGGGTGATCCTAGACCCTCAGTTGAAGGAAAATGTTGTTGTGACAGAGAGGGTGCTTGCTCCTGCTTCCAGCTTGCAGGAAGTGCTAGAAATGCCTCATGGAGTCTTTCAGGATCTCCCAGATTCAAAATATGTTGTAGTGAGAGAAAGGGAAAGGGTCCTTGTGCCTAGTTCTAACCTACAGGCCTCCTTAAGCACCCCCAATTTACCAGAAGGACAAAACGTGGTAGTAACTGAAAGTATGGTTTCATCCCCCCCTGGTTTGCAGGCTACAGGTGTGCGAACTGTGACAGAACCAACTGTATATTCTGGCAGTGATAGGCAAGAACATGTCTTGATCTCAGATCCTGTTTTTCACCAAGTCAGCACAGAGGAAGTCCTTCCCCCTGGTTCTTCTTTGAGCAAGTCCTCAAGGCTCACAAAATACAGCTCTGTGCAATATACCCGTTCCTAAATGTGGTCTTTTTCATCTGTATCTTCGTAGTTACAGTTGACATTGATAAGAGTAGTGGTTTGTTTTTCTCAAGGCCTGAATAGGTTGCTTTAGTCTTTCCACAGTACATTCTCAAAAAGAGCACATCAATATCTACTGCAAACGGCTACTCATGTTGTCTGAAAAAAACACTATTACTAAAAACAGGACATGCCTCTTATAATGTAGGTGCATAGCTATATACATTTTAGGATCCACAGACTAGCCCAGTTGTATTAAACTAGCTATGCAACAGGCTTTAAATAGCTGTTTTCCACTAATTTGTAGTGTGATCCTAAACATGTCGACTCAGAATTAAGTGACAATGAGTTTATATGATTTATTCCATAGTGTGTTTAACATTAGTTTTGCTGCTGCCAAAGTACTTGAATTTTAATTTAGTAGACATATTGCCTTCAAAGCTGAATGGTCTTAACTGTCAAAACAGTCTGTTTTAACTGACTTGTTGATCAGGCTGCTTGATAGCAATAAGAAGCATAAGAGTCTGCTAGAATACCAAGTATATCACCACTTTTTAAGCTACAGATTTTTACACATTTAGAAGCAAACATATGTGTAAAAATATGTGGACTGAAAAAAAGAAATTCAGTTCAGTCTTGTTTCCATATACTTTTATCAATCGATAGTACGACAAGCCCTAGTATTTGGAGACACTCCCAGAACCATCAGTTAATGTGTATCCTGTAGTTTTGCAGATGGATTACTTTGAGGATGAAGCATGATAGATCATGACACAGATTATTTTCTATCAGGAAGTGAAGTATCTGCATGTACCTCACAGCTTCCATACATCCATCTACTTTGCCTCCAAGTTGACAGATGGAGGGTTGGCTTATGCTCTGTGCAGATAGTTTTGACTAGTGGAGCACGGGGCAGGAGTGGGGGGTTGATTATCCTTAGTACACATCACAGAAACCATTGCAAAGAAGAATGGAGATTATTCCTTTATCTTGCCCAGTATTTGCTTCTGTCCAAGAAATACTCAAACTGTGGGATTAGTTTAATATTATGATTAAATACAGTTTTCCTAAGCATTATATAGGGAAGAACAAACAGGGTTTTTATAGATAACAGATACCATGCTCTTTCTGTAAGATGCATATTTGTACTTTTGTATCAGCTTCATTCTGTTCATGCAAAAACCCCACAAATACCTTTAAATGTACACACAGTTTGAAGTAAAGAGGACTGCTTTTTTTAAAAGGACACAATCATGCAATAGATCACAGATTTTTGTAAGGAGGTGTGCAGAGTATGCATCATTGGATTTAGAACCCAGCTGCTGCAAGAAATGCAGTATTGGATATGGACCAGGGAGACGTGTCTTTAGACTCCCACTCAGCCACCAAAATGTGTTGGGTGCCATTAGTCAGTTGCTCTCTTTACATGTGTATAATCATATGCAGGTATAATTGAAAAAAAAGCATCAAAAAGAGAGGTGAAAGTGTTGATTGTGGTAAACATGATAAAATACATGCCTTTGAATAACTTTTTTTAAAAAAATAGGGCTTAAGTCCTTCCCCCCCCCCCCCCAGTTTACTATTTTTAATACATGTTTTCATCTAATAAATGCTGCACTGGGGTTAGTAACCAATAGGGGAATAATATGTTCCTTGTTTTCCTATCTATCCAGAATAAGCAAGTACTTTTATTACCTGCTTCTTCTCTCGTGATAGACATTGATTTCTGTATATCCAGCTTTGTAATATGTTTTTATATAACTGGACTTGATTTTGTGCTATTGTCATACATGGGGCAAGGCTGTGCTATACTTTTTGTAAAATTTGAAATAAAGGGGAAAAATTAAAAGCATGGTGTGAGTTTGTTTGTTTGTTTGTTTTTCAGAAAAATGCATCCATCTAAAAATTCAGACCACTGGGGTGTCAAACATGCAGACTGCAGGCCAGATCTGGCCTCCACATAGCTTGTATGCAGCCTGCAAGCAACTGGCTGTCGTCTACTTTTTTTTTCTCTCTCTTGCTTTCTTTGGTGTCACAGCTTGCTTTGCCAGGCTCTATCAAATGCAGAGGAGTTACAGAACAAGCCTTTATTCCCCCCCATTGGCTGAGGCTCTTCCCTTGAGGAGGGAGGAAGGGAAAGAGCAAGAGTTTGCTTTGCCCAGTTCCCTCAATTGCATGGAAGAGATACAAAGTAAGCACCTTTAAGACCAACAAAGTTTGATTCAAGGTATGAGCTTTTTGCCTTGCTACAGAGAAAGAGAGGGGGGGAGTTTTCTTATGCCAGGGCTGTCCTGGGTGCAACTGGGTTCCGCTCCTCTTTTTTTTGCCATATACGTGCCCTTATGATCCAGTCATTCTCAGTAGAAAAGCAATGTGAACCATTTAGATAAGGAGTAACAACAAGCCAGTGAGTTGGATTAGGCTGAGAGTATGTCAAGACCAAGTTCATCCAACACATTTCCTTTGCATACTGGAGATCTTGAACTTAGACTTCCCAGATTGTAGGCTTATACTGACCACTATACATTCCTGTCTCTCTATTTTTGCAGTGCTGCACGAGAGTTGTAGTTATTTCTCTGGGGAAGACTATAGTTTTGTAGAAAACACATAGCCCTCAGTCTGTGTCATGGTGCCTTCATGTGTTCTTGACAAGCAGTCAAGGCTCAAAGCACTGACCATGCGATTTCTGTAATGAATGCAAATAAATCAAAAGTAGCTTTGCAACTTACAAGTACACAACTGAACAGCATACTCAAGATTATTATAGCACATTATCTCCAGATTTTGATGCAATATTTCAGCAAGAGGTGTCAGTTAATCAGACTGTTAAATAAACAAAATATTGCAAGAATGCTAATGTTTTAAGCATTTTTATTCTAAGTTTTTTTAAAAAAAATTACTTTGTGTCCTTTTAATTATTATTACTTTATTATTATTATTAATTTAATTTTATATCCCCCCCTTTCCACAAGCAGACTCAAGATGGCTAACAGTCTGTTTAAAACAATTTGAGAATACAATTAAAACAATTAAGTACAGAAAATACATAAAATACATTCCATAAATTTATATCTCCACTACCTGGCATTACATTTTATGATACACATGGCCTGGCCTAACAATGTCTCATTTATGTCAGATCTGGCCTCATAACAAATGAATTCAACACCCCTGACTTAGGGAATTCATTGGGATGATCATTATTGCCATGTAAATGCAGAAGATTGCAGCATTAGCAAAGACATCATCTGTGATTTGTTTGCAGTCTTATTTGTTTAAAGAAACATATGTGAAGTGACATCTTTTACAGGGGAATAGGCTGCATTAATCATTTAGTTGATGGTGGGTGAATGTGTTAAAATAGGGGCCTTGTTCTCACTAAAGTAAGAAACCTATATGTGTGTTGTAAACTTCAGACTAGAAGAGGGGGCATATATGACTGAATGTTTTTACATATGAAATATTTCCACAGAGGAGAAACTGGCAGAGGAAGGGGCTCTAACCTGTCCTAACTGGCACGCCAGGTTTTCATTTTAATGTAAAGGAGATGTTGTATGGAGAATCGGGAGCTTGCAGCCTGCAGCATAGCTGCTAGGCTGCTTCTGCTCTGTTTGCCTCCCTGGGAGGGAGGAGTCAGAGTTCGCCCATTTGGGCACGCAATGTGAGGGGTGGGGTCTAGCCGCTTTAACAGCTAGCTCTACCTTTCCCCCTGTCATTCCTTCGTTGATCGGATCGTTGTCGCGGTCAGGAGCTTGGCGCGGCATTGAGGGTTTCTCTGTCGGTCGGGCTGAGGAGCGTGCGGGTGGCGTTTTTGGCGGCGGCGGCATTCGGCTGAGTCGCAGGGAGTCGGAGTTGGATGAGTCTTGGCTGGGCTGGGGTGGTTGGTTGTTTAGGGGAAGGGCCATTGTGTTTCCCTTTTATTGAAGCTCTGGCCTGGCTTGTCTGTGCTGGCCTTCTTTTGAGCGGAGTTTGGCTCTGGCCAAGGGGGCTTTACTTGGGAGTGTGGGCTGGTCTGCCCTCCCCCCCCTTTTTTTCAGGAAGAAGACTGCCTGAGAGGGACAGGTGCTCAGTGGTAGAGCATCTGCTTGGTAGGCAGAACGTCCCAGGTTCAATCCCCGGCATCTCCAACTAGAAAAGGGTTCAGGCAGATAGTGTAAAAAATATCAGCCTGAGACTCTGGAGAGCTTCTGCCAGTATTGGTGGGTTAAAAGGGGGCCATTGTTGTTTCCTTTTAATTTTGTCACTGGGGAGAAAGCAGGTGGTGGCCATTTTAAGCCCCTGCTTTGAGGTAGAATAGGCATTGGAGGGTGGCCATTTTGAGGCTATTTCTTGTTGAAAGGGTGGCGGCCACTTTGGGAGGCAGCAGTGGGGTCTTATTTTTCTTACAGTTTGAGGTTAGAGCTTCTGCTTGAGTGGCGGCCATTTTAGGTCCTTGGAAGGGGAAGGAAAGGGGTGAAAGGCAGTTGGGTGGCCATTTTAAGTTTCTTCCTAGTGGAGGAGGGTGGCAGCCATTTTAGAAGTGTTCTGAGGCATTAGTTGGTGCAGCTAATCCCGTAGAAGATGGCTGGGGGTAAAGGCTTAGGTAAGCCTAAAGGTAAGAAGCCTGCACCCAGGCCGCTCAGGTAGGCCTAAATGTAAGAAGCCTGCACCCAGGCCATCTAAAGTACCTGCTAGGAGGCCACCACCCCCATCATCTTCTTCAGATGAGGAAGGTGAAGCAGCGGTGGAGTCTAATATTTTAAGCAGGTTGAGGGTGCTGGAGCAGGCGTCCGGTGTCCCTTCTCTAAGTGGGGGGGGGGGGGAATAAAGCAATCCAAAAAGGCGAGGCAGGCTAATCTCACCAGACTGTCTATTCTTGAGGGCAGGTTTGGTGGAGTCATGCCTGGCAGGGATGGCGGTCCCTGTGGTCCTAACGCGGGTTCGGTGGTGGCAGCTGGGATGTCCGGCGGCGGTTTGCCATTGGTGCCTGCTGGATTTGGACGTAGGTTTGGGGATACCTTGCAAGTTGAGTCCGGGCAGGTTTGGCCATGGGGGACATGGGGGCCTGCTTCTGCAGCCAGGAAGGGTACTTCAGGTGAACTCAGGGGTGCCTGCTTCTTCTGGGGCGGGATTATTGCAAAATTGGGTTTGGCCAGGTGGGCAGGGCATAACTTGGGTGTGTCCAGCTGCAGGGCAGATGAACTTGGCAGGCCCAGTTATGGGGGCACCTCCATATGGGATGGTGCCTTTTGCAGCCTTGCCCTTTGGGGAGGTTGCTTTGCCACTTGGGGATCATTTGCTACCGGCCACTAGGGAGAAAATTTTAAATGGAGAATATGTGGAGATTTTTTCTCTTCTCTATCATAAGTTAGAGAAAAAGGACAAGGAAGATTTAGACGAAAAGGAGAAAGAGAAGTTAAAAAAGCAAAAGGTTGACAGGACCTGGGCTAATTGGCTTCCTGGGTTCTGTATTTATGCTGGGGTGATTGCCAGGGCACAGCCGTGGCGGGCAGCATCCTTGTTCCAGTATCTGGACATAATTTATAAAGGCTATACAGCCTTTAGTGGTCCAGCCGGGTTACAATATGACCAGGAATTTAGAATGAGGGCTACCCTGTATCCGTCTCTGCAGTGGGATCGGATCCATCAGCAGCTTTGGCTGCAAGTGATGTCCCCGGCTAGGCCTAATCTGGGTGATCGCTCTGATAGCGGTCACTTGGCAAGTAGGTTGTCCACATTGGCTTCCGCTTCATCAGGCTCTCCCCGCAGTGCAGCAGGGCAGGCGGTTCAACTCCGCTTGCTCTGCTGGGAGTTCGGATCCCTTGGGGTCTGCAATAGGAAAGCGTGCCAGTTTAAGCACGAGTGCCCCATGTGTAGGGGATCCCACTCATTTGACAGCTGCCCTAAAGCCCGGGGGCGTAAGAATGTAAAGAAGCCCGGGGGGGGGGGGCGGAGGAGCCTTTCCGACTAAGAAAGGGACCCAGCCCGATAAGGGTGGGACTCTTGAGCAGTGGCTGGCAAGATATCCTAGAAGGGTTGATAGTTTGTATTTGTTAGAAGGTTTTAAGTTTGGTTTTAGGATCCCTTTTCAGGGGTCTCATGTTCAGTTTATGTCAGGAAACCTTAAGTCAGTTCAGGGTTTGGAACAGGTGGGCGCTAAGCCCTAAGTAGAGACTTGGCCTTAGTAGTGGCAGGTTTTTGGGGTTTAGGGCACTATGCGGCTAGCGGAGGACTGTGAAGCATCCCCCTTTTGGGGAATTTGGGGTCTGGCGTGATCAACCTTGGGTTTGGAGTCCTGGGTTCAGAGATGCAGACTGTCCAGGAGGCTCGACTAGAGGGTGCCTTTCTGTCGAGACATGCATCTGGGTTTGGGCCCTCTGGTGCGGGCCTCCCTGCTGGTCCTGCCTGGAGGGAGCTGAGTTGCTCAGCTCCGGCTGGGGGGCTGGGTCTTTCACCTATTAATGGCAGGGGAGCGGTCAGGGTGACCCCTAGCCCTGGCCAGGCCGCTGGTGGGGTGCCCTTGCTGTTTATGCTGTTAGCTAATAAAGTGGCCCAATTTTATTCCAATGCTTTGTGTCTGACTCTTTATTCTGACCTTGGGGGGCAATTGGGAGCTTGCAGCCTGTAGTGTAGCTGCTAGGCTGCTTCTGCTCTGTTTGCCTCCCTGGGAGGAAAGAGTCAGAGTTCGCCCGTTTGGGTGCGCAATGTGGGGGGTGGGGTCTAGCTGCTTTAGCGGCTAGCTCTACCTTTCCCCCTGTCATTCCTTCATTGATCAGCCCTCCCGCCCACCCTGTCTGTTATGTAGGCTTGGCTGGTTGCCTCATTTGAGGAGCCGGGTAGGAATTTTTTACACCCCGGCTGATTGGCTGTTTCTGGGGTGTGTTTTTCGCCTACCCTGCATAGTAGCGCAGTGGATTGTGGAATTAGCTTAGGGTAGGTGCCTTTAAATAGGTGGTCACTTTAGTTGGCAGGTTTTTGGGGTTTAGGACACTATGCGGCTAGGGGAGGACTGCAAAGCATCACCCTTTTGGGGAATTTGGGGTCTGGCATGATCAACCTTGGGTTTGGAGACCCGGGTTCGGAGATTGCAGACTGTCCAGGAGGCTCGGCTAGAGGGTGCCTTTCTGTCGAGTCGTGCATCTGGGTTTGGGCCCTCTGGTGCGGGCCTCCCTGCTGGGCCTGCCTGGAGGGAGCTGAGTCGCTCAGCTCCGGCTGGGGGGCTTGGTCTCTCGCCCGTTAATTGCAGGGAAGCGGTCACGGTGACCCCTAGCCCTGGCCAGGGGGTGCCCTTGCTGTTAGTTAATAAAGTGGCCCAATTTTATTCCAATGCTTTGTGTCTGACTCTTTATTCCGACCTTGGGGGTCAAACAATCATGTTAGCTTCCACCTGCAGTTTGAAGCTGGGAGAACTCTCAGTGAGAACTGGGCCATAATTGAAGCTTTGTGTGGATACCATTCCAATAGGTAGAAGGGTGCTTGATGCATTCATTCACAGTATTCTTATATGATATATCAACCATGGTTCAGCATGAATTTAGGCATGCTCAGTCCCATTCATTTCCACTGGCACTGAAGTATGATTCACTGTGTGTTGAATTATGGCTGGTACAAACATTTCTAAAGAAAGAAGTAGAATTGTATATTTGAACACTGAAAAGGAAAACAGGAACTTTCATACTAACACTGCATGCAATTTATGCATTCTGACTCAGTACCATTAACATTCACAAGATCCTTCAGGCTGAAGATACCCACTTGGCCTAGGAGGAGCCAAAAGTAACACAGAATCAACCCCCTAGCATGCCATCCCCCTAACCATCTACTTAGCACCAAAGTTGTTGACTTCTTGGCACCTAGTAAAAACTTTATTCTCATATATTTACTAGCTTTTAAAAAGAGCCTTCTGTGGTGGTTTTAGCTTGGCTATGTGGCATATTTGCTGTCCTATTCCATACTACTTTGTGCTGGTCTGTGCTTTGTATAAAATACAAGTATCTAACAAGTTCTTGAGCCTCTTATCAACCAGGATAGCTTGGTTCCAGATGCTTCATGAATGAAAGAGCAGCAGCTTCCAGCTCTCAGGATTTATACTGACTAGAAAGACAGCAAATTTCTGTAAACTTCAGTCTCATTTCAGATCTCTAATCGCAGAAACAAATTTCTGCTCTGTGCCACTAGATGGCATAATTATATTTGCCAAAGTAATGATTGAAAGTGTCCTCAGACACAGGCCTGTGTTTAAGTGTCTTTGCAATACATAACAAGGGTGGTTGTTTTTTTTCCTGAGAGGAGAGGGGCGGGGGGATGAACATTTATTTTAAACTGACAAAATTGGTAGGTCTATGCCAGGTTGGAAAGGAGCTATCCCCCAAACTGAATAATGTCTCTGAAGCAAGCAAAGCCTTTATATTTATTTATTTAAACATTTATATCCCACCTTTCCTCATGCTTCAAGGTGGCCACTTACCATAATAGCTAAAAATATCCCCAGCTAAAACCAAAATATAATAGCAAACTTCAAATCAACCCCCCCCCAAAAAAAAAAGATTTCTGCCATTCAAACCCCCTCAAAAGCCCTGACAAACAGGCAGACCTTTGCACACCTCCTGAATATCTCCTAGGAGCTCCCCCACCCCCATCTCTTCAGGGAGCTCATTCCACAAACCAGAGTAAACAATAGAAAAGGCCCGTAATCTGGTTGATGGGCCACCCTAAGTGGTGGGGTAGTCAAAAAATGGCTGGCTGACACCTGTTGAATAATGTTTGTAGTAGGATCATCAAACACTGACATAAACTGCCTCTAACAAATCTGAGATACTTTAACATACCTGGAATCTTTAGCTTGTGTATTCTAAGGTACAGATTCAGATCGGCACTCGAAAAAAATGAGGGGAAAAGACACTTAAATAAATAGGGTTATCTTATAAACAGAAAAAAAATAATCTGCACAATATAGAAACTTACAGAAAATAAAAAAATGGTTGCAATCTTATACTTGCAGCCTGCAGTGTAGCTGCTAGGCTGCATGTGCAGAGTTTGCTTCCCTGAATGGTAAGAGTGAGGGGGCGCCCGTTTTGGCACGCAGAGAAAAAGGCGGGATGAGGGCTGCGCTCCTCATCAGCTCCTTCATCTTGGCAGACGATCAGGCTGAGGCTGAGGCTTTTATTTTGTCTTTTGTTGGACGTCGGGGTTTGTTGTGGCAGTCGACTGGGCAGTGGCGGGTGAAGCGTTGGCTGGAGCATCGGTGTCGGCTGGAGCGTCAGCTGCAGTGCTGCAGGCTGGCGGCGGCATCAGAGGCAGTGGAGGACGTGGCGTTGTCCTTCTTGTTGGCTGAGTCTGCCTAGGGTTTGGCGTCTGCTGGGGCAGGGGTTGTGGAGCCCAGGGGTTGGTCTTTCCCTTTTTAAGTTTTGAGGGTGTGGGCCTGTGGGGCAACCTGGGTTTTTTATTATTGCCCTTGAGGTTGGCAGGTGACCATTTTGGAGAGCCTCCCCCTCCCCCCCCCCATTTTTCTCCTACTGGAGATATTGGTGTGCAGCAGAGGCTTTTGTGGCCATTTTGAGTTCCCTTTCTTCTTCCAGGGGGAAGCCATTTTAGAGTGGAGCTGCAGGAGGCCATTTTGTGGTCTTGTGCTTGCTATTTAGATGGCTGGTGGAAAAGGGTCGGGCAAGCCCAAAGGAAAAAAGCCAGCGCCTAAGGCACCCAAGGCTCCTGCAAAAAGGCCACCACCGCCGTTATCCTCTTCTGATGAGGAGGGTGATATGGTGGTTGATTCCAATATTGCTTGTAGATTGAGAGCATTGGAACAGGCAGTGGGCATCCTTTCTCCAGGTGGGGAGGATGGTGTGAGGCAATCTAAGAAGGGTAAGCAGGCGAGTATTCTCACCAGGCTGTCTATTCTTGAGGGCAGGTCTGGTGGAGTTGTGCCTGGCAGGGAGACTGGCCTTTGCAGTCTGGATGTGGGTTTGATGGCGGCGTCTGGAGCATCGGGGGTCGGTTTGCCATTGGTTCCTGCTGGATTCGGAGGTAGGTCGGGTGATAATTTACAGGCGGGGCCTGGGCAGGTTTGGCCATGGGGAGCATGGGGGCCTGCTTCGGCGGCAGGGCGCTTCCATGTCAAGCGCGGGGGCACCTGCCTCCTCTGCGTTGGGCGCGTTTCAGAATTGGGCTTGGCCATGTGAGCAAGGCGTTCCTAGTGTTTACCTGGGCGCAGGGCATCCTGGCATGGCTGGTTCCTTTATGGGGGCACCCTCAACATATGGGATGGTGCCTTTTGCTGCTTTGCCATTTGGGAAGGTTGCCTTGCCGCTGGGGGACCACTTGCTTCCCGCTACTAGGGAAAAAATATTAAAAGGGGAATACGTGGATATTTTTTCTCTTCTCTTTTGGGAGGTTGAGGAAAAAGACAAGGAAGAATTGGATGAGAAAAAGGTGGACAGGACCTGGGCTAATTGGCTTCCTGGGTTCTGTATGCCGGGGTGATTGCGAGGGCGCAGCCGTGGCGGGCGACATCCCTGTTCCAGTATTTGGACATAATTTATAAAGGCTATACGGCCTTTAGTGGACCAACCTGGTTACAATATGACCAGGAATTTAGGATGAGGGCTGCCTTGTATCCGTCCCTTCAGTGGGATCGGTTCCATCAGCAGCTTTGGCTGCAGGTTATGTCCCCGGCTAGGCCTAATCTGGGTGATCGCTCTGATAGTGGTCACTTGGTGAATAGGTCATCCACATCCACTGCTGGTTCATCAGGCTCTCCCCGCAGTGCAGGCGGTTCAACCTCGCATGCTCTGCTGGGAATTTGGATCCCTTGGGGTATGTAATAGG
The DNA here is from genome assembly GCF_032191835.1 of Heteronotia binoei. Classification (NCBI taxonomy): domain Eukaryota; kingdom Metazoa; phylum Chordata; class Lepidosauria; order Squamata; family Gekkonidae; genus Heteronotia; species Heteronotia binoei. Next base: position 74,151,525 of record NC_083229.1, on the reverse strand, counting down.
AAGGCGTGCCAGTTCAAGCACGAGTGCCCCATGTGTGGTGGTTCCCACTCATTTGACAACTGCCCTAGAGTCAGTGGGTGTAAAAATACGAAGAAGCCTGGCAGGAGCGGAGGAGCCTTTCCAGCTAAGAAATGGGCCCAGCCTGATAAGGGTGGGACATCTTGAGCAGTGGCTGTCGAGGTACCTTCAAAGGGTTGATAGTTTGTATTTGTTAGAAGGTTTTAAAGTTGCGTTTAGGATCCCTTTTCAGGGTCCTCAAGTTCCATTTATGTCAGGAAACCTTAAGTCAGTTCAGGGCTTGGAGCAGGTTGTTAGGGACAAGATTGCAAAAGAGCTGGCTGAGGGAAGGATACTGGGTCCTTTTTCACATCCTCCAGTGAGTACTCTTAGGGCGTTTTCGCACTGACCTTAATCAGAAGCGACGCCCCTCTTCACCACGCCAAAACCAGTTTCCATTTGCGCCGCAAAAGCCGCGGGACTTTCCGGCTCTTCCGGGTGCTCCACGGCAATTAGTGCAAAATCCGCGTCGATCCTGCGTGGTGAAGAGGGGCGTCACTTCTGATTAAGGTCAGTGCGAAAACGCCCTTAGAGTCTTACCTTTGGGTGTGGTGCCTAAAAAGGCACCTGGTGAATTTCGTTTGATTCACCATTTGTCTTTTCCTAAGGGGAAGTCCGTGAATGATGGGATCCCGGTGCACTTATACTCTGTTAGGTACACCAGCTTTGACCAGGCTATTGCGGTGGTGAGGCTGGCGGGGTGGGGGCAGAATTGGCAAAATGTGACATTAAGTCTGTGTTTTGCCTTTTACCTGTCCATTCCTATGATTTTGAACTTTTAGGGTTTTCTTTTGAGGGTCAATTTTACATGGATAGAGCATTGCCAATGGGCTGCTCTGTGTCATGTTCTGCTTTCAAGCGTTTCAGCACATTTTTGGAATGGGCTGTGCGGGAGAAAGTGGGTTTGCAGAATGTCGTTCATTATTTTGATGACTACCTTTTTGTGGGTCCCGAGGGGACTTGGCGTTGTGGGCAGTTGCTGTCTGGCTTTGTTGAGCTGGCGGCGGAGCTTGGGGTTCCTTTAGCGCCTGAGAAAACTGAAGGTCTGACCCAGAGGTTGACCTTTTTGGGGATTGAGATTGACCCTATTTCACAGTTGTCTAGGGTGCCTCTTCAGAAAATAGTGGAGCTGAGGGCTAGGATTTCTACCTTTCTTCTTAAAAAAAAGGTTACTTTGTTGGAGTTGCAGCAGCTAGTTGGGCACCTCAACTTTGCTTGCAAAGTGGTTGCTCCTGGGAGGGCTTTTCTTAAAAGTCTGTGCGATGCTATGGCAAAGTTACGCTTACCTCAGCATAGAACTAGGGTCACCTGCAGCATGAGGGATGATTTGAGGGTTTGGCAGGAATTTTTGGAGTCCTTTAATGGAGTCTCTTTTTGGAGGGACGACATGAGGCTCGAAGCTGAGCTCCAGGTCATGTCTGATGCTGCTGGATCATTGGGGTTTGGAGTCTATTTCCGGGGACATTGGTGCGCGGATAGTTGGCCTGACTCCTGGGCACAGGTAGGAGTGAACCGAGATCATATGTTTCTCGAGTTCTTTTCCATTTTAGTCGCGGTTTCGCTGTGGGGGAAGGTTATGGCCAATCACACTATCCATTTTTGGTGTGATAATATGGCGGTGGTCCACGTCATTAATTCTCTTTCATCCAAATCTGGCCGGGTTATAAGATTGGTGAGGGCCTTCACTCTGTGCTGTTTGCGGCTTAACATTTTGTTTTTAGCCAAACATGTTCCTGGGGTGAGTAATGGGGTGGCTGACACTCTATCTTGTAAACAGATGGAGAGGTTTCATCAGCTGGCCCCAGGTGCCGACAGAGAGCCGGTGCCAATGCCCCAGGAGCTATGGCTGATTGGAGAGCCGAGGCCTGCAGAGCGATAGGTCTAGCCATTGCGCCAAGCACCAGGAAGTCTTACAAACGGGCTGTGCGGCAGTTTGAAGACTTTAGGGCTGAGGTAGGGTATTGCAGGGTTTGGCCCCTCCCGGTGGAGCATTTGTTCCATTACTGTGTTTCGCTGCGAGGTAAGGGATTGGCCGTGCGATCCATTAGGGGGCGCCTGTCTGCATAGGCTTTTGTCAGTAAGGCGCTGGATTATAGGGAAGAAACAGCTGACTTTCGTATTCGAAAGATGCTGGAGGGGTGGGCCAGAGAGGCCGGTCCCGGTTGATACGTGGAATCCTGGGTCTCCTTTGATTCTGCAGGTTTTGAAGAGGGTTTGGGATGTGATGTGTGCTTCGTCATTTGAAGCATGTTTGTTTCACGCTGCATCTTTGTTAGCTTTTGGGGGGGCTCTTAGAGTAAGTGAGCTGGTGGCACAGTCTAGAAACGATGTTTCTGGTAAGGCTCTGTTGTTAAGGGATCTGCAGCTATTTGCAGGTAAGGCAGTCATCACTGTCCATCGCTCTAAGACGGATCAGTTGCAGAAGGGTACGGTGCTCGAGTTGGGTAGTTGTTCAGAGCTTGAGCTGTGTCCAGTTACTGCGTTGGCTGCTTATTTGGCAGTTAGGGGGCCCATGGAGGGGTTTTTGTTTATACATTCAAATGGTAGCCTGTTGACGAAGCATCAGTTTTGGGCAGTAACGTCACGGGCTTTGGGTGATTTGGGGTTGTCTGGGGTGCAGTTTGGGACCCATTCCTTTAGAATTGGGGTCGCCTCAACAGCAGCTGTCATGGGGTATTCTTCCACTTCCATTCAGAGATTGGGCAGGTGGCATTCCTTGGACTATAAGGCTTACGTGCGACCTTTTATTAGGCCATGAGTGACTTGGTGTCTGTTTATTGTTGGCTCTGTTCTTGTTTAACTGTTTTTTCTCTTTAAATGCTGTTGTTCCTGGCCAGAGGAGCCGAGTTCTCATATGCAGCCATAGTCACGTGTTTTGGGCCGCTCATCGGGCTCGGAGAGCTGCGGTTGGCTCTCAGCTGGGACTCAGCCAGCATGTGTGTATCGAATGGCGGATGCGCCGGGGCCTTCAGTGGCCGGGCCTGCTGCCTTTGTTGTTTAAAGATAATGTGGGTCCTCCTCCTCAGGTTTTAATTGTTCACCTGGGAGGTAACGATCTGGGACTCTTAAAGGGCAAGGCCTTAGTTTGGCAGGCCCAGGATGATTTCCAGCACATTCAGGAGCGATGGCCTGGGACCACCATAATTTGGTCAGCCATGCTGCCCTACCTGGTGTGGCGTTGTGCTTGGGACCCTGCACCTATAGAAAGGGCCCGGTATTAGGCTAATAAGGAGATCAGGAAGGTGCTGGAAAAGGGGTTGAGCCACTATTTGCCCCATCCGGACATTTTGTTGAAATTTCCTAACCTCTACAGAGGGGATGGGGTTCATCTCTCGGAAAAGGGTAATATGCTTTTCCTGAGAGATTTGCAGCAAGGGTTGCGGGTGGCTTTGGGCCTCCCGGTGGGCGCTAAGCCCTAAGTAGAGACTTGGCCTTAGTAGTGGCAGGTTTTGGGGGTTTAGAGCACTATGCGGCCAGGGGAGGACTGTGAAGCATCCCCCTTTTGGGGAATTTGGGGTCTGGCATGAACAGCCTTGGGGTTTGAAGACCCGGGTTTGGAGAATGCAGACTGTCCGGGAGGCTCGGCTAGAGGGTGCCTTTCTGGCGAGACGTGCATCTGGGTTTGGGCCCTCTAATGCGTGCCTCCCTGCTGGGCCTGCCTGGAGGGAGCTGAGTAACACTGAGTAACACTCAGCTCCTGCTGGGGGGCTGAGTCTCTCGCCCGTTAATGGCAGGGGAGCGGTTGCGGTGACCCCTAGCCCTTGTCAGGCTGCTGGTGGGGTACCCTAGCTTTTTATTAGATTATTGAATAAAGTGGCCCAATTTTATACCAATACTCTGTGTCTGACTCTTTATTCCATCCTTGGGAAGCAATCTTATGCTTGCAGCCTGCAGTGTAGCTGCTAGGCTGCATGTGCAGTTTTCTTCCCTGGATGGGAAGAGTCGGGGGCGCCCGTTTCAGCGTGCAGAGAAAAAGGCAGGATTTGACAGTCTAACTGTCAGATCTGTGCTCCTCATCAGCTCCCTCGTCTTGGCAGACGATCCGACCTCCCGCCCGCCCTGCATGTTATGTGGGCAATTTCTGGTTGCCTCCTTGGAGGAGCCGGGTAGGAATTTTTTACACCTTGGCTGATTGGCAGTGGCTGCGGTGCGTTTTTTGCCTACCCTACATAGCAATGCAGTGGATTGAGGATTTGGCTATCGGGAGGCGCTGTAAATAGGCGGTCACTTTAGTGGCAGGTTTTTGGGGTTTAGGGCACTATGCGGCTAGGGGACTGTGAAGCATCCCCCCTTTGGGGGAATTTGGGTCTGGCATGATTAGCCTTCAGGTTTGAAGACCCGGGTTTGGAGAATGCAGACTGTCCGGGAGGCTCGGCTAGAGGGTGCCTTTCTGGCGAGACGTGTGTCTGGGTTTGGGCACTCTGGTGCGTGCCTCCCTGCTGGGCCTGCCTGGAGGGAGCTGAGTAACACTCAGCTCTGGCTGGGGGGCTGGGTCTCTCACCCATTAATGGCAGGAGAGCGGTCGCGGTGACTCCTAGCCCTGGCCAGGCCATTGGTGGGGTACCCTTGCTGTTTATTAGAATATTGATTAAAGTGGCCCAATTTTATACCTGTGTCTGACTCTTTAGTCCATCCTTGGGGATCAAAAGCTGGGTCTGAAGGGAGAGCTTTTAATACCCTTTTGGCTTGGATGAGGAGGGGAAGGGGTGTTGGCTTTGGAAGTGAGGGCTATAAAAATGCAATATTCCCAGGAGGTGCAAGCCTGAAAAGAAATCCTTTGTCTATATGGTTTTCCCCTTTTGCATGGAGAAAGAAAATATTCCCTTAGGTAGATTTTGAAGGTAAATATGGTCAGGTACTTGTCATGATTGGGGAAAGGCAGGAGTCTTCCATTAAGACATGAGTGAAAATTGGTGGATTCAGCCAGTTGCTTATTGTTTTGGAAATCTGGATCTTTTGTTGAGAGATCAAATTACCTGGGAGGAGGTTCTAAGGTCCTTGGAGAAAATGGCCCTTGACTGAATCCTTCTTTGAGCTGGTTTTTGCATGACTGACAGAGGAGCTGCCCTGCATTCCTTTCCTCCTTTGGTACGATTCACTACCCTTTTATATTAGTTTGATTCATGTGCCTTCTATCAATCCCAGGCCCACGCTGAGGTGTACATGTATACAGATAAGCGGGAATAAGCCATGCCAAAAATGGGGTCCCCAGGGAGTGTGGGCCTCAGGTATCACCCCTCAAGTGGAGCCACAGTAATTTGGGGCAAGTCACGTACCCACAGCCTAATAGGGTTGTTGAGATAATAAAAAGGAGAAAACGATGTAAGCTGCTTTAAGTCCCTATAGGTGAGAAAGGTGGAGTATAATTGAAGTAAATAAAGTTATGGCATCTGCCTGAATCACCTTAGCTAGCCTTTTCTTGTCATCTGGAAGGGAGTCCAGAAAACACGACAGTCTTTCCAATGGAAACATTTGATTGTCCCCCTAGTTGGAATGAAGAGGCTGACACAGTGTGTTGGGTATAAAAAACCGGGCCGCTTTATTGAAACAAACTTGAGCAAACTTATAACTGGCAGGGGTATGGCCTAGCAGGACAAGCCCTGGGGTCAACCCCCTGATCCCGCCTTGTCCTGGGAGGGCGAGCCACCCTGCCCCCAGCACAAGCCCACGTATTCTGGCTGGTGCTGAGCGGCCAGGCCCAAAGCCATCCTCCACCTGGGCTAGCATCAATCGCCCATGGAAAAGATCCGCCCAGGTGAGGCTTTTTCGTGATCTGCATTCCCTGCACTGAGCCATACAGCACATCTGCAGTTCATATAGACCACCCACACACCTGGTGCTGAGCCATAGGTGCTCCCCTGAAAACACTGTGGCCAATACATCCTCCAGCCTGCGAACGAAAACAAAACTCATGCTAAAAACTCCCTAACGCTACAAGGCAGTACAAGGTAGACAAAAAACAACTCCACATGGGCAAATTCTGTGAAGTTGAAAAAATTCCTACCTGGCCCCTAATAAGGTGACGAGTGAAAACCTGTACTGCTGCAAGGGCGGGTGGGTGGGCAGAGAGCCTAAAGCGAACTGCGTGCTTCTGGACGGGAACGGGGCTTATATAGCCCCGACGCCGCGCCCAGAAGAAAGACCCGGATGCCCGGGCTGTCCGTCAGCCACCTCCTCCTTCCAGGTGGCAATCACGGCCCCCAGCCTGAACGCTGGCGATGCCAGCTTGGCTGGGAAGGGGCCGATCCTAGTGTTCTGTTATTGCTTGATAGATGGTTACTTGCAACACTAGAGTCAAGGTACCCAGCTCATCTAGGTTGCATTCCTCCTGATTAGAAGAGCAGCAGAGGGAACCAACCCATTCCCTAACTACATCACTTCCCCAGCTAAAGAGTTGGGGAACAGGATGCAGAAGAAGGTAAGTTAGATCCTGATTCTGACTGGGAATGAAAGCCTTCTTCAGAATCCAAATCTGCAAGGGTCTGGAGTGATGGAGGATGGAGATTTTTGATGGGCATGATGCCTCTGAGAGGTCTGTGCCAAGGAAGTATGGATTCAGCTTCACAAATCACAAAGGAGCAGGAAAACATGGAACCAATTTGTTAGACCCACTTCACTGGAAATAGCTGGGGCAGTGTATAGAACAGACATGTATAATTGAACATGAAGAAAAGAGACCCAGTAATAGGAACATATGTACATCCCTCTGCATGTAGAGTGCTGGACCATGGGGCATTTTGAAACATTTCCAGCCAGTAGCTGTATCTTGATCTTACTCTCTGAAAGGATGGGACAAGGGGAGGGTGTACGAGGGTGGAGGTACAGCCCCTCTAAAGCTCTGTGCCAAATGTTCCTTGCTGAAGAGTGGGACTGAAGTTATTGTCATCTGAACTGGTGAGCCAGTCTCCTTAGACTTGATTTTAAATTTAGACCTTGACTTTTGGGTGGTAGTTTTGAGAGGCTCCTGGGAACTGAAGGTGCCTCCCCTGGAGACAACCAGCCTGTCATTTCCAACATAGGAACTCATGGTTCTGAGCCTACTGAAAGAGTCCAGAGTGCTTTCTCCTAATCTGATGGTGCTTAAAATGAGGGTACTTTAGAGACTGAGAAAGATTTCTCCTATAAGGCATCTATCCGGTGCAAAGCTATAGTTCTGACACAAACTGCTGACCAGTTAGACAAGAAGCCACATGGTTTCTCTTACCCAGACATAAGACACACAAGTATGATAATTTATCTGAGCCATTAACAGTCAACATTTTTTTTCACTTCTTCCCTTTTTGAAAGAATCTCAACACATACAGTTTTTGAAATGAACAAGTAGCAATAAAGACAAACGTCACTCCACAGTTGAAAATGAAGAACGGAGGGAAAGAGCACTTCCTCTGTCCAGGTCATGTGTTGGTTTGGAAAGGAAATGCTAGTACAAGAGTGCTCTTCATTCCATCAAGAGGCTAGAACACTCTTGAACTTTCCTGTCCATGGCTAGCCAGTCCCTGCACAGTCCCAATGTGAGACTGCACAGAGAAGGCAGCAATCTACTTGCAATCAAACATCTTGAGTATGTACTGCTGAATGATGAAAAAACACAGAGAATCCTTGAGGAACCCCCCTGGTCTGCCAGTTGTGTGTTCTCATTCAGGAGTTTTGAGTCTAGCAGAAATATTTAAAGGGGCAAGCAGGAACCCACCTTGACCTGGGCGGGCCAGGCTAGCCTGATCTCATCAGATCTCAGAAGCTAATCAGTCCTGGTTGCTATTTGAATGGGAGATCACTAAGGAAGTCTAGGGTTGCCATGCAGAAGCAGGCAATGGCAATCTACCTCTGAACGTCTCTTGCCTTAAAAACTCTATGGGGTCACCATAAGTCTGCTGTGACTGGATGACACTTTCTACCATAAAACAGGAACAAGGTACTGTCCTCCGCATCTGTTAAGAGCAAAAATATCACATTATTGTAGCTGAAGAGGACTTGCAGAAATGTTCTGCAAAAGCTAAAACATAATTGGTTAGGAGTAGCTCCTTCAGAAAAAAGACCAAGTGTCCAGGAAAATGGAGCCAGGAATGCTAAAACCATGCATCGGTCTGCTGCCAGAATACCAATAGCACAGTCATACCTATGCAGAGTTACTCTGACTGTTGAAATCAATGGGCTTAGCCTGGAGGAACTCTGCATAAGATTGCACTGCAAGTTACATGGTTTGTAAACACATAAACAGTGTTGTTAACAAGCCTGTTCACAGTCCACCCATCCTATCCCACCAAGCCCTAGACAGACAGACAGAAGTACAGCAACAAGCTTGGTGCACTATAGACTGTTTGGCCTTCTTGTTCAAAAATAAACATCATTTTATATAATAGTCTTACAGCAATTAATGGGGGGAGGGGCAGGGTGGGATCAGGCTGACTGCCAGAAAGCATGATCTGTCCCAGTGGGGAAGTATGAGATTTATATTAAAGAGAGAGAGAGAGAGATGCACATAGCAAATGAAATTCATAATAACAGAGGGGTACTGCCTGCCAGTCTAATTCAATTTATGATCTGTTAAGCTCCTTTTGTTAACACTTAGCAACAGAATTAATTGAAGACAGCTTTATTTATTTATTTAGATCTATACCTTGTCCAGTTCATGTGAAGGAGGCACCACTGCACGACTCTGAGGACTGGTTCACACATTTTTCCTAGGTCTTACATAAAGGTTTGTTGGGGATGGGAATAAAGGTTGCATTTACTTACTTGAACACATATCAAAAATGCAGAACACTTTACAGTAATGCTTAGGGATTTGATTCATCTGCTGCAGATAAAAGGGGGGGTTATATAGTGTATGCATAGATAACCTAATCACGTATGATATTTTACACATAGGGAGGCTTGCAAACCTGAGATATGCTTCCATGCACTTCCACAAGAAGAAGATTCTAAATATTGGGAAGAACATGGGAACAGGTCCTAAAAGATACGGATATCTAATGTGTTCATAGCTAAGAAGTAACTTGAAAGTATTAAAAAGACATGTGTGGTGGGCCACACAATCAGATATTCATTATTAATATGATCAGGTTTGATAACTCATAAGTATTTAACACAAAGTTGCGAAGGCCCTAACCATGTTCATTGGAAGTTGCAAGATACCTAGCTGTTTATCCATCAGATCAGTTTATGCAAAGGACTAGAAGCCAGATGATGAAATGTTAGTCCAAACATAGGATCAAAGCAGCCCACAAACCCCCAAGCACAGCTGACTGCCAGTTCAATACTATTAAGTGAATCCATATACACAGGTCATTGACATGAACCCACGTCCATTACAACTGGCCAGGAGGGTGGTCTGCTGACTGGATAAATGTGTCCTATCCTGTTGATAGAGGTTTGTGGGATGTCATTTATCAGGTGATGTTATTTAACATCACTCCATGAAAAAAAAAACTTCAGCTGCCCATTTCCACATTGGTAGTAGAAAGTGCCATCAAGTCACAGCTGATTTATGGTGACCCTGTAGGGCTTTCAAGGCAAGAGACATTCAGAGGTGGTTTGCCATTGCCTGGCTCAGCGTCATGACCCTGGTATTCCATGGAGGGCTGCCACTGAAACAGTGGCCAGGGACACTGCTTAGCTTCCAAGATCTAATGAGATTGGGCTAAACTGGGCTATCCAAGCCAGGATATTTCCACACATTAAACCACTGTTACAGGAATAGGACATTTCCTCCAGGGCAGCTGACAACCTTCCTGCCTACTCAAAGAACTTTAAAGATTTTTTTTTATGGCCAGCTAATTAACAAGAGCCTAGGTGGTGTTCTCATTAGTTGTGGATTCTAATATGAGTGCTCTGATACTCCTACGTCACTCATTGTAGACTTGGTTAAAAGAAATAACTTGGGGGTACATGAATACTAACAGAGTAACACAATAATAGCAGGTGAAAGAACTGCTAGTTGTAAATTGTTTTAATTTTTCTATATCACCCTTTCCTTTCCTATTTGTGCCTTAAGTCTTCCACCACTTTGTCCTTCTTGGTTCATTTATCAAAAAAGCCCTCTCTCACATCCTGTAATCCTTTTTTAATATTCACAAGCTGTGTTGCCTTCTGCAACAGAGCTTGTTCTCAGGGGTTTAATGTTCTCAAGCCAAATAAAAGATTTGAGGGAAAGCAATAAGTACTTGTAGAACCTGGCACAGAAAAACCAGGAAGAAATTACTTTCAATCAAGTCAGGAAAAAGGAACCATCAGTATAATAAAATGCAAGCAAGGTCTGAAAACCTACTGGTTGAACAAAGCACTGTTTTGCCATTTGGAAGAAAGATCCAAGTCCAGAAACTAAATGGGGAGCATCCTGAAGACAATGGGGTAGATCCAACCATCGTCTAAGAATCATCCTCCAATGAAAGAACACTTAGGATGGAGAAAGGCTTTAGATCTGAACCAAGATGAAAGATGGAGTACAAATATATTAATAATTAAGTAAATAAGCAAACTTTGCTCAGTGAAGTGGTAGGATCCACCCCAATAGACTGGTACAGATATTGATTGGGCACCAGTTATAATTATCAGCTTTTAATGGAATCTGGGTACTCACCCTGATTAACCACCATAGAGAGTAAACTGAGAACCTTGAATATCTCCCTCTTTTTTAACTTTCAGAAATAGAGGCATTCTAAATAATAAAAAACAGACTATTGGAGGTAGAGCTATCTAATTTATACAACACAGTCAATAAGACTTGCTCTCCTATTAGTCATGGGATATTTCCCATTGTGGGATCCTTCCCAGATATTTCTATCAATTACAAACCCCAAAATTTTGCAGTTTTTTCTCTGGCTAGACTTAATATTTTACTTTCAGCAATCTTTACCGAAAGATTCCAGGGTATACCCTTTGCCAATAGATTTTGCTCTTGTTCAGATAGAAATATTGAAACAGCGCTACATGTGTTGTTAGAATGTCCTTATTAAAATTCAACAAAATATTTTATTCCCAATTTTATCCAGTATTATGGATTTTCCTGATACGGACAAGTTGGGTTTTTTGCTTAACAACATGGACTGGTCTTGCGGCAAACTGATATAACTGGTCTTGCGGCAAAGTTCTTATATGCTGCTGTTCTTATATGTAGTAATATACTGTAAATTTGCAATATTTTAATACGGATTGCTTTAATCTATTACTCATTCTATGCTGAATTCTTTATTTTAATGATTTTTATCTGTAATGCCAATAAAAGTAAACTATTGACTGGGTGCAGGCCTTGAATTCAGTGGGAGCTCATAGGAGCACAGCTCCTGAACCTTTTTGAGAGTTCCACCTCCTCCTTCCCTCCTTGTCCATTGAATAGTAGGTGCAGCTGTATAACAATCCTGGATGAGCTCCACCACCTATTTATCTACAAAACAACCCCTAGTTGGGTGAGCTCTGCCAAAACAACCTCTCTTATAGACCCATTGCTGTGCTGTAACTAAGTCAGTGGATTAATTTGAACCTTCAGGTTGGTTAACTGATTCTCTCCTTTAGTTTTCCAACATAAATTCAGCATGTGACACTTTTCCCAGCAGCCCTCTTTCCTGGGTCCTGCTCAAATTTCACTATATATGCTGCTATTTTATGCTAGGATCAGACTGCTCATTATTAGTGGAATGTAGTGAAGATAATACAATATTGGAAACTTTACAGATATTTAGAGAGGGCAAAACATGGTTGCACTTATCGGTAACTGATGTCCATTGAGTGTTCTTCTGTGCAAATACACATGGGAACTCCACATGTGCAGAGCAAGCACATTCTAAAAGCTCCTGACACCACAAGGTGCTTTCCCATCTTTCAGCAAAGTTTCCTATTCAAACCTATAAAATGGGGAACAGTTTCCAGTTCAAACCTATAAAATGTCTCCCTCCCTCAGTTTAGTGAGGCCACCACTGAAAAAAGGTATAACTATAGGAAAACCAAAGAAAACTCACTGTGAGGACAGAGGAAGGGATGTATGTCCCCCATCCCTCTCTGATGTTCAGAAGCATCAGAAAAGGACAGGAAAAGATCTTGGCCAGTGCGCAGTCTCTGTATCTCTACCTGAGCATCCTCCGCCCGGACAACGGGAAAAAAAACAGGCCACAGGGGGCGGGGAGCATTGTTTGGGAAACCCTGCTTTAGGGTATCTTTGGTAACTGATATACTGTTTAGAAGAGCCTGTGACATCTGTCACCCCATTGATCACCGGGGTTGATTTGGCTGATCTGGCTGCCTAGGCAGGTGTCCCCCACCTCCCTCACCACTCCATGTGTGTCCCTCCCAAAGCTGCACTTCTGGTGGAAGAGGATGACCATCCCAGATAAGAATGTACCATTCTTTGGTCAAGGGTATACGATAGCTGATCTCCCCTGCAAAGAATCTCCAGACAAGAGCTCCTTCACATGTAAACATCGGGATACCCTGGGGTGAGATCTTGCTGTGATATGATCAGTTTTCTTATGGGCAGCATCTGTGGTTGAGCTAACATGGTCAAACATAACAAAGTAAGATTGATGAAGTTGCTCTGACTTTTGGAATTGATTTGAACTCTTTGGAAATGTATTTCAAAATGTTACTGCAGCCAGCACATGCTCCCCTGGGGGATGGAGAGATTCATGCTGGTCGGGGCTTTTTTGTAGCAGGAGCTCCTTTGCATATTAGGCCACACCCCTCTTATGTAGCTAATCCTCCAACTTATTACAGGGCCTACTATAAGCTCTTGGAGGATTGGCTACATCAGGGGTGTGTGGCCTAATATGCAAAGGAGTTTCCACTACAAAAAAAATCCCTGATGCTGGTAAATGTTGAATATGTACAAGCAGCAAGTGTATGCTAAGCAGTCACAGTGATATATAACAAACATGGTAGGAAAAAAATACTGCAAAGTTGCCTAGGCACAATGCAGCCTTCCCTCACATTCACACTAGAATTCCCAAGCAACAGTGTGAGAGTGCACATGCATAATGAAAAATATGCAAAGTAATTTAATAACGTTGCACCAAAAAGCTATTTCCTGATACCACAAAATTGTCAATCCAATCTTCTGCTCTTGGTGCATGAGCCCCATGTATATTTACTAGGAAATTATACTGAGACTAAGATGCAACTATCAGTAGCTGCTGGGTCTCACTTGGGCACTATCCATGGCATGGCACTCACTGAGGCTGAGGGTATAAGCAAGCTTGGAGGGCTCAACCTTCAGTACTAACACAGTAATCAGCAAGGCAGGTGATGTTGCAAGAATGTTTAATCACAGCCCTACTCACAAGGTTAGTCCTGAGCAGGGTAGTTCCTTTACTCTTTGAAATCTGGCTGCTTGGTTCCCTTACTTCTCTGTGTGCCCTATTTCTTTCCCTCCTTAGTGTTTAGGGTCCCCCTCCCAGTTCTTCACTGCAGAGGTCCTTGAATCCACACCTAATGATTGCTTACCACCTGGCCTACTCTGTCCTTGACGTCTCTTCCATCCCAGGAGAAACATCTTCCCCTGACAAGGTTGCTCCAGCTTCCAATAACCAGCCTTGAACGAGGTGGTGACCTTCCAGTCAGACCCACACTATAGGTCTGCCAGCATCTGCTACACTTCCCCCTGTGCACTTGTGATTCTGGGCACCTCCTAGCACACCCTTGTGCCACACTACCTATGGGTGTTTTAAAGGGTCAGTCATACAGTCATGGGATGTCTTCACCAAGAACTTCTCTTGATCAGATCCAGTGATTAAGAGCATGGACTCTAATCTAGGAGAACTGGGTTTGATTCCCCACTCCTCCACATGCACCTGCTGAGTGATCTTGGATCAATTACAGTTCTTGAAAGGGCTGCTTTCTCAAGAGCAGTTCTGGAAAGAGCTCTCTCAGCCTCACCTACCTTACAGGGTGTCTGTTGTGAGGGGAGGAAGGGAAAGGAGATTGCACGCTGCTCTCAGACTATGAGTGACGGGTGGGGTATAAATCCAATCTCCTCCTTCTGTAAGTAGTACCCTTGAGTTTTGATATAATTCAGCACGTCAACCTGATCATTCTATTTTTACAAGGTCTGATGAAACATCCAGATAAGCTACAAAACTAGACTCTAGCACAAACAAACAAATCAGCCATTTCCACGTGGCTATTTGTAGTTGTATTAAGCACCAGAATGAAGCGCCCACAACAGATGCATTGACTAAGCAGTTTACAGTCTTAGTAAGCAAAGCAAACAAGCAAAGTGCAAGCCCACAACACCCAGTCCCAAATTACCACCAGTAATTCATCAGGCAGAGCATGAAGATGACAGCAGTCCAACACAGCACAACTGTATTAAGTAACAACAGCTAAGGAAGCCAATCCATGGAATAACTAGATAATCTGCAAGGCCGAGATCCTACACCCACTTTAGTGATGGAAGCAAGTTCCTCTGAATTCAGTGAGATTAATTCCTGAGTAAATAAGCACAAAATCACACTGTTTTTAATGGGCTAAAAATCTCAAAATGCATGACTCATGCAGACTGCCCTGCAGCAACTTCCCACGCCAAGCTACATTCCGTATAGTCTCTTTCAAATTGATGGAACACTCAGTAAAATATAGAAGATTTTGTTTGTCCTGATAAGGATATCTCAGCAACAAAGTTGTAGGATTTTACAGAAATCCACCCACTAGGGTTGCCAGGTCTCCCCTGGCCACTGACAGGGGGTAGGGGGTAGGGTTGCCAGATCCAGTTTGGAAACTCATGAAGATTTAAGGATGGGAACTGGGGAGGAAAGGGACCTCAGTGGGGTACAATGCCATAGAGTCCACCCTTCAAATCATCCATTTTCTCAAGTGGAACTGGTCTCTATAGTCTGAATGTGAACTGTAATTCTGGGCAGATCCTACATGGAGCCTGCCATCTAGGCTTCCCAACCCTCCCGCCCTGGCGGGGGACCCCAGGATTTCCACCCTCTTCCCCCACTCCCCAAAAAAATGGAAGCGGGGGAGGGGGAAACACCGGGGAGCATGGCGAGCCGCCCCATCCTGGAGCGGGCGAGGCCGCCGTGCCGCTACCGCCCCCTCCCTGCCCACCGCATCTGCTCCTCCGAGATGGGCCCAGGCTGAGCCCATCTCGGAGGAGCAGCCAAGAGGCGGCAGCAGCGCAGGCAAAACCAGAGAAGGGAAGGGCGGAGGCAGGCCAGGAGCATGGCAAGCCGCAAATCTGGGCCCTTCTAGGACCCGGACTCGCGGATCGCCATGCCCCCGGCCCGCCTCCACCCCCCTCTGATTCCACCCCAGAGGCGGAGCAGGCGAGGCCGCCGCTCCGCGGCCGCCCCCCCCCGCCCCACCGCAGCTGCTTCTCCGAGATGGGCTCAGCCTGAGCCCATCTCGGAGGAGCAGCCACGGCGAGTGGAGAAGAGGCGGCAGCTGCGCAGCAGCGTCGCCCACTCCGAGACGGGGCAGCTCGCCACGCTCCCCGGTGCCGTTTCCCCCCCTCCCCCCTAGCTCCACCCCCAAAGTCTCCTGGCTCCACCCCCAAAGTCCCCAGATATTTCTGGGATTGGACTTGGCAACCCTACTGCCATCTCTACCACCCACTTCTTCAATAAAACTATACAGAATGTAATCCTTGTTATCGTTTCTAAACACATCAAGCCAGTGGGATTTTAACAGTAAGCTGCAGTTAACAGAAACACCAACATATTACAACGAGAGTTGAGATCATTCTGCTGATACAGCAAACTGATTTACTTGTCTAGGTCATTGTCTAGACAGACTCAGAAAATGGCCTGAATATTTATTACAGGGAAATGATAAAACATATGATTGGATAGAGTTATTGGGACCAGATAGGCAGCAGAGGAAACAGCAATGTTAGGTCTCACTTTGTTGCCCCTAGTGACTTTGCAAGTTAAACTATTTCCAAGAGCTTAATTTAAAAAGATATATATATATATCCAGTCCTCCTGGATCTTACAGTAGGCCCTGTACTCCCTGTAAGCTTTTGGAGGACTGGCTACACCAGGGGTATGTGGCCTAATATGCAAAAGAGTTCCAGCTACAAAAAGCCCATATTTAAAAAAAAATTCAACAGCATCTCAGTGCCTCAACAGGAGTTCTGTTAGAGTAGCCATTTTCTATTTGTCCTGTCCAAAGGCCTGGGTATAGTAACAGCAACAGCTGTTAACATAACATACAAGCTGTGTTAGTCTGTAGAAGCAAACTAAAACAGGAGACTAGGGCACCTTCAAGACTAACAAAATGCATTGTAGTATAAACTTGCATGAGTTACAGCTCACTTCTTTGAGATGCTGTTAAGATCATCAGATGCTGCTAAAATGACAGCTCTGTTTGGCAAGTGTGGACGGGGTTCTGTTATCACAAGCTTGCTGAAGATAATGATATGTAATACACTCATTTACTATTCTCAGTTCTAGTCCTGAACACAGATGCAGCACTGTTTAGCTGGAAATAAGCCCTATATAATAAATGGAGCTTACTTCCAAGTATGTGGGTGTATATGATTGGAAACATCTAAATTAATAACATTTGTAGGCCTACATGACAGTACTAGTCAACATTTTTTGGTAACAGGTTTTTTCCCCCTCTTGTGCCTTGAATTCAACAAACATCGTACAGAATACAATACAAATGTCTGTGTCAAGATAAAAAACAAGTACTACCATATGTCTAAAAATATTGCTCAATGAAAGATAATATTGGCTAAAAAACCCCTCAGATTCCAAATAGATCACAGCTACTAAACAACATGAAAAAAAACATGCCCTTCTTGCATTAAAGGCCTAGGGTTGCCAATCCTCAGGTGGGGGCAGGGGATCCCCCAGTTTGGAGGCCCTCCCCCCGCTTCAGGGTCATCAGAAAGCGGGGGGAGGGGAGGGAAATGTCTGCTGGGAACTCTATTATTCCCTATGGAGATTTATTCCCATAGAAAATAATGGAGAATTGATCCACGGGTTTCTGGGGCTCTGGGGCGGCTGTTTTTTGAGATAGAAGCACCAAATTTTCAGTACGGCATCTAGTGCCTCTCCCCAAAATATTTCCCAAGTTTCAAAACGATTGGACCAGGGGGTCCAATTCTATGAGCTCCAAAAGAAGGTGCCCCTATCCTTCATTATTTCCTATGGAAGGAAGGCATTGAAAAGGTGTGCTGTCCCTTTAAATGTGATGGCCAGAACTCCCTTTGGAGTTCAGTTATGCTTGTCACACCCTTGTTCCTGGCTCTGCCCCTAATGTCTCCTGGCTCCACCCCCAAAGTCCCCAGATATTTCTTAAATTGGACTTGGCAACCCTATAAAGGCCACATATTAAAATGTATACCTACCAGGACAGATTTCACCAAAAATGGCAAAGATGGTTCCAAAAGAATATCTGAAGAACCACCTCTCCTGGTTTGCAATTGTGCATCACCTAACAGGAACCACATCCTGTCTGCTGCACCTCCTCTCCATTTCGTTGGCCTGGCCATCACCAGAAATCAGGCCTTTTTGTGTTTTTCCAGCCCTGTGGCAAACTTCATCACTGCTTTCTTGCACGATGTTTCTTTTTCAAAGGGCTTTCTGTGGAGATGTCATTAATTGTTGCTTATCAGTATATTATTTATACCACTGATGAGAATGAAGTTGTATTGCAGGAGGAATTTGGTTCAGCTTAGTCTTATTCATAATTTTGGAGTAAATTTAGATTATTTTTATTAAGATATTTTATTAATCATGCTGTTGTCTAGGAATATAAACTGCTTAAAAATAAAACCAAATACATATATAAAATCTTCAGGAGGGAATTCTGTGTGGGTTGCAACCATAGAAAAAGCCCCATCTCCAGCAGACAGCCATCTCACTTTCAAACACAGGGCAGCCAGTAAAAGTATTAAAGTAGTTCTTCACTGCCAACACTACCACAGATGGGATTGTGAGTTCTGGGTTGGGAATAACCTGGAGATTTGAGGAATGGAGCCTGAAAAGTGTGGAGTTTCGGGGTGGGACTTCAATGGGGTATAATATCCTAGAGTTTACCTTCCAAAGCAGCCAATTACTCCAGGTGAACCAAGCTTTGTCATCTGGAGATCACACACAAATAGCAGGAGATCTCCAGCCACCACCTGGAGACTGTGCGACCTAGTGAGCAGCATGGAGGAAAAGGAAATTCAACAGACTTCATGTAAAAAAATAGTCTCCAACACGCTGTTAAAAAAATTAAGTCAATTTATCAATATCGAAAGAATAATTCTTACAATCCACAATCCAATGCTATTTTTAACAGATAGACAACCTCCTAAGGGACCAAGAGAGTCCAAGTACACATAAATGAAAACTTTTGATCTCTTCTTTCCTGTGCAATCAGGACATTAGGATATAGCCCTTAGATAATTAACAAGATATGTTGCAAACCATCCAATGGAAATCAATATATAATTCAACTCCAGTTATAGCTTCAACAAACAAGCAAAACCAATCTATGCAATCTCGTTTCACTGTTCTAATTTGTCCAAGCTGCATAAAATTTACAAAAATGATATCATAATTTATACCACATATAAATCCATATGTACACCGGAGAAAGCAAACATTACATACTTCCAACATAGATCAGGGAACACGGGCAGATTATTGCACATATAACCCATTTGGTGGAATAGGATGTTTATCCCTTCAAAGAGATCTTAAAACCTTTATTGGAATGCACGAATTCCTTAATTTGTAGACAAATTTTACAGGCTAAACAAGTCCCACATGTAAAGTTTCCTACCACCCCCTCTTATTCCATTTTTTGGGTATCAAAATCTGATTTAATCAAAATGTCTTTGATATTTCTTTTCATATACCCCATTTGGTGAAACAGGATGTGTATCCCTTCAAAGAGAGTTTAAAACCTGTATTGGGAAGCACAAATATACTGGAGAAAGCAAACATTACATACATTTCCAGAATGAAAAATTCCAGGGCTTCTTTTGTAGGAAAAAAAACAGCAGGAACTCATTTGCATATTAGGCCACACCTCTGATGTCACCATTGTTTCACATAGGGCTTTTTGTAGAAAAAGTCCAGAAGGAGCTCCTTTGCCACACCCTCTGACACCAAGCCAGCCAAAACTGCATTCCTGTGTGTTCCTGCTCAAAAAAAGCCCTGAAAAATTCTATATGGGAACCCTTACAATTCTGTCATCTTCCAACTGTTTACAAGTCATAGCCCACTTTCCTGACATGCCAGCAATCTAGCCCAGTTCTAATCAGTAGAAGAGGACTTCTAGGAACAATGCTGTCAGCCATTATATTCCAGAGATACACCAGTGCTAATATCACCAGCAGCCTTGTCAGCCATAAATTCTGCAAGAATGCTCTGGAAACCATTTGGTTCGAACAGCTTTCGAGGGCAAGCTGGTCAAATCACACACTCTTGCATGCACTTTTGCAGAGCTGCTGATAGTTTATACCTCACTAGACAGCAACAGGGCACTGCTGACAACTCCCGCTTCCAGATTACCATTTGTCTGGCACAGAACAAAAAAACCAAAGTATGTTCAGTTGTATTAATAGGAACCATGAATTTCTAGTATAGCTTTCTGGATGTCATGGCAGCCATGAAATCTCAAGCAATACAGTCAACGAAGCCTCAGCTTGTAAATTGAATTTTCCCCAGTACTAAAAGCCTCATGATTCTCAACACAAGACCAAAAGCCACCTTATAAGATAAGGAGAACATAAGTAAATGGTTCAGTATGTATCACAGCCTCCAGTCAAATCTAGACCTCTGCTGCACAGAGAGGAATTTAGACCACAGTGACTCCACCATTTCAGCCACAAAGCTTGTGCATTAAGAATATGGCTGAACATATTCCTCTCCTCATCAGTTTTATTCTCACAGCAAATAGAACCTGGATCTCACCAGTCTGACTCTAACCACTACACTACACTGGAACTTAAACCCAACCTCTGTTATTATGTGACTGGCATCTTACTACTGTTCCTCTAAAAAAATTATATGCAAAAATATTAATTTATGAAAAAGACAGCAGTAGATAGTTATTAGTGTGTGTTTGAGCATATGCAAGCAAAGATCATAGCAACTGGAAAACAACTTTGATGTAAACAAGAAATTTAGCAGAAAAGGGTTTATTTCAAGAACAATGCTGACTTTTGAGGAGGTCCTGTTATTTGATATTTGCATTCTAAGGAGCAGCAGGTGGACTTCAAATTCTTTGGAATCCAGATAATCCTTTAGGTGTTTAAATATTTGTGGCTTAATCCATGTTTCCATAAACACCCTGCTGGGGCACCTCTTACCCTCACATTAATCCTTATCCTTCATTTGAGTTCTTTTCATCCCAGACCCTAGTGCACCAATTTAAACTAGCTTTCAAATGGTGCCTTAGACTGGAGATAGGGAATGATATTGGACTAGGAACTGAGACTTTTCTGATTATCCCGATGATCTCTGAAGCTTCTGATAAAAGCCCTGGAATCAAAGCTAGCCCCTAGTAACTTCTGAGAGAGTTTCAGTGATGGCATAAGAGCCACTTTGGAAAGAAGTCCAGGGCTGAGGCTCATATTGGTGATATTAGGATTGAGGCTAAGAAAAGGGAAGAAAGCAGAGAGCATAAACATTTCTGCATTTACTGAATACTGCAACATTTCTACAAGGACAGAAACACTGGGTAATCTACTGCTAGTTTAATTTTGTCCATAAAGTCATATAGGCTGGTTGCCCCCCAAGTCGGAATAAAGAGACGGACACAATTAGATTGGTGAAACTATGGGCCACTTTATTAAATAACACAGCAAAGGCAAGGGCAACCGAACTGCGGCCAGGTCAGGGCCAGGGGTCTCCTCAGACCACTCCCCTGCCTTTTTCAGTGGGTGAGAGACCCGGCCCCCCAGCCGGAGCTGTGTACCACAGCTCCCGTTAGGGAGGCCCAGCAGGGAGGCTTGCACCGGAGGGCCCAAACACCAGACGTGAGTCTCAGCAAAAGGCACCCATCCAATCGAGTCTCCAGGACAGTCTGCATTCACACACCTCAGGCCACACCAAAGGTTGATCCTGCCAGACCCCTAACTCCCCAAAAGGGGGAGGCTAACCGGTCCTCCCCAGGCCGCATGGTGCCATAAACCCCGTAAAACCTGCCCTAAAAAGTGACCAATCTAAACAAAGGCACCAACCCGAAGCCAATTCCTCAATCCACTGGTATGTTATGCGAGGTAGGCAAAAAACACCCCAGTCACCAGCCAAACAGCCGGGGAGTAAAAAATTCCTACCTGGCCCCTCAACAAAAGAGGCAACCAGCAATTGTCCACATAACAAACAGGGCGGGCGGGAGGGCCAAGCTCGCTGACAGGACTGAGGAGACGGGGTGCGGAGGCTTCAGAAAAGCCGCAAAAGCCCCGCCTCCTCCAGATGCGCTTGGAAGTGCGCCGAAACGTCCACTCTCCTCCGGGGGGGCAAAATTTCCCCTGCAGCCAAGCCGCGATGCGGCGGGCTGCAGGAGGCTCCATTCAATGTCTTCCTATGGAAGACTGCAGAAGGAAGTAGAAGGGAGACGTAAGGTATGACTTGTTTCTTCAGTAAGAACCTGCATGGTATGTCCAATACCAGGGTGGAAAATGCAGACATTGAGCATTTTAAAATGTTAATATAAACCATATGAAGGTATAGATTAAACCACAGCTGCATTTCTCCCTCTTGTTGGCTGAAACTGACCTTCCTACACTGTGGTTATTCCTCAAAGAAAAAAAAACATATGAGAAAATATTTTTTTTCCTTTGAGGAATAATAGCAATGGCTACAATTAACAAAACACACATGAGTAGAGTTAAATCTTCTCTTCCCCACCCCTGCGTATTTCTGATCCAAGTGGTTTATTATTATTATTATTATTTTTAAGGGAGGATCTGAGCACAGATCTTCCGG
Source organism: Heteronotia binoei (assembly GCF_032191835.1). Lineage (NCBI taxonomy): Eukaryota > Metazoa > Chordata > Lepidosauria > Squamata > Gekkonidae > Heteronotia > Heteronotia binoei. The sequence goes on along the minus strand of NC_083229.1, from coordinate 74,129,599 downwards.
TGTTCTGTCTGTTTTTACTCTGGCATGCACACATTCCTCTACTATACAAAGCAACTCAGAATCCCCTGAACTTTGAATTTTTTTCTGTGAGCTCAAATAACTTGTTCTTGAACCATATGCTACCTTAGAACCTAAAAGGAGATTCTAAAACATTTTCTGATGTGTTTGTGTGCTGAATTACCCCCAAAGAGAGTCTAACATGCTTATATAGAGTTGTAACACAATGATTGCTGGAAATCAAAAGCTGACAATGTCAAGTTGAGGAACCAAGTAGAAAGTTTGATTTTAAAAACCTGGCAATTGGAGCAATATGACAATATAACAGTGGTTTATAGAGAATGAAAATTTAACAGGACTAGTGGAATCCTTTTGCCTTTCTTTGGGTCCCAACTAGAGATTTTTAAAATTCTTCTTTAAATTGATATTTTAATTACAGTTAGACAGATTAAACCAACTAGCAGGACCGGATCTACATGTTTTTTGAGGGGGGGGGGCAAAATTAAAAAATGGCACCCCCTTATGGGCCATTCTGTCTTATGGTCCCATAGCATACCCCTCCGTCAGCGCCCGGGGCAAGCACCCCCCTCTGCCCCCCCCAGATCTGGCCCTGCCAACTAGAGATGTTTGATGAAACTTCTGTATAGACAACAGTTAGATCACAAATAATGAACAACATCTAGAACATGGGGAAATGATCAACCGTTCTTTTTCCAGCATTCAATATTTGATTGCAAATGCTTTGTTCATGCATATTCCCCTGCTCCTTTACCATGGCTATGTTCCACCCCCATCCATCTTCCCATGCACCCTACTGGGGAACAAATAATTTACAAAAAAGGCAATTTCCTTCATAGTCTCAATTTTGCTTTGGTGGGGATAGGAGAAGCTGCATGTCTTTTCTCTCCAATTTCCAGCCTTACCCATTTTACCTGCTTTCTTAACTTGTGCTCATGTTCAGTTGTATTAACTGTATTTACACATTGGCCTATTACACACATATATATTACTGCAGATTTTCCAAGCAGTGAACTTTTAAACTTGACTTTGGATTCTGTGACTGCCTTATGCAACATTCTTTTTCCTCCTGTGTACTTAATTCTGCAGCTACAATTTTTAAAAATGCACTTTTCTAATTGTGGTAGGAATGTCGCATCCAGCAAGCACCTTCATTTAATCCTCGTGGTTTATGTTTTGCATTTGCATTTTAGTCTTAGTTCATTGAATGAAAGGGAACAGAAAGGAACAGCAGGCAAAGAGGGGAGAGCTGATCTTGAAACTAACAAGACTTTTTCTGAAACTGACAAGCAGCTACAAAGCCATTTTCCATATTGCCAAGCACTAAGGGATTCTCCGCTGTGTTATCAGCAACTGTGAAAAATGGGAATCACACAATTTCTTAATATGCGGGAACACAACAAGTGTACAGAATGCATGGTAGAACCCACTGACACTGGCTTTGCAAGCTTAATATGCAGGAACACAACAAATGTACAGAATGCATGGTAGAACCCACTGACACTGGCTTTGCAAGCTTTGATTGTTGGCAATGTGTGTGTGTGTGTGTGTGCATGCACCTGTGCAAAGTCAGCTGCAACTCCACCACACTTTGCACAGGGCTGCAATTTCTATGGGGAAGCTGTCCTCTGGAAGAAGCTCTGAAGAGCTTTTGTAGTTTTGCCTCACTAAACTGTAAAAGAGACCCGTGGCATAGAGTGTTAAAGCTGCAGTACTGCAGTCCTAAGCTCTGCTCACGACCTGAGTTCGATCCCCAGCAGAAGGTAACCGGCTCGAGGTTGACTCAGCCTTCCATCCTTCCGAGGTCAGTAAAATGAGTACCCAGCTTGCTGGGGGGGGGGGGGGAAGTGTAGATGACTGGGGAAGGCAATGGCAAACCACCCCGTAGAAAGTCTGCCGTGAAAACAATGTGAGAGCAACGTCACCCCAGAGTCGGAAACAACTGGTGCTCACACAGGGGATCGTTCCTTTTCCACTAAACTGTAAAAAAATATTTTTTCAAACAATGCTCTAGTGCAGCTGCACAGTAACACTAATTTCCTGCCCTTCCTTTAGGTTTTAGACAAATTTAAGTTTTCTCTTTGTGTTTCTCTAATTTGACCCTGCACACTGATTGTGATCTTGGCAATTTAAAAAGCCTCTCCTGTGCCAATTGCATTCTTTCCTTCAAATGGATTGATCTCAAGCAATTCTTAAGTTTAGCAGCTTGCAGAAGGTCCATGTGGCTCAACCACTATTTTAATGTTTGGGTTCTGGAGACTGCTGAAATGCCCCCCCCCCCTTCCAAAAAGAAGACTTTGTTCACTAAAGCATGAAAGTGAAAAATGTTTTCAAAGTTTTAAGTTTCCCATCCCAGCCTCTCCCTCTCTCAATCTCATGTCAATTTTATTCTGCACTAACATTCCACTCACCCCCCCCCCACACACACACACACACACACACTTTATTGTGTTTGCATCCAGCACTGAAATCCTTTTTTTCTTGTACTGGGGACACTGCTATTTGTCTCCTCTCTGATCCCCCTTTCAAGTCAATTTCCAGTAGGGAACTAAACCTTGTGCAGCTCATTTTAAAGTTCTCCCCATCATTATTATTTTTTAAAAAAAATCAACAATCTAAGACTATCGCTAGTTTCATATTACTAGATTCATGCCGCTTGGAGAAAACAATTAAAATTTAAAACAAGGGGGAAAGTAATGGAGCTTGTACACCAATGAAGGGGAAAGGATGGTGGAATGTGCAGTGTGGGTGGAATGAGCTCAGTATGGGTGGGGGAGTGACCTTTGAGGGGTACTTTTGAATTACCTTCACTTAGAAGCAAAACAAGGGGAAAATTGGCACAAAAGCACTCTCAAAAAATCCAGAGAAACAGCAAGCAGAAAGCAAACTGAGCACTGAAGGAAGGAAAATGAATGCAGAACAACATGCACAGTGAAAACGTGTGTAATAGGCCACTGAGAGTAACTGAGGTGTTCCTATTAGATGCACAATTCAACAGCAAATGGTCATTCTCAACATGGTAAGTTCAATTTTTAAATACATATATCACATTATTTAAGGGACTGAGAAAGATGTAGAAAAGGAAGGACAACCAAAATGATGAGACTTCTTCAAAAGGATGTTGTAAGTACGGCTACATTCACAATAAAGAACAATGTATAAATTAACATTAGACGAAACTCTTGTTTATCATGTCTGAATGCAGACTGCCTAACAGACTGCGCCAAAACCTAAACAAGTCTGTACCTGGCTTGTAAGCTGTTGTATATGTAGTTGGAATTGTATCTATGATAGGGAGTTTTTGCCTGGCTCATTACAGCCTGTAGGACTGAGCTTGTGGACTCAGGAACAATAGGCAGTAGGATCCAAATTTCTGCTGCCCTTTTGCCCCCACAGACGGAAGGAAGAGACGGACACAAGGGTTTGGGTAACTAAGGGCCACTTTCTTTATTATTAAATTAACAACAAGGGCTATAAACATTACAGGCAGTACGGTAGGGCTAGGGGACGAAATACCCCTCCCCTGCCGCATGACAGGCGAGCCACCCTGCCCCTAGATATAGCCAAAATGCATGGCTCATACCCGGCCAGCCTAGCAAAGGTTATGCCCTGGAGTTCCAGCCCCCATCCGCATGGCTAAAGGGTGTATCAATCCATGCAAACCCAAGGCAGTCCGCTTCATCACTCAACTAGTCCGCATGGGCCAGGAATGATTTAGCTAGACCTCGTGCCCCAAAACTGGGGTGCTATTGGTGCTCACCGAGCTGTATAATGGAAGTTAGGCAAAAAACCCAGCCACCGCAAGGCCAAGCCTCTGCTTAGGCAGCTGCACCCACTAAACACCTAGCACTTCCCGAAGCCCAAGTTTTAAGTCATCCAAAAAAGCGTCGTTTCCCTTATCAGAAAGATGGACGCCATCAATCCTGTATAAACCCGTGCAATCAGCACAGATCCCAGGATGAGGGAGAAAGTGGCCTAACCCCCCTCAAGGGCTTTTTTAATTTCTAAATTGGCTTTGCGGTGAGCTCTCTCAATCGCCTGTGGACCCCATGCCCCACGTCATACCTGGCACAGGATCATGGCTGACCACACAATCAAAAACCTGAGGCCAATAACTTCTAATGACTCAAAAGTCATCCTTGGCCTGCAGCACAAGGGCTTTACCCTTGAGCAAGCCTAGATCGTTTCCTCCCAAATATATCACCACAACATGTGGTGGAAAAACAGGAACATTTTCAAAAAACAAGGGCAACAGGCCCGACCAATGGAGACCCCGTCGTCCACGCCACTCTATGGTAGCCCACTTTCCGAGCCCCAGCTGTGACCCAGCCAAAGTCCTCCTGGCCCTATGGGCAGCCCAGAACACAAAGCTGTGCCCGCATATGAGGACGCGTCGTCTCTCCCCACAGACAACAGCACCTGAGAAAAGAAGAAAACAGTGAATAACCACACCCTCAATAACCTGATGCCAGTTACTGCAGCTCCAGAGGGCAGACATAGCCTTTATAGGCCGAGGAACGCCACCTACCAAGCTTCTGAATGGTCAGTCTTAGAACAACGCACTGTGATATATGCTGCTCCATCAGCAATGCAAATGTTTTAGGCCAATAAGGCCCTTCCAGAAACATCCCCTCTGGACTGAGCTACCAGCTCACTCACCCCAGAGCCCCAAAAAATGCCACCAGGGAGGCAGCATGAAAGAGAAGTGTTTCATACTCCGGCTGACACACCTGGCCCCAGACTGACCGTAAACCCCTAAGAATTACGGGTGAAATCGGCTGGCTTGCATCTGACCTAACCCCGGCCTCTCTGGCCCACCCTTCGAGCATCTTCCAAATGCGGAAATCACTAGTTAATTCCTGTAACCCCATGGCTTTACTGGCAAAAGCCAAAGCAGACAACCAGCTCCGAATGGATCGAACTGCCAGGCCCCTGCGCTGCAATGATGCACAATAGTGGAGTAAATGCTCCACTGGAAGAGGCCATTGCATGCTATAACCTACGGTGCTCCTAAACGTCTCAAACTGGCTTACTCCCCTTGTGTATGATTTTCTAGTGCTAGGAGCAATAGCGATATTTATCGCTCTGCCGGCCTCGACCTGCCAATCATCCAAATCTCCAGGGGCATCCTTGTAGGAAGAAGATCTGCTTCTGGGGCAAAGTGATGAAACCTCTGCATCCATTTGCAAGAGAGAGCATCAGCCACCCCATTATCCACCCCAGCCACATGCCTGGGAAAAAATAAAATATTCCCCCGCAGGCATTGCAGTGTGAAAGCATGAACTAACCTCATAATCCTGGGTGATTTAGAAGTGAGGGGATTGATGACATGCACCACAACTAAATTGTCACACCAAAAGTGAACTGTGTGGTGCGCCAACTCATTTCCCCACCAAACAGCCACCAAGATCGGGAAGAACTCTAAGAAGGTCAAGTCCCTGGTCCACCCGGCATCTACCCATTCCATAGGCCAGTCCGCCGCGCACCAGTGTCTGCGAAAATAGGCGCCAAATCCCAAGGACCCTGCAGCATCGGATGTAATTTGAAGCCCAGCTTCCAACCTCAAATCCTCCCTCCAAAAGGAGACACCATTAAATGAGGTCAAAAACTCCTGCCACAAGAAGAGGTCCTCCTGTATGCATCCGGAAATCCTAATTCTGTGATGCGGCTGGCATAGACCACCCATTGCATCACACAGCCTCCTCAAGAAAGGACGACCAGGAGCGACCACCTTACAAGGAAGTTTAGGTGTCCCACTAACTGCTGCAACTCCTTCAAGGTTGCCTTCCGCCACAACAAAAACTGGACAACCAGCCCCTGGAGCCTCAAAATTTTTTCCCCTGGGAGGCAAGAGGTTTGCTGCAAGGAATCTAGTTCAACACCTAAGAATGTCAATTGCTGGGTAGGGCTCTCTGTCTTCTCATGCGCTAGGGGGACGCCCAACTCCTCAGACTGCGCTGTAAAGGCCGCCAGCAAACAGGCACACGGGCTGGAGCTCAGCGGGCCAGCAAACAAAAAGCCATCAAGGTAATGCACCACATTGCTTAAACCAGCCGTACAGCACATACCCATTCTTAAAAAGAGCTAAAGAGCTTGAACACAGCACAAGAAACAGAGCATCCCATGGGCAAGGCCCTATCCATGTAAAACTGGCCATCAAATTGGAAACCCAGCAATTCAAAATCTAAAGGATGAACAGGGAGAAGGCGAAAGGCAGACTTTATATTGCATTTTGCCAACTCAGCACCCACCCCACAGTGCCTCACCATGTGAACCACTGCATCAAAAGATGTCTACTGCACAGTACACAATACCTCGAGTATGGCATCGTTCACCGACTCCCCACGAGGGTAAGATAAATGGTGGATCAATCTAAACTCCCCTGGGGACTTTTTAGGCATAATGCCTAAAGGAGAGACCCGCAGAGAACTCACAGGAGGTGCAGGAAATGGACCAATCACCTGCCCTCAGCCAATTGTTTCCTTATTTTTTGTCGAACTATATGCTCCATATCTGTAACTGACTTCAGGTTATTGGCCATAAACGGCCTTCTGGGTCCCTGACAAGGAATTCTGAAACCGAACTTAAAACTGTTGAACAAGTAAACTCTATTCTCAACCTCAGGATAATTACGGAGCCAGGCCTCAAGCACTGTCACCCTTATTGGGCTGGGGCTCTTTCCCAAAAGGCTTATTTGTCCCACCAGAGCCCTGCCTGCGCAGCCCCCTCCTGGGTTTACCCCGGGAACAATTCGTAAAGGAGTGAGACCCTCCGCACAGAGGGCACTCGTGCTTAAATTGGCAGTTTTTCCTTCCACATACCCCCTGCGACCCAAACTCCCAGCAGAGCAAGCGGGGTTGAACAGCCTGCCCCGCATTACCGCGGGAACCAGAAGTAGCGGCTGTGTGCTGCACAACATGGCCACTGTCTGACCTGTCTCCGAGATTAGGTCTCACTGGAGACATAACCTGCAGCCACAATTGTGGCTGAATTTGATCCCATTGAAGGGATGGGTTCAGGGCGGCCCTCATCCTGAATTCCTCATCGTACTGAAGCCAGGCAGGGCCACTAAAACTGGTGTAGCTCTTGTATATGATATCAAAATACTGGAAAAGGGAAGTGGCCCTCCATGGATGAGACCTGGAAATTATTCCAGCATAGATAATGAAACCGGGCACCCAATTTGCCCAGGTCCTATCAACTTTACACCATTTGATTTTCTCCTTTTCCCTATCATCAAGGTCCTCCTTATCCTTTTTCTCAAGCTCCCTGTAGAGCAGAGAAAAAAGGTCCAAAATTCACCCTTTAATATTTTATCCTTGGTGGCTGGCAACAAGTGATCCCCTAGGGGAAGAGCCAGATCACCAAAAGGTAAGGCCTTAGCAGACACTGAAGAGTAAGATGGGCCCCAGGGATAAGGGAAACCCCAACCACCACAAGGGGCCGAGGACAGACCAGGAAACTGGCCTGGCAGGCCACCCCAAGACTCTAGAGGGTTAACCGAATTAAAATCCCAAGCCCAAGGCTGAGGATTAGTAAACACTGCAGACTGGCTATTGGCCACAGGCCCAAATGCATCTGACTGCCCCCACAGCCCCCAAGGCCAAGCTACATTAGTGTGTTGTACAGACTCGACCCTACCAAACTGCACACTTTTCCGGGCGTCCACATCAGGAACTTCCACCAGGACAGGTGACGCTCCATCCGTCTCAACAGAGCTGGACCTGCTCTCAAGAGAAGACAAGCAGTTAAGAATCTCTTCTTGCAACCATTTCCTATCAGCAGATTTGACAGCTTTGGATGAAACGCCCTTCTTACCCCCAACCTCTGTGATATGGGGCTTGCCACTATAACCCTCCAAAGCAGCCAACCTAGCTAATACAGACTGCTCAAAGGAGTCATCCTCGTCCTCAGACGACATAGGCTGAGGCGCCGGGCGCTTATAAGAAACTGGTCGGCGAGGCTGGGATTTTGGTGCAGGGCTGTTGCCCTTTGATTTTCCTTGCCCCTTAGGCATGGCTAGTGAGCCCAATATCTAGCCTGCAAAAAACAGGGGGGGGGGGTGGCTCTAAGCAGAGACTAACAAAAAATGGCCACCACCCTGCCTAGCAACAGGGAAGTAATAAGCAGTGAAAATGGCCACCACCTCACCCAGCAACAGGGGAGTAATAAGCAGAGGAAATGGCCATCACCCCGCCCAGCAACAGTGCAGACCACCCCAACAACAGGACGGGGGGACTGAAGAGGGCCCCAAAGCTAGACCCGATGTTCCAAGCTACAGAGGGGGAACAACCCCTGGGAAAAGGCAGAGAAAAAATGCTGGCTGAGCGAAAGAACCCAGCCAGCAGCAAACCGCCACACCAAAAAGCGTTCCCGCCACCTCCACGCAGCCGAAAACCGGGTTCTCTCCATCCCTCGACACCCAAAAGCGGCTGCGGCCACCAGGAAACCGCCACCACTGAGCTACAGGCCCTTCCTCTGAAGCTCAGCCGAGGGATCGCCGCCGCGGCTCGCTGCAGCATGAAAACCAACACGTCAAAAGGCCCCATGCCGGGAAGAACAAGAGGAGCTCGTCCAAGCTTTCTGCTCCCCGAGCACGAGGCGAAGACTGGGAGGCAGAAGCAGAGACAGCCATTAAGGCGTGCCTGCTCCGCCCTCACCTCCCATAATGCCCTGGCCGCTCCTCCTCCTTACAAAGGGGCAAAACGGCCCCCGGAGACAAGGCTGTGCAGCCTGCCTCCGGTTGGGAGACGCATTCCAATCACAAGCCCCCTGCTGGTTTGAATGGTCCAACAGCATGCTAGCGTGAGAACTTTGTGTGTATCTATAGTTGGCCCTGTTGGCCTGGTTTTCAGTCTTTTTTTTTTAATTTAACAGGCTTTATTTTGGTTTAGGTTATCACAAAAACAGTTTCACATAAAGTATCAAATCAGGAAGACAAATATATATAAAAGAAAAGGCAAAAAAACATCAGTACAGTTACTGTGGGTATTTTAAGGTTACAAATCTTAAAAGTTACTATTCTCAATGCTTAAAATTAGAAGTATAACATCTTACTATATTTCATTCTACTTGGAAGAATAGCTAGATCAAACAGATAGCTTACTATAGGGTACCAAACAGCAATGAAAAAAAATTCATAATTTTCTGTTATAGCGGTTTGTGATTGTACAGAAATCTTTGACATAACAAAATATTCCCAAAGACATTGTTGCCATTCCAGAATTGCTGGTGGGGATTTGTTTATCCAGTGTGCAGCTAATGTGGTATGTGGTGCTGAAATTAGAATATGTATTCTTTCAGTTTTAACCTTGTCTCTTGTAGGATCTCTCCACTTCCCGAGAAGGAACACTTCAGGTTGTAAAGGTAAGTGAGTATTTGTAATGATAGCTATGTGATTATTTGTTCCCAATAAGTTTGTATGTGTTTGCACGACCACCAGGAATGAAAATAGTCACCCTTTTCTCCACATTTTCACAGGTTTTATACAGGTTGAACTTATCTCCCTGTTGATATGGTGAAGCACATTAAAGGGTAAGTACCATCTCATAATCAATTAATAAGACTGTAGTCTACCGAGAAGACTTTTAGAAATGTATGATGGGGAAGACCAAATATCTTTCCAGTCTCTGGCAGTAAAGTCTCTGTTGCAGTCCAATTGCCATTGAAGTTGATATTTCAATGGGGTTTTCTGCCCTGAGTTAGTTAAGACATTATATAGTCTAGAAATAAGTTTGGAGTCTTTGGTAGGTAAATCGTGCAGAACTTTTTCAAATTCTGTTAAGGGTCTTAGTAAGGCTTTCTGTATTTGGATTGTTGAAAAAAACCTTCTTATTTTAAAGTAGTGAAGCCAAGACATTTTATAACTAAGCTTTTGTTCCAGTTTGCCCTTCTCCAATAGTTTCCCTTTATGAAAGAAATCTACTATTCAGGTGAGCCCTGTATTGTAGCTCAAAGTCGGTATCTCTGCAGTGTGTTTGGGGGACCATTCCTGGTTCATATATGATGAAAGATTCGGGGCAAAGTTCTCCCTGTATTTATTCCAGATCTTAAGCGCAGTATGCAAATAGATGTGTTTGGCTTTTTTGGGGGGTATTACTGGCTTTCCTATTCCATAGAAAGTCAAATAAGTTTAAAGGTGCAGTAGCTTGTTGTTCCATCTGAACCCATGGTAGATCTGGTGAAATTAGGGCTCAATAGAGAGGCTAGGTTAGCTGCCTCATAGTAAAGAGGGAGATTAGGTACACCTAGGCCCCCATCAGATGTTGTTCTGATAAGAGTTCTATGGTTGATGCATGGTCTCTTTTTGGCCCATAAGAAGTGGGTAAGTTCCTTTTGCCATGCTTCTGTATATTTCCTAGGAATTTCAAGTGGTATGGTTCGAAATAGGTAGAGATATTTTGGGAGAATGAAATGTTTTATGAGCTCTAACCTATCTGTCCATGTAAGTGCCATGGCATTCCAATTTTTTATAGAGTTCCTGATTTCCTTTTGTAGGGTTAAAAAGTTTACATTAAATAACTTTGTGAAGTCTGAAGGGATAGTCACTCCTAGGTACTTCCATTTTTTTTTATATCCAATTGTAGGGGAAAGATTGTTTGATAGGGTACATTTTTTATTTAGGTAAGTTAATCGGGTAGATATCTGATTTAGTTTGGCTAAAGGATAGTCCCAAGATTATGCTAAACTGTTGTGATACAGATTGTGTCTCAATTAAGGAATCTGTTGGGTCAGTTAAACAAATGACAATGTTGTCGGCATATAACATAATTTTATGTGTAATTTGTTCTATGGTTATTCCATGAATCGATGGGTTTATACGAATAGCCTCAGCCAAAGGCTCGATGACTAGAGCAAACAGGAGCGGGGGGGTTTCAGTCCTTTGAGGCAGCCCTATACTACGCTGTATTCAATAAAAGAGCTATGATCACTACCACCTCGCCTCATCATTGCATAGAACCCACTATATTATATAAGCCATAGTTTGTTATTAAACTGGGATGAAGAAATCATAGTTTTTTCAGTGGCGCCACTCAGCCTCCTGAGTGCAGAGGCAGCAGAATCAAGATGTATTCAATAGTCAGTGGTGTTTTGCTTCTGTCTGCCCATTTCCCATGCCCCCCTTCCCACCAATGATCATTCATCAAGCAGGAACATGCTTTAGACTTCAGCCTCTCCCAAGAGGAAATTCTAAAAAAGCAATAAGACAAAAGTTTATCTTTAACCTCAAGCTTTTATTCTGTTTACAAAATTTATTGCATTCACAATTGCGTAACATGGAACACTGATAGTCGGAGACATCCCGTAACCTACCTCCTGCTTTGGCTTCCCACCATAGAGTATTCTTCCTTTGAACCCTCCCCCCCTTACTCATATTCCTGGAGAATGTTAATGATCTAGGGCCAAACTAAATGAGATACCGTCCTCATAGTGGCACAAAGACACCATAGCCATTTTAAAATGCTGCAAAGGTCCAATCCTGATCAGGCATATGATGTGGCAGTCTTGTTCCCCAAAAATGTGCCAAAATTGCTGCAGGGGATGGGTGTGTGGTTGTTTTGGTTTTTGAAAAAGCATTGGGGGGAGAGAGCGCTATTCTATGGGTTATCCGAAAGAGGTGGAGGAAATGCCCACTGGGCATTCCATTATACTTTCTGAAGACCGGTCTCCCATACAGTATAATGGAGAATCGATCCGTGGGTATTTGGGGCTCTGGGGAGTGCTGTTTTTGAAGTAGAGGCACCAAATTTTCAACATAGCATCTGGTGCCTCTCTTTAAAAAAAACCTCCCCAAGTTTCAAAAATATTGGACCAGGGAGTTCAATTCTGTGAGCCCCTCAAAAAGGTGCCCCCATCCTCCATTATTTCCAATGAAGGCATTTAAAAGGAGTGTGGCCCCTTTCAATGTGATAGCCAGAACTCCCTTTGGAGTTCAGTTGTGCTTGTCCCAGTCTTGCTCTTGGTTCTGGTCCTAATCTGGGGTATATTTTATCTGAACAATTTTATAAACTTTAATGCATCCTGAAGAGATTTTACCATCTTTATGCTATTCATAGAATCACATAATCATAGAGCTGAAAGGTACCTCTAGGGTCATCTAGTCCAATCCCCTGCACGATGCAGGAAACTCACAAACACTTCCCCCTAAATTCACAGGATCTTCATTGCTGTCAGATGGCCATCTAGCCTCTGTTTAAAAACTTCCAAGGAAGGAGAACCCACCACCTCCTGAGGAAGCCTGTTCCACTGAGGAATCGCTCTAACATTAGTTCTTCCTAATGTTGAGCCGGAAACTCTTTTGATTTAATTTCAACCCATTGATTCTGGTCCTACCTTCCGGGGCCACAGAAAACAATTCCACACCATCCTCTATATGACAGCCCTTCAAGTATTTGAAGATGATGATCATATCACCTCTCAGCCGCCTCCTCTCCAGGCTAAACATCCCCAGCTCCTTCAACCTTTCCTCATAGGACTTGGTCTCCAGACCCCTCACTATCTTTGTCGCCCTCCTCTGGACCCGTTTCAGCTTGTCTATTTCTTTCTTAAAATATGGTGCCCAAAACTGAACACAATACTCCAGGTGAGGTCTTACCAGAGCAGAGTAAAGCGATACCATCACATCACATGATCTGGACACTATACTTCTTTTGATACAGCCCAAAATTGCATTTGCCTTTTTAGCCACCGCATCACACTGTTGACTCATGTTCAGTGTATGATCCACTAAGACCCATAGATCCTTTTCACACATACTACTGCTAAGACAAGTCTCCCCCATCCTATAACCATGCATTGGATTTTTCATACCTAAATGCAGAACTTTACATTTATCTCTGTTAAAATTCATTTTATTGATTTTAGCCCAATTTTCCAGCCTGTCAAGGTCATCTTGTATCCAGTTTCTGTCTTTTTCTGTGTTTGCAACCCCTCCCAATTTAGTATCATCTGCAAATTTAATAAGCATTCTTTCTATTCCTTCATCCAAATAATTGATAAAGATGTTGAACAAAACAGGTCTTTGGACAGATCCTTGAGGCACTCCACTTGTCACTCCTCTCCAAGAGGAGAAGAAGACGACATTGGATTTATATTCCGTCCTCCACTCAAGAGTCTCAGAGCGGCTCACAGTCTCTTTTATCTCCCTCCCCCACAACAGACTCCCTGTGAGGTGGGTGGGGCTGAGAGGACTCTCGCAGCAGCTGCCCTTTCAAGGACAACCTCTACCAGAGCTATGGCTGACCCAAGGCCATGCCAGCAGATGCAAATGGAGGAGGAGGAACCATTCACAACCACTCTTTAGGTGTAATCTGTCAACCAGTTACAGATCTACCTAATGGTAACAGGATCCAAACCACATTTTACCAACTTGTCAACAAGGATAATATGTGGAACTATATCAAAAACCTTACTGAAATCAAGATAAATGATGTCTAAAGCATTCCCCTGATCCAACAAGGTAGTCACTTTCTCAAAAAAAAAAGAGATCAGGTTAGTCTGACATGACTTGTTCTTGAGAAAACCATGCTGGCTCTTAGTAATCACATCCATTCTTTCTAAATGTTCCAGGACCAACTGTTTGATGATTTGTTCTAAAACGTTTCCAGGTATAGACGTTAAGCTAACGGGTCTGTAGTTAACCGGATTGTCTTTTTTCCCCTTCTTGAAGATGGGGACAACATTTACCCGCCTCCAATCTTCCGGCATCTCTCCTGTTCTCCAAGAATTCTCAAAAATAATAGCCAGAGGCTCAGAAATTACATCCGCAAGCTCTTTTAGAACAATTCATCTGGCCCTGAGGACTTAGTTTCATTTAAAGAAACTAGGTGTTTATATACTACCCCATGCTGATCGTAGGTTGGAACTTCATACCCTCCTTATATGTTCTGTTTTTGCAATGTTGAGCACCGTTTCACTCAGAAGAGAAGACTGAGGAAAAGTAGGAATTGAGCAGTTCCACCCTCTCTTCATTACCTGTTACAATTTCACTTTTGATAAATTCCCATATTATTAAGTAGTCTCCTCTCCCGGATAAAATGTGGTTGTGTCAGATTTTGGGGAATTTTCTAGTTTAAGACATGCTGCACTAAAGGCCGGATCAACATATTTTTTAAATGGGGGCAAAAGAAAAAAAATGGCACCCCCCACTCAAAAAATGGGAGGCAGGTGATCTGTCTCACCCCATTTAAACACCCCCAGCAGGGTATTTAAATGGAGAGGGAAGCCCAGGGGCTGCCTTTGCAATCTCCTTGCCTTGCAGGGAGACTGCAAAGGCAAGCAATCTGCCTCCCCCTCCCCATTTAAACACCTTATCAGGTATTTAAATAGGGAGAAACCCAGGGGCTGTCTTTGTAGTCTCCCCGCCTTGCAGGGAGATGGCAAAGGCAAGCGATCTGCCTCCCCCTTCCCATTTAAACATCCCATTGGGTGTTTAAATGGGGAGAAGCCCGGGGGCTGCCTTTGCTGTCTTCTCGCCTGGCAGGGAGATGGCAAACGCAAGCAATCTGCTGCCCAGCCCCCTGTTTAAACACCCCATCGAGTTATTTACATGGAGAGGGAAGCCAGGGAGCTTGTCTTTGCCGCCTTCCCACCTCACAGGGAGACTGCTAAGGCAGGCAATCTGCCTCCCCTTTCCCATTGGGAGGGGAGGAAGATCAGAGACAGGGGGATCTTTTCCCCACCTCTCTGTCTTGCAGAGAGGCGATGAAAGGAGCCGATCTGCCTCCTTCCCCGTTTAAAGACCCCACCAGCCAGAGGGAGGCAGATCGGCTCCTTTTACCTCCTCTTCGCAAGGCAGAGAAGAGAGGAAACCAAGCTCACACACACACACACACACCCCCGATCTGCCTCCCTCCATATGGGGAGGGAGGCAGATCGGGGTGTAGGGGTGTGTAGCTGTTTTTCCCGCTTCTCCGCCTTGCAGAGAGGAAGTGAAAGGAGTCGATCTGCCTCCCTCTGGCTGGTGGGGTCTTTAAACGGGGAGGGAGGCAGATTGGCTCCTTTCACCACCTCTCTGCCTTGCAGCCGGTCTGCAAGGCTGCTGGCTTGCTTCCCCCATTCGCCCCGCCCCAGATCCGGCTCTAGCTGCACTTAATAGCAGTGTGGTCCCAACTGGCCCAATAACACATCTCAAACCAATCAGAATGGAACTAAGTCACATATTTGCTTGTCAGTTCCATGAGTGTTACAAGGGCAGTCATTTATAGCATCTAGAAATTTTGTTCTTGTCAGAAGCTACTAATGCGGATATAGCTTGAATCAGTTGTGTTGCTCTGGATAATCAATTAATATTTGCTTCTTTGTTGCCCACCCACCCCTCAAATGAAACACTGCACACGTTATGGGTTAAACTGGGGCTTTATTTACACAAAAGCTGTTCTGCACCGTTACATAAAGCACAGGTTGCATTGAGCTTGCAAAGCAAGCATCCTAACAGGGCAAACCCACACCAGCTCAGGGCCAGGGCCAGAAGTTTCTGGACCTTACCCTTCATGGCCTGCATGTCAGTGCATAGAGGGGATGGGAGTACATACCCCTGGGCCACAACTGCAAAGCCTTAAGGCTGGCCATATGCTTCCCCAACCCCAAAGAGGCCTCCAATCAAACCACCTGGCCTGTCAAGCCTCTAGGTTGGGGGTGTCAAACATGTGGCCCGGGGATCGAATCAGGCCCCCGGAGGGCTCCTATCAGGCCCCCAAGCAACTAGCTGTCATCTGCTTCCTTCTCCCTCTCTCTTGCTTCCTTCTGTATTTCAGCTTGCTTTGCCAGGCTTGCTCAATCACACAGCAGAGCTATTGAGCCAAGCCTCTCTTCCTTCAATTGGCTGAGGATCCTCCCCCTTCTGGTCCCCTGGGGAAGGAAGGACAGAGCCAGAGCTTCCTTTTCCCAGGTCCCTGGGTCACACAGGAGAGATACAAAGATAGCACCATTGACCAACAAGTGCTAATGTTTTAAGCATGTTTTAAGTTTTTTTAAAAAAACCTTTAATTGTTTCTGTGTCCTTTATAAAGTTTATATTTCTGCTACCTAATCTTAAATAGGAATGCACATGGCCCGGCCTGACATGGCCCAGCTCGACAAGGTCACATTTATGTCAGATCTGGCCCAGGGGCGTAGATAGCGCTTTGGGGGCCCGGGGCCCAAGATTTATGTGGGCCCCCCTATGTGTGTGCACGCCGCCAGAAACAGGATATGATGTCACTTCCGGTGATGTCACTTCCGCAGGATGGCCACCACTTGCGAGGGCTCATAGAATTTGACCTCCTGGTCCAATCTTTTTGAAACTTGGAGCCTGTTTTGGGGAGAGGTATCAGATGCTATGCTGCTGCAAATTTGGTAACTCTACCTCAAAAAACAGAGCCCCCACCCCAGAGCCCCGCAGATCAATTCTCCATTACACCCTATGGGAATCGGTCTCCATAGGGAATAATGGAGTGCCCAGCAGACATTTAACCCCCCCCCCCCCCGGCTTTCTGGTGACCCTGAAGCGGTGGGAGAGCCTCCAAACCAGGGGATCCTCTACTTCCACCCGGGAGGGGAGTTCCAAATCCGGGAGCCCTCCAGGCCCCGCCTTGAGGTTGGCAGGCCTCTCGATCACAGCAGCTCCCTGGTCCTCCCAGCTCTCCAGAGCCCTTCCCAGGCGCCAGGCAGCCCAGCAGCCTGACGTGGTGACACCTGCGCACAAAGCAGTTCCTCCGGCGCTGCGGCGGCGAGGTGCAGTCCGGCCAGGCGCGGCGTGTGTGTCTGTCGCGCGATCAGGTGTGCCAGGCAGGCGTGCCCGTGCCCGTGCGAGCCAGCAGCATGGGGAAGACGACTCCGACGACGACTCCGACGACCGGCCGCCGCGGGCTCGCCCAGCGCGGGGACTACAAGTCCCATGGTGCCCCGCCGCCGCAGCCCCGCCGCCAGCCGCCGGGCGAGGGATCCCCCCTGTCCTGCCCTCGGTGTGCTCCGGGAGCAGGGCGCGCCGCCTCCGCCTCGTCCCCCGCGCCGCCAGCTGCGGCGGCTCGGTAGGCCTGCGGCGCCCATGCTGCCCCTGGCCGCGGCGCCCCGACGACGGCCTCCCCGCCGCCTGCCTCCCTCCTCCGCGGCGCCAGGACCGGGAGGATGCTGGCCGCCTCCCCCGCCGCCAAGACCAGCAGCAGCAGCAGCGCCGAGAGCTGCTTCCCGCTGCACGCCCTCGTCTGGCACGACTAGCCCGCCCTGCTGGAGCAGGCGCTCGCCTCCTTCGGCGCTGGGGGAAGGAGAGGGGGCCCCCCTTGGCAATGTGGGGGCCCCCCAGACCCCCCAGACCTGGGGTGACCTGCCCCCCCGCCCCCCCCCCCCGCCCCCCCCCCTCCCTATGCTGCTGATCTGGCCTTCATAACAAATGAGTTTGACACCCCTGCTCCAGGTAGCCCAGTTGAGGACTCTCCCATTGCTGGTATCTCAGGGTGCTTGCTAGTTCAAAATCCTTTTAACCCATGCTTTTCCCACCTTCCCAGTTAGGACCTAACCAGTGACACCAGGCCTATTTATGCCTCTCCCCCTCTGACCATGTGGAGCGAGCGAAAAAAGGCCCCCTCTCCGGCCAATCTGAGCGAGGCCCGAAAAATTCCTCCTCAGCCCTAGCACAGGCAACTAGCTAATCTCACGTGGTCTTAGCAAGAGGGAGGGTGGGTGAGCAGCTCATGCTGTCGGAGACTGATCAAGGAATGGCAGCTGCTGCCTTTCCTGGCCAGCCAGTCACTCATTGATTGGTTATATCTCCCACACTGAGCCTGAATAGGCTCATCCCATCCCTCATGCTTCCCTTTGAGGAAGTGGAGGTGGGCAACGGCAGTGGAAGCTCAATGGCTCCTACTGATTTTGGTAAAAACCATCTTCTGCAATACAGACTACTTCCCACTATTTAGTATGGACATGCAGCCACACAGTAACTTATCCCAAACTGAATATAATAATGTTTAGAAATAACCAGTGAAGGTCCTGGTAGTTTTTTACTTCACTGATGCTGTTTCAGCTTGATTAGGACACAGGCAGTGAGAACAGGGAGAAGACAGCAATTCAATAGCTGATATAAGAATGGCATGTTGATTAACCAGTAGAGCATAGCAATGTCACTATGCACTGATGAATTCCATGCATTACATTTCCAACTATCACACTGTTAAGGGAGGCTTTTTCTGTAGAAGCAAGAGAGTCACCTCCCTATTGAGTATTTTTCTAGACTGCATATTTATTTTCCTATCTATACTACTGGTCACTTTCTGGTGTTTCCAAGTGCATGTCTATGTCTGATCTACAAATGAAAATTTTAATTATTTTAACTGGCTAGAAGGAAATGGAAGTTAATTGTACTTTTGACTGTCCATTAACAGATGCCTCCTCTTACCTGCCTGAGCAGTACAATCCCTGCAGGGTAGCAATCAAAAATTTATTGTAAGAAGTTATTCCCACTGATACCAATGCAAACTGTATACAAAAAACTACACACATGCAAAAACAAAAATATTAAAGAAAAATGCATTCCAAACTAAGCAAGAATAAATTCTTGGTGCACATTTCTTTGCAGGGAGAATATGAACAGGGACATAACAGCCAGTAAGTATGCTGTCATAAACAGTCTGTATGGGAAAGGTCTGAAGAAAATCATAAAATGTTATAGCTGAAAATAGGGTTGCCAATCCCCAGGTGGGGGCAGGGGATCCCCTGGTTTGGAGACTCTCCCCCCGCTTCAGGGTCGTCAGAAAGCAGGGGGAGGGGAGGGAAATGTCTGCTGGGAACTCTTTTATTCCCTAGGGAGATTTATTCCCATAGAAAATAATAGAGAATTGATCCGTGGGTATCTGGGGCTCTGGGGGGGGCTGTTTTTTGAGGTAGAGGCACCAAATTTTCAGTATAGCATCTAGTGCCTCTTCCCAAAATACCCCCCAAGTTTCAAAAAGATTGGACCAGGGGGTCCAATTCTATGAGCCCCAAAAGAAGGTGCCTGTATCCTTCATTATTTCCTATAAAAGGGAGACATTGAAAAGGTGTGCCATCCCTTTAAATGTGATGACCAGAACTCCCTTTGGAGTTCAATTATGCTTGTCACAGCCTTGATCTTGGCTCCACCTCTAATGTCTCCTGGCTCCACCCCCAAAGTCCCCAGATATTTCTTAAATTGGACTTGGCAACCCTAGCTGAAAAGAATGTGAAGAATCAAACTATACCTCCTGTACTACAATAAAGCAACTACCACCATAGCCAGTGTACCAGTTAGTTGATTATCACAGAAGAATACATGTAAGGTTTAAATACAACTGTAGGTTGCCACAAAAAAAGAGCAAGAAACCCATGGCATGCTTGCTGTCAATGTATTATGGGGCATGGTCAGTAATATCCAAGCAAACAACTGCTATATTTTTTTTCACATTTGATGTCTTAACAACCTAATCCCTTCAGGCAAGGTTCATGGTTGTGTGGGTTACTGATTCTCTTACTCCCAATGCCTGTGCAGTCTTTCCTTCCACAAGTAATAATCCCATGGATTTCTGTGAAAGGCCAAGTAATGGAAGAACTGCACAGCTGGACTACTTACTAAGTAAATAATCAGAATCAGCAGGTTTAGAGTCATAAGGCCCCCTGATAAGTAGCATGTTTTGTAGTAGAACAGGGTATAAAATCTCAGCTCCCACCACCTTCTTGTTGCTTACGGAGGCTCACAGACTGCACATACAATGACCTCTTCCTTTGTACTTCTCATTTGTTTGGCTGGAGTGGTGTATTCCGCTGGAGCTGCACCACTGGTAAGTACTGCATAAGTTGTGTAGTGACTACTTAGAATGTAAAAGTACAATCTTTTCAGCAATGTAACACAAAATCCTTACCGTAGACAGCCCGTATCTTTGATGTCTACATCATTAAGATATTTTAGGCATGTGTTACTTTGCTCACTTTGGTACTACACTGATTTGGAGACATTGTTTGTGAAATTATAGAAATGGAAATACTGATTACTGGTAATTTTGTTTTCAAAAATCTGACTTTTGTTAAGGATTCATATATCTGTCATATGCAGTGTGTGCTATCTACTGTGTATTTTTTTCTTTCAATCATATTATCAGTAGTTTTGAAGTTTGCCCATAAATCTCAAGGCTTATTAAAATTGTACTACACACAAACAATTTTGCCACCAGTGAGATATCAACATACTTAACATAACATACATATGTTATGTTATTAACATAACATACATATCTAGTTCACTATCAGTTTAAAAAAGCTTAAAGACATACCCTAAACATGTGTATATAATGCATAGAATCATTAAAAATCTTAAACTGCAACTGCTTTTTCAGCACTTCCGTTTTGATCAAATACCTAGATGTCAAGAATATGAATGCAGTCTCTGTGGCAAATGAACCATAACTAAAATGTTATATCATTCTGTAAAGTAACGGTACATTTTATTTCTGTTACAAAGAGAGATGACATTTGAGTCTCTGCAACTTCAATGCTCTGACAAAAGGCAAGAAATATTTGTGTCACAAAGCTAAAAAATAATCAGCACCTATGCTATACATTCTTATGAATATTAATTAGCAATGCAAGCCTCACTGAAGCACTGGCAGCCTTCAGTTTCAGGTATAGTCAAGAAGCTAGTATTTTCTTTTCATTCAAAAGATGTCAACAAACATATATTTGTTAAGAGCAAAGCCTCATCTTGGTTGCTTTTAAATACCTTTATGTTGTTCCTTAGAATTACATAAAATTTCACATGAAACTGCCTTATACTGAGCCACAGCCCCCACATTCATTGTCTATATTTACATAAATGCAAGAACCCCTTAAGGGTTTTCAAGTTCAGAAAAACCAGCTATATAATTTCCCAACTTAACGTTTTTTAAAATTAAAAAAAAGTAGCTGAATAATTCATCATTTATAAGCTCTTCTGCAGTTTTGGCAGGTTTTGGACCACAGATTAACAGGGTTATTGTTATTGTTATTATTGAGGTTTCCCATGGTTCCATTGACTCTAAGTGCCCTCTTATGGTGAAAGTCCTGGATGCAGTTAGAGGAAGCCCAGCCACCAGTATAACAGTAAGAGTGTTCAAGAAAACAGAAGATGGCAGCTGGAAAGATTTTGCTAATGGGTAAGTTGTACTGCATATAAAATATATTCAAGAACAAAATCACTACTGCTTAGGCCTGGCTCCAAATTTGTGTAATCTACAATACAATTGCATAATTCTTGAACCTCCAAGTCTTGAATTTATCTTTAACTGATGGGAACTGATAGGAACAATAAGTTGGACCCTACCTAAAACCTCAGGTTCGGAAGCATGACTTCCCTCCCAAATGCATCTCCAAAATGCTGTTCCTCAGGGACCAGGGACCTCCAGAAACAGTATGAATGGGCAGCAGGAGAGTTACACAGGGAGTGAGCATTAGCAAAAATGGCTCCCACTTGTACACATGTATCTTTTCATGGGACCCAATCCATTTTCTGCCTTTAGTATTACTGGGGCACTATCCAATCCAGCAACAAGAGCATATACAGTATGTGTCCTAGAGTGTTCACATACTATGAGAATAGTACTACTATGTGCCCTACCAAAGACAGTCATTTCAGCAACAGGATTAGAAACAAGAACCCCTTTGGAAATCTTATAACCAATATCATCCAAAAAAAATCCTCTGCATTATGTTTTAAAAAACAGAATGAAGATTCTCAGCACCCTTGCAAAACTCATGGCAGCTACATACAGCCTGCAAACTGCCTACCACTTACTTCAAAGTTCTCAGACTTATCATGACATAAGTCCATGGCCAGCAGTGGCCCTCTATGCTGAGTTAGCATGAGCTAGCTCATAGATTTTTATCCTCCAGCTCACACATTTTTGTCTTAGTTCAGGAAGGATGACCCAGAGCATAATAATTTATGCAGTAGTTCAGCTTTAATGCCAGTAGCTCACAACTTTAATGCCAGTATCTCAGAAAGTAGAATTTTTGCTCACAAGACTCTGCAGTTTAGAGGGAACATTGGTGCACAGATAGGTGATTTGGTATTAAAGTTTCCCATAACTACAGCCACTGGAATGACAGATTTTCCAAAATGTTTCGAGACTGTGACAAGATTGATCTTTACACTGTAATACATAAACAAAACATAATCAAGCTATAAGCAGGCTCAGTCAAACATTTTTGAACAGAAGGGCGCAATGCTCAGTTTTTGTAGATACATCACCAGTACTAAGGATAATATTGTGTGTATTTCATATACAAAAGCTATTCCATCATTTTTCTCATCATGCCCTTTTCGTGATTCAAACAAAACTCAGTCTTCCTCTTAGAACTCCTGTAACTGACCAACATTAATTTGAAAATGAAACAGAACTGTTTCTGTGAAATATTTTAACGCACCTTTAAACACAACATATACAGCATATTTCTACAAGTAAAAGATCTCTCTTAAAATAAAAAGGTAAAACACAATCCATGTATTTTATAAATTACTAACCTTTCATTAGAGACCTGCAGTGTGCATTTATTGCTATGAGGAAAACCACATGCTGCTGAGCTATATATTTCTGGCCATCTGTTTTCCCATCAGGTTCCTTTTTTAACTTGCACAAGCCAGTGATAGTCTCATTGCCTGCAACAAAACCATGGTCCAATCTTACACAGCCTACACAATACAGAATAAGCACAGTATTGGCTAGATCTGAGTGTAAAAAAATCCAATAACGATATGCTGCTGTACTCTTGTTCAATAAAAACTGCTAGAATCAAGTTATTCTTTGCAAGCCATGTGACTGGCAACTCATAGTGGATCTATAGAAGCAGACTTCCTGAGCCTACTTGTAAGAAAGTAAGCAGAACACAAGTTCTTTAAACAAAATTTGCATTGCAGCCTACACCATCATTTTCTGAAACAGACTTTTCTGTGATCATGTCCAGCATGTCTCTATCCATATAATACATAGGAAAGCAACTACTACACCTGAAAACTAGGATCCATGTCCCAAATTTTATGCCCTGCAAGAATTACAATGTGCATAATGAATGGACTGGTTTTTCTCTTAATTTGGACAGAGGAGACAGTACTACATAAACAACGGGATGCTGCAAAAAATGTGTGTGTGTGTGTTCAGCCAAAGAGCAGGAAAACTCTGGTACCCGTGTATGTATCAAAAGCTTCTGCAGGTGTGGAATTGTTGTCTTGGACTAACCAATATGTTGTTTGTGCTCAGATGCCATTCTTTCTATGGTATACATTATTTTATTTTAGAAAAACCAATGAATTTGGGGAAATTCATGAACTTACAACAGATGAACAATTTGTAGAAGGTTTGTACAAGGTGCAGTTCGATACAAGCTCTTACTGGAAGGCACTTGGTATTTCTCCATTCCATGAATTTGCTGATGTGAGTATATGGAGGGGAGGGTCAAAAAGATGAAAGAGATGCTGTTTACCTTTCATTGTTTGTTTCCAAGATGACAAATATAATCACGGAGCAGTTTGGTTCAGTAGTCAATGTTCTAAATTGAACATACAGATAGTAATTAATGCTCTAAATTGAACATACAGATGTATCCTTCAGCATGTGTGGATTTCAGAATTTGCTACATTTGCAGAAGAATATATCTGAGTCCCTTCATAATCTTCATGTAGATCTACTCTTAACCCAAATTCACATGGTTTAGATCAAGGAACTGTTGCATTAGTACATTTTGCTTGGAGATTAGGACCACATCTCTGTCCAAGCAACACTACTAGGTCTGGTGGTATAGATAAAGCAACAAGCTTGGTTGATGCCTGTCATTGCCTCTCAGACCTGCATAGCTACCAGACAAGTCCAAGGCAGATCCCAGCACATTGCTGGGCCTTGGCCTGCTCCAAGCATGTCTGGACCAACCTTGTCGTCCCCTCCCCAATTTGTTTGCCAGAACACCAACATCTTCATAGGTTGCCACTGTACTTTTTTCACGACTTGAGCTAATAAGGTTGCCTGTCCCTGTTCAAGTGACTGAAATATTTGAAGAAAACAGACTAACTATAGGATGTGGATTTTGCTAAAAGAAAGGTTATTTCCCACTGTAAAGGTTGGATCCAGACTAAATTTTTCATCAGCAAAACAAAACCTTACTGCCTCCCTCCTTCCCCTGCAGCCCACAGATCTCCACAAAACATTTCCCCTGCAAGGCAGCAGCTCTGAGAAAGACATGTGTAGGGTCTATAGTTGGAAAAGCAATTAGTACAAGCAGGTTTAGTCAGGATTCAGCCCAATGCAAATATATTGAGCAAACCCACATCTATGGGCCGAATCTAGGAGAAAATTTCTGCAGATAGAAGTGGCTAGTGATTTTCACTGACCAACATCTCATGCTTTTGTGGGGGGGCTGTCTCACTGAAGCAACACTGAAAGAGCGTTTGGGGCCAGAGGAGGAAGCAGGGAATTTATGCTGTGTTAATGGAAATTCCTTCTATTAGTGGTGATCCAACCCACTGTCTGCCTAATGAGGACCCAACTACGTACATCTGGTGAAGCAAACTCTATAGGCTTGCCAATCCCCAGGTCCCAGCAGGGGTTCTTCCGCTTTCCCAGGCTCCTTCCTGCCCCCAGTCAGCTGGCCGGCGGGGGGATGCCCCGCCCCCAGAGGACCATGTGCCTTTCCACTTCCGGAGGCTCCAGTCTCCAATTGAAAGGCTTCCTCTTGGGATGGTGTGTCTGCATTACTTTGAAGAAGTTGGCAGCAACTTGTGAGTAGAGAGGCCAATCCCTCGCTTAAGAGTCATCAGAAACGGGGTGGGGGGGGGGAAACATCTGCTGAACAGTTCATTATTCCCTATGTGGAGATCGATTCTCATAGGGTATAATGGGGAATTGATCTGGAGGTTTCAGGGGCTCTGGGGGAGCTGTTTTTTGAGGTAGAGGCACCACATTTTCAGTATAGTATTTAGTGCCTCTCCCCAAAGTATCTCCCAAGTTTCAAAATGATTGGACCAGGGGGTCCAATTCTATGAGCCCCAAAAGAAGGTGCCCCTATCCTTCATTATTTCCTATGGAAGGAAGGCATTTAAAAAGGTGTGCTGTCCCTTTAAATGTGATGGCCAGAACTCCCTTGGAGTTCAATTATGCTTGCCACACCCTTGTTCCTGGCTCCACCCCCAATGTCTCCTGGCTCCACCCCCAAAGTCCCCAGATATTTCTTGAATTGAACTTGGCAGCCCTAAAACTCTAGTCCACAGAAATGTATGCTAGAATGAAAGCTGGTTAGTCATTAAGGTGCCACTAGAGGCTTGTTTACTGTTACCACAGTATTACTGTAAGTAATGTTGCTACTTATATGGAACATTCATTTATTTGACAGTGAAGCTGGCAGTCGGTTGTCTAATACTACTCTGTCATACATTATTTTGTTAAAAAAAAATCAAAAGCTGTTTTAAATTTCTGGCAGAATTTAGAAAGCCTTCCATTTTTTGTGCACTGTGATCAAGAAGCTTTTTTTAAACAATCTGAAAACAAGGCTCATCTGTGATTAAGCTCAATGACAGTTACACAGGACAATTCTACAAAACGAACTCTGGTACAGAAGTGGCAAAGAGGCCCTTTCTTTTAAATTTAGTAGGCCTAAAATCATACTTAGCTTGGGGTTAAATAAGGTGATTCACCAATATCGCAATGTTGCTATCTTCCAACATATTTCTTAGATTTATATTAACTGATTTTAAACAGTTATAATCATCCACCATTTATTTCACAGATAAGTCTGATGTGCACACCAAGTTCCCCACTCCCTAGATTGTTTCTGTTCATTTTAATGGAGGAAGTTAATAATCCACTGTGTAAACTGATCTGTAAAAGACTACTAAAAAGGAATGAGAAGTACAACCATGCTAGTTTAAAGCAACTGATTACAAGTAGTTAAAGCAAAAAAAGAGAACAAAACTTTGCTCTTCAACACTCTTCAAATTTAAAATGTTTTTCTTTTGTAGGTGGTTTTTATTGCTAACGATTCTGGTCACCGTCATTACACCATTGCTGCACTTCTCAGCCCCTTTTCCTATTCAACCACAGCGGTTGTCAGTGATCCAAAGGAATGAGAACCCCACAGTATTCTTACAAAGTTTCTCTATTGTTCCTTTTTTGTAGGATTATTTTAAAGGAATACTTGTAACTTCTATAATCAATGTCTTGTTTGATAAAGTAGCATCTCTCTGACATCTTGGCTAAAACTTTTTTTGAAATGTATCAATAAATATTATTTCTTGAAACTGTTTTAGAGTGTAAGAGTATGCATGAGTGATATTCAACATCAAGCAATTAACACAACTAATATTTACAAGCTCTGAAATTACTATTTACATTGTACTTGTTATCTCATCACATGTAGCCACTAGCCCTGTACATGTAATCCCTCCACACATTGTCTGAATGCAAAGAGAGGGAGAGTGGGCACAAGCACACTGTCTCAACTGATTGCCAGGTCAAGAGAATAGTGCCTATGCACAGAGGAAGTAGCCACATGTATGCTCTCTCTGGGGCCAGCAATATTCAGAAAGCAGCATCCCTGATCACAGGGAGGGGAACATATGTGTGGATGCTTCCTCTACACACATTCCTCTACACATTCACACCAGGTACCATGCAGATATCCTTGTAATTGTGCAGAGGCAGTACTAGCATGCTCAAGCCCACTGTGTCTCCCCGCATGGCCCTAAACAGAGAGGTTGGGTATAGAGTGATGATGATATTGGATTTATCCACTCCAAATCTCAGAGTCTCAGAGCAGCGCACAATCTCCTTTATCTTCCTCCCCCACAACAGACACCCTGTGAGGTGGGTGGGGCTGAGAGGACTCTCACAGAAGCTGCCCTTTCAAGGACAGCCTCTGCCAAAGCTATGGCTGACCCAAGGTCATTCCAGCAGGTGCAAGTGGAGGAGTGGGGAATCAAATCTAGTTCTCCTAGATAAGAGTCCGCACACTTAATCACTACACCAAACTGGCTCTCTACATATGCTACAATGGAGTCCTGAAGAAAACCAGAGTCATAGGCTGGGGAAGAAGAGAAAGAGATCTATGAGGATCTCCTGTCACATCTGCATATATAACAGTCTGATCTGAAGTACTACTACTTTCACCTAATCTTTATCATAAATGATGCAGTTTAATACCATACCAAAACCACTTTTCACATTATACAGATGGCCCATTTGAAATATTGTTTAATCTAGCTGTAGTATTTGCAGAAGAGACAACCTCCAACACCTCAAGTAATTTGATAACAACTAGCTGTGTGTAGCAAGGAATTTTATTTTGTAAATTATTAAGAGCAAATATCTCCTGTAGTAGTAGTGTAGTGACTTAAAGACTTAATTCACTATAAATCTCATCTAGTGTTTTTAGAGAACTAGACTAGGACCTGGGAGACCCAGGTTTAAATCCCGGCTCTGCCATGGAAGCATGTTGGGTGACTTTGGCCATTACACATTCTCAGCCTAACCTACCTCACAGGCTTGTTGTGAGGATTAAATAGAGAAGAGGAGAACAATGTAAACTGCTTTGGAATTCTACTGGGGAGACTGATGGATTATAATAAGGACGCGGAAAAACTTACACATCCATTTTTAGCCAGAGGTTACCCACATCATGTCATTTCTAAAGCAAGAACAAGAGCAAAAAGGATAGGAAAGATTTACTGCAGGACAAACTTATGCAGATACAGCAAGATATAACGTGGATTTCTCAATTTGCCAGTGGCATACAAAATAAATAGATCTTTTAAGAAGCTTTGATACATAGTAGCACCTATTCCTGGGTGTTTAGTACCACCTAAAATAGGTTTTCATAACCCAAGAAGTTTGAAAAATATACTGGTCGCAGCAGGTTTTAAATATGAAAATCAGAAACCAGAGGACAAAATAGTAGGAAAGTACCCATAGGAATTGTTCAGTGTGTGGGATGATGCTTTCCCTTAAAGACTTTATTAATCCAATAAATGGGGAAATTATTAAATTAAAGACATTCACAAATTGTAATTAGAAACAATTAATTTATGCAGCATTGTGCAAATGTCAGTTATGGTACATAGGCAAGACCATCAGAGCATTTAAAGTACAAGTAGGTAAAGGTAAAGGTAGTCCCCTGTGCAAGCACCTGTTGTTTCCGACTCTGGGGTGACGTTGCTTTCACAACATTTTCATGGCAGACTTTTTACAGGGTGGTTAGGCATTGCCTTCCCCAGTCATCTATACTTCCCCCCAGCAAGCTGGGTACTCATTTTACCGACTTGGAAGAATGGAAGGCTGAGCCAACCTCGAGCCGGATACCTGAAACCACCTTCTGCTGAGATCGAACTCAGGTTGTGAGCAGAGAGTTCAGACTGCAGTACTGCAGCTTTACCACTCTGCACCATGGGGCTCTTGATAAGTATGAGTGTTGAGGACAAATCTCATTTGGAGAGGGAGGTGCCTGAAACACTGATGTTCCAGCATATGAAGGAAAGTGGACATTTGGCAAAGGACTTAAGATTCTTTGCTCTACACAAGTATCAGCCAAAACCCTTTGTAAAGGAGGATGTAGAAAAAAATATTACTGCAGCAAGAGTGCTACTGGATTCATAAATTGCAAACAATGGTGCCAAAATGTCTTAATGTAAGTATGGAGTTGTCACGTTCCTGTGAGGTGTTCTATGTAGTCTCTTATCTGTTAAACATAGTTTTAATACTATGATACATGAGATTTTTGGCTGAAATTGGACTGTTATTCTGTGTAGGAATCATAGGGAGAAAAAGAGTAAGTGTGCCTTTAAATGTAAAATACAAGAGAGTACTTAATGTAGTAAAAGTTGTGTAATGCTAAGAGCTGGAAACAGAATGGGGAAGTCATAGGCTAGGGAAGAAGATCTGTATATAGAACTTTCTATATTGGCGAGTGATATAGAAATATATAACATTGTATAAATTTTAGGGCATTGTATATTTAAATAGTATAATTTTGTATTAGCTCCGTGAAGCTCCATGTTGACAGGATCCTCCATGAAGCAGTAGTTGTGAGAGAAAAGGCTTGCCTCCATGAAGCAGTATTTGTGAGAGAAAAGACTGAAGAAGGACCAAAACTGTGAGAAAATCCTAGGAGAACGGTCCCGCATTCTCTTTGGATTTTGGATTCCTTTGCAACAAATTGCTACATTGGGGATTGTTGAGAGCTTCCTTAGAATCAGTAACTTCACAGATCCATCTTTGTTCTTTGACTTGTATTGCCCAGTTCACTTAAAATGGCAATTATGGATACTGAGAGCATTGCATATAGTAATTTCTTTCATTAAGCATAGTTAGAATGCCAGAAGAAAATGACAGCATGAATAGAAAGCCAACTCTCCCCTTGCTTTCCAGCAGAAACTAGGCTGAGATTTTTCCATGGCATGTAATGCTCAGTGAAAAGATAGTAAGTTACTCCAAGTTAGGGTTGCCAAGTCCAATTCAAGAAATATCTGGGGACTTTGGGGGCAGAGCCAGGAGACTTTGGGGGTGGAGCCAGGAACAAGGATGTGACAAGCATAATTGAACTCCAAGGGAGTTCTGGCCATCACATTTAAATGGACAGCACACCTTTTAAAATGCCTTTCTTCCATGGGAAATAATGAAGGATAGGGGCACCAACTTTTGGGGTTCATAGAATTGGACCCCCTGGTCCAATTGTTTTGAAACTTGGGGGGTATTTTGGGGAGAGGCACTAGATGCTATACTAAAACTTTGGTGCCTCTACCTCAAAAATAGCCCCCCCAGAGCCCCAAATACCCGCAGATCAATTCCCCATTATTCCCTATGGGAATCATTCTCCATAGGGAATAATAGAGTGCTCAGTAGACATTTCCCTCCCCCCCCACATGCTTTCTAAAGCAGGGGGAGGGCCTCCAAACCAGGGAATCCCCTGCCCCCTCCCTCTCTCACACATACAAATACTTACTGGGTCTTGTTCCTGCAGAACTTTACTTGCTCTGAAAATGAAAGCAAAACAAAGACAGGGGCCGTTCTCCCATGAAACTGTTACTGACCCTCTCCCATGAAGCCCTTCCTGTTTCCTGCTTCCTGTTCAGCCTTAAAGGCACACATTTTAAAAGCGGACTTGTTTGCAGGTTTCTAAACCTGCAGGACCTCTAAAACTACATGGTGACTGTGGGGGCGGGGCTTCCCCCACCAGCCAGCTGGTTGGGGCGGGGGAAGCCTGTAAAAACAGGGGATCCCCCGCTGGGACCTGGGGATTGGGAAGCCTACTCCAAGTATAAAGAAAAAGTTTATTGGGATACAAAAGGATACAGAGGAGGGACTTGGCAGGAATAAATACAGATCTAATTAGGACCTCTGGAATGGTATAGGCAAAATCCACAAAGGCAAAAAGGATATAAAAGCACATCAGTTAGATGGATACATTTCCTAGCACTTTAAAGAAGCAGCTCATTCTCCTGATGATTTTCATTTTTTTGTTTTATTTCAGTTCATACCCATACAATGTGGGGTTCCATTTGTGCTAGCCAACCTTCACATAATTGTCAAAAACCAGTAAAGCACCATGCATAAATGCATTCAATGCGAATACATTATATTTATGAAACTGTAAACAATAAAGTTACTTAAATTTCCAAGAAATTGAATGGTGTAGTATTTAAACAAATTATTATAACATGAACTTTGTATATGCTCTATGAGCACAATTCTGTAACATAAATTCACAACTCAAGTTTAAATGAAAAGGAAAATATACAGAAGCCCAACAAATAAGCTAAGGGAACAATTTGAAAAAATTAGTACAACATGAACTCTGTATATGCTCTATGAACTCAATGCTGTAATATAAATTCACAACTTAAGTGTAAATGAGAAAGAAAATATATAAATAGGCTAGAAAAAACTTCAAAGAATGCTAAAATGAACTGAAGCTTGAAAGAATTCGGGGAACTGGTAAAAAAATCTTTTACAAACGTCTTCTTACAGCAACAGTCATCTTTGAATTTAGTTATGGAAGTCTACAATCATAATTCATGAATTTAAAATCTAGGTTAACTGTATGAGATGTGTAGAAAGAAAAACCGAATTCTGAAACCAAGAGCCATCCTCTCTATATGATCTAATAATACATACCATTTCAATAGTGAGAGAATTGCTAATAAAAAACGTATACATGGTACTTGAATAATAAGAATTCACATCAGGCTTTAATTCTCCTGTCTGTCCCAGGAAAATTACTAACTTAAATAATGAAATAATTAGTTACAGGTATGAAGTCAACCTCAATTAAATCAGAATACCTGTTTTACATGCTGTAAAATAAATTCTAAATCTTAAAAAAGTCAGATCTAACTATTGGCTTAAACCTGAAGAGGAAAGTGTTTGAAACTTAAGAATGAAATATGCCTCGTTTTGTAATTGGAAATATTAGTAACATTGTATGGGTGATTGACCATTGGTAGTGCTATCCTCCAGCTGGAAATCTCCCATTTTCTCCAGACCTTGAATTCAGCAGCAACTCACAGAAGCACAGCTCCTGAACCTTTCTGAGGGCTCCCCCTCTTCCTCCCCACCTACCTTGTACATTGAATAGTAGACGCAGCTGCATAACAATCGGAGAGCATGCAGCCAGCCAGCCAGCCAACAGGCCAAGGAGAGCCCCAGGTAAGCAAGGCCTGCTTGGGCTAGCTGGATCTCTAGCCAACCCAAGCAGGCCTTGCTCACCCGGGGCTCTCCTTTCTTGCCTTGAGTTGCTTTTGGCTGTGGGGGGGGGCATATGCTAAAGAGTTATCTAATGAGATCCACCACCTATTTTTCTACAAAACGGCCCCTGGTGTTACCCATGCACACAAAATGGCAGTCACACAAACAGGGAGGATCATGTGTAGTCCCATTATGCATAGTCAGAGTGCCAGAATCAAACTTCAGAAAAGGGCTTTTGTTTCAGTTAGTTGATACAGACTGCTTCTCCAATGTATGCCTGCACAATGATGATGATGAGCAAGCAGTTTTAAAAACTTCCAATCATTCTCTTGCCCCACTATCCAATCACACTCTCAGTGTCAGTGACTGAATCATAAATGTGGTAATTATTCTTGACACTGGATATCAGATGCTATCCTACATATAGTCTACATATAATGAAAGAATGTTACAATTCTTAGTGGAAGAACCTTATTTGCCATCAGTTATACTGTACCAGAAAGAAATTATGCAGAAACCACACTAATGGAACATTCAGATGAAAGCAGTTAACATCAGCAGAAGTATTTCATTTCTGTATTGTTTGCATTACAACATCAGGAGTAAACTACTTTCTGTTCCATTCTATATCTGTAAGACAAGTACCAATTTCGCACTCACCTTACGCCACTCTCACATTAGTCTTCTCAGCATAGCTAACTTCTGATTTTCCACTATCTGCGCTGAAGCTGCAGCAAAGATTGACATTTTCACGCAGCAAACAGTAACTGGTTTGCCCCCCAAGGACGAAATAACGAGACAGACACCAAGTGATTGGAATAAAATTGGGCCACTTTATTAATTAACCTCACAAACAGCAAGGGTACCCCACCAGCAGCCTGGCCAGGGCTAGGGGTCACCGCGACTGCTTCCCTGCCATAACAGGCGAGAGACCCAGCCCCCCGGCCAGAGCTGAGCACCTCAGCTCCCTCTGGGCAGGCCCAGATGCATGTCTCGCCAGAAAGCATCCTCTAGCTGAGTCTCCCGGCAGTCTGCAATCTCCACCCGGGTCTTCAAACCCCAGGGTTGATCATGCCAGACCCCAAATTCCCCAAAAGGGGGATGCTTCACAGTCCTCCCCTGGCCGCATAGTGCCCTAAACCCCAAAAACCTGCCACTACTAAGGCCAAGTCTCTACTTAGGGCTTAGCGCCCACCGGGAGGCCCAAAGCCACCCGCAACCCTTGCTGCAAATCTCTCAGGAAAAGCATATTACCCCATCCCCTCTGTAGAGGTCAAGACATCTCAGAATATCCGGATGGGGCAGATAATGGCCCAAACCTTTCTCGAGCACTTTTTTTAAGCTCCTTATTAGCCTTGTACCTGGCCCTTTCTACCGCTGCAGGGTCCAAAGCACAACGACATACTAGGCGGGGCAGCATGGCTGACCACACTATGATGGTCCCTGGCCATCGCTCCAGAATGTGCAGAAAATCATCATGGGCCTGCCACACTAAGGCCTTGCCCTTCAGTAACCCCAGATCATTACCTCCCAGGTGAACTATTAAGACCTGAGCAGGAGGACCCACTCTATCACGAAACAGTAAAGGCAGCAGGCCTGACCACTGAAGGCCATGGCGCCCCTGCCACTCGATAACAGCGTGCTGGCTGAGTCCCAGCTGAGAGCCCACCACAGTTCTCCGTGCTTGCAGAGCGGCCCAAAACACGTGGCTATGGCCGCAGATGAGAACTCGGCTCCGGCTCTTCTGGCCAGGAACAACAGCATCGAAAAAGAAAAAACAGTTAAACACCAACCGAACAGAACATTCCCTGAAACCCAACTCATTCACAGCCTAAGCAAAGGCCGCACATAGGCCTTATAGGCCAACGAATGCCAGCGCCTCAACCTCTGAATAGAGGCGGAAGGATACCCCATTGCAGCAGCAGTTGAGGCTGCCCTGATTCTAAAGGAGTGGGTCCCAAACAGCACCCCTGACAGCTCCAACTCACCCAAGGCCCGAGACATCACAGCCCAAAACTGGTGCTTCGTCAAAGGGGCACCCCCAGAATGAATAAACAAAACCCCATCCTGACTACCCCGGACTGCCATATAAGCAGCCAAAGCTGACACGGGACACAAATCAAGCTCAGAGCAACTGCCCAGCTCCAACACTGTACCCCGCTGCAACTGATCCATCTTAGAACGACGGACAGTAATAAATGCCTTACCCCCAGACAACCGCAAATCCCTCAACCGCAGCGCCCTACCAGAAACATCGTTCCTGGATTGGGCCACCAACTCGCTCACCCTAAGCACCCCAAAGAAAGCCACCAAGGACACGGCATGAAAAAAGCATGCCTCGAATAAAGAGGAACACACTCCATCCCACACCCTCTTCAAGCCACGCAGAATCAATGGCGACACCGGATTCCACGTATCAATCCTAGGCCCAGCCTCTCTGGACCAACCCTCCAGCATCTTTCGAATACAAAAATCTGCTGTATCCTCCCTATAACCTAGCACCTTGCTGGCAAACACCAGCGCCGACAGGCGCCCCCTAATAGAACGCACCGCTAACCTCTTACCTCACAGCGACACACAGTAATGGAGCAAATGCTCCACCGGGAGGGGCCAAACCCTGCGATACCCTACCTCTGCCCGAAAGTCCTCAAACTGCCGCACAGACCATTCATAAGACTTCCGAGTACTAGGTGCAATGGCTAGACCTATCGCTCTGCACGCCTCGGCTCTCCAATCAGCCATAGCTCCTGGGGCATTGCAACCGGCTCTCTGTCGGCCTCCGGGGCCAGCTGATGAAACCTCTCCATCTGTTAACGAGACAGAGCATCAGCCACCCTGTTACTCACACCCGGAACATGCTTGGCTAAAAACAAAATGTTAAGCCGCAAACAGCGCAGAGTGAAGGCCCTCACCAACCGCATAACCCGCCCGGATTTGGATGTAAGGGAATTAACGACGTGGACAACTGCCATATTATCACACCAAAAATGCACCGTGTGATTGGCCATATCCTTCCCCCACAGCCAAACCGCGACTAAAATGGGAAAGAACCCAAGAAACGTGAGATCTCGGTTCACACCCATCAGCGCCCAGGAGTGAGGCCAACTATCCGCGCACCAATGTCCACGAAAGTAGACCCCAAAACCTAACGATCCCACAGCATCAGACATGACCTGGAGCTCAGCTTCAAGCCTCAAATCGTCCCTCCAAAAAGAGACTCCATTAAAGGACTCCAAAAATTCCTGCCAAACCTCCAAATCATCCCTCATGCTGCGTGTGACCCTAGTTTTATGCTGAGGCAAGCGTAAGCCTGCCATAGCATCGCACAACCTTCTAAGAAAAGCCCTACCAGGAGCAACCACCTTGCAAGCAAAGTTGAGGTGCCCAACCAGCTACTGCAGCTCCAACAACGTAACTTTCTTTTTAAGAATAAAGATAGAAATCCTAGCCCTTAGCTCAACTATTTTCTGAAGGGGCACCCTCAACAACTGCGCAACAATGTCGATCTCAATCCCCAAAAAGGTCAACCTCTGGGTTGGTCCCTCAGTCTTCTCAGGTGCTAGCAGAACCCCCAGCTCCTCAGCCAGATCAACAAAGCCAGACAGCAGCTGAGCACAACGCCCCGATCCTAAAGGACCCACAAAGAGTAGTCGTCCAGATACTGAACGATGTCTTGCAAACCCACTTTCGCCCGCACAGCCCATTCTAAAAATGTGCTGAAACGTTCAAAAGCCGAACATGATACAGAACAGCCCATAGGCAATGCTCTGTCCATGTAAAATTGCCCTTCAAAACGAAACCCCAAGAGCTCAAAATCAGCAGGGTGAACAGGCAAAAGGGAAAAGGCTGACTTAATGTCACATTTCGCCATTTCAGCCCCAACCCCACAACGCCGCACCACGGCAATGGCTTGGTCAAAGCTGGTATACCTAACCGAGAATAAGTGCTCCGGGATCCCATCATTCACAGACGCTCCTTTCGGAAAAGACAAGTGGTGAATCAAACGAAATTCACCAGGCATCTTCTTGGTTACCACCCCCAGAGGAGAGACTCTAAGAGTACTCACTGGAGGACATGAAAAGGGGGCCAACACCCTTCCTTCACTTAGCTCCTTAGCAATTTTATCTCTAACCACGTGCTCTAAACCCAGCACAGACTTAAGGTAACCTGAAAGAAACGGAACTCTAGGCCCATGAAACGGGATCTTAACACCAAACTTAAAACCATCCAACAAATACAAACCATCGGCCCTTCTGGGATACTCTGCCAGCCACTGTTCAAGAGGTCCCACCCTTATCAGGCTGGGGCCCTTTTTTAGCTGGAAAGGCTCCTCCACCTCCCCCTGGCTTTTTTGGGTTCTTACGTCCCCTGGCTCTGGGGCAGCTGTCAAAGGAATGTGAGCCCCCGCACAAGGGGCATTCATGCCTAAACTGGCACACTTTCCTGTTGCAAACCCCAAGGGAACAAAACTCCCAGCAGAGCAAGCGGGGTTGAACTGCCTGCCCCGCAGCACCGCGGGGAGAGCCTGACGAAGCCAACACAGCGGAGAAGGACCTATTTACCAAATGACCGCTGTCAGAGAGGTCACCCAGATTAGGCCTGGCAGGGGACATAACCTGCAGCCAAAGCTGCTGGTGGATCCTGTCCCACGGAAGAGACGGATAAAGGGCAGCCCTCATCTGAAATTCTTCATCATACTGCAGCCACGCTGGGCCACTAAAGGCTGTATAGCCCTTATATACAATATCTAAATACTGAAAAAGGGCTGCAGCCCTCCAAGGCTGGGCCGGGGCGATCACCCCTGCATATATACAGAACCCTGGAATTGGCCCAGGTTCTGTCCACCTTATGCTTCTTCAATTTTTCCTTCTCTTTTTCGTCTATAGCCTCCTTATCTACATACTCCCCTTTTAATATTTTCTCTCGCGTTGCGGGGAGCAGGTGGTCACCCAATGGTAGAGCAACATCTCCAAAGGGCAAAGAAGCAAAAGGCACCATCCCATAATGGGAAGGTGCCCCGCTGAAAGGGCTGGCCATACCCAATTGACCAGCACCCGCACAAGCCCCGCAAGACCCCCCTTGCCCACTAAACCCAGGCCAGGTAACAGGGAACCCAAACCCAGAGGCAGAAGGCATGCCTGAACTAGACGAGGGGCACCCTTGTCCAGCCAAAAGGTGGGGCCACAAGGACCCCATGGCCAAGCCTGACCACTACCCACCTGTAAATTTCCGTTCAACTTACCAGCCCATCCAGAAGGAACAACTGCCGTCCCCAGATCAAACATTCCAGCAGCTGCTGCCGCATCCGCCCCACTGGACCCAGCATCCATAGATGCACCAGCAGACCTGCCCTCAAGGAGAGAAAGCCTAGTTAAAATATTAGCTTGGCGACCCCTTCTGGATGTCCCAGGACCGTCTAGCCCCCCAGGACAAGGCAGACCAGACGCTTGCTCCAGCGCCCTCAGTCTGCTCATAATACTAGCCTCCACCACCCCATCACCCTCCTCATCAGACAAAGATGCAGGAGGAGGAGGTCTCTTAGGCGGTGCCCTAGGTGCCTTGGGCGCCGGCTTCTTGCCTTTAGACTTCCCAGACCCCTTACCACCAGCCATGATGACAACACAAAAACTCTTAAGAACTTTACACAAACCCTTCTAATGGATGAGCCCCAAAATGGCCGATGCCTTGTTACCGGGCAAATTGGAGCCTAAAATGGCCGACAGCCCTGTTACTGGGCAAAACCGCAACTTAAAATGGCCGCCGCCACCCCCACTGCTGAATAAGCCCAAGATGGCTGACGGACCTGTTGCTGGGCAAAATGCTGCCTAAAATGGCTGCCGCCGCCCCTTCAATTGAATAGACCCAAGATGGCGGCCCGCCCTGTTACCGGGCAGAAAATAAGGACCACAATGCCCGCCTGGCAAGCTCTAACGGTACCACCAGGCCACACCCTAAAGGGGCTGCCTAAAAGGCCACAAACCAGCCCCCCAGCCAGCAAAAGAATGGAAGGCTGAGTCAACCTCGAGCTGGCTACCTAAAAAACCCAGCTTCTGCCGGGGATTCAACTCAGGTTGTGAGCAGAGCTAGGACTGCAGTACTGCAGCCCTAACATACTGCACCACGGGGCTATACCACATGGAATGGACTGCACACTTCAGGCACCCAGGGAAACACCCCCCAAATGCCCTCCAAGCAGATCCCACCCTTGGGATTCCACCACCAACACAATATCAGCCCGCCGTCCACCAGCACAACCCCCCAACGCTCTAAAATCCCATGTTTGACCACCCCCCTCCAAAAAACAGAAGGACTCAGCCAAGATGCAGATCACGACGAAAATCCTCCCGACGCAAGCCTGCCCGGCCGAAGAAACAGCCAGCCGACCACAAAGCCTACGCACAGCGTCTCAGCCGACCAAGGAGCCTTCGCCGACCACGAGCCTCCAAAACGTCCCCAGCCAAAGCAGCGCCCGACGCAGACTGAGAGGAGCGCAGGTCTGGCTGTCAATCAGCCAGACCTCGCCTTCCAGCCTGCGCACCTAAATGGGCGCCCTCTGTCTCTCCCTGTCCGGGGAGGCAAACGCGCGCCTCTGCAGCCCAGCCGCTGCGCTGAGGGCTGCAGGCACCTGATTTTAGCAGTTTCCATTTGCTGCGTGAAAACGCTGATCCTTGCTGCAGCCCCAGCGCAGTTAGTGGAAAATCAGAAGTTAGCTGTGCTGAGAAGACAAACGTGAGAGCAGCATAAGGTGAGTGCAAAACTGGTCAAGGAGAATTTGTTTCTGGTCAGCAACAAGCACTGAAATGAAAAAAAAAATCCCTTCCACCTCCAAACACACACTACTCAGAACCAACCCAAACAGAGTTTGAAAACAAATCACATGACCTGCCCATTTTCATAGGCCCCCAAAACAACCAGACCTTTGGTCATTTATCCTCCAGTGCCTTTCTTGTTAGCCATGCTAATTGGCTTTCAATCCTGGAGCAGTAGGAAGCACATGGATCGCAACCTGTAAAAAGCAAGCAACATGAGTAGTAACAAAGTTGTGATTCCCGTGAAGTAAAAAGCGGGCCTTGGCATTGTCAGAAAGGCCTTGATGGTCAGAGAGCAGAGCATCTAGGTATTTTACTCGTGGACTGCTATAGAAAGGACAGTCCAGAAGAACATGAGGGACCGTTTCGATGACTCCTTGGCTACAAGGGCATCGTCTAAGATTGTGGGGGATTCTGTGGTATCTTCCAGAGAGAATGGCCGAAGGTAGTGCATTAAATCTAGCCAGCATGAATGTTCTTCTTTGGTGAGGGTCAGTTAAGGAGAGTTAATAGGGAGCTAATAGTCCGGGGGTCTGGGATAAACCCAGATAGCTTGGGAAGCAAGTTTTCCAAGCTGCCTCAGTTAGACGTTGCGACTGGATGTCTAGTAATCTGCATTTGATGGCTTGAAATACCACAGGAGCAGAAGATAGGTAAAATGCATCCAAGGAAATTCCTATGGATGTGATTTTCTTTTGGATCAGAGTCAACCATTGGGATGCATGATGGTCCATCAGCATCAAAAAGGTGAAAGAGTTCTGATCAGAGTTGAATAAAAGGCGCAGCCAAAACTTAAAAGTCACAAGCCAGGCGCGAGTTTCCAGCAGCAACAGTCCAGTTTCCATGCAAATTGCAGCATAAGGAACACAATTGGGTAATCCCAGTATTTTCCTCAAAAAGAAGGATTGCAGGCCTTCAGTAGTGTAATCGAAGGCACTGATCCATATAGGAGCACCATATAAGAGTTGGGGGCTAGATTTTGCGTTAAAAGCTCTTAGGGCCATGGGGACAAATCGGTTCCCTTTAAGATAGAAAAAACAGGCAATAGCCAAGGCACTAGTTCTTGCCACTGTTAGAGCGCACTTACGATGGGCTGCCCAGCTCCCATTGTAGGAAAAATTAATCCCCAAATATTTGGTAGTTTTGACCTGTTCAATAGGGTTACCCTGGACTGACCATAGTTGTTGCTTCCAGGATTTAGAGAAAACTAAGATCTTTGTTTTCCCATAATTCAGGGTTAACTCGTTATTATTGAGATAGGTCATAACCTGGTACAATAAATGCCTCAATCCAATTTGGGAACATGACAGCAAGATGGCATCATCCGCATACAGAAGGATGGGAACATGACGGTGAGCAATTTGGGGGGCATGCCCATCAATTGCATATAAAACAGGGGCTAGATCGTTTAAAAAAAGATTAAAAAGTGCTGGGGCAAGGATACAGCCCTGTTTCACACCCTTACAAATTGGAATTTCTGGAGTTAGATTTCCCTGAAGATTGTACTTAACTTGACAGCTGGTACGTGTATACAATTTTTTAATCAAGGTAAGCAATCTGGGATCCATGTTCATCCTGGCCAATTTAACCCAAAGCAACTCTCTAGGAACTGAGTCAAACGCCACCTTAAGATCTAAAAAGGCAGCGAAGAGTTTGTTGCCAGGTTTCCCACTGTATTTAGAAACTAGGTGCGATAAAACGACACAGTGGTCAAGGGTGGATTTGCCATGGCGAAACCCTATTTGTTCTGGGCCTAAAATGTTATTTGTTGTCAGCCAGCTTTCTAGTTTCACTAGGAGATGTTTGGCATAAAGCTTACCGACAACTGATAGGAGGCTAATCGGCTGATAGTTCTCAGGTAATGAAGGATTACCCTTTTTGTGGATGGGGACAATGATTGCATTGGTCCACATCCTGGGCATTATTCCGGTGCTGTTTATCATTGTAAACAGGGCAGCCAGGAGGCGGAGCCCACCAGTCAGGTTGGAACTTCAATAGCTCTGGAATGACTGCGTCAGGGCCAGGGGCCTTTTTGGGCTTAAGTTGCAAAATCAGGGTAATTATGTCCTCCGGGGACACAGGTGGCCACTCAGGATGTTCACTGATGTCAGTTTCAAGGGAAATGGGGAAATTTGCCCCATCGTTTCCAAAAAGATTTTAAAAATATGAGTGCCAGGCTTGGGAAGAAATTGTTATTATAGAGTGAGGTTTCCCCTGCAGGACCCCGGAAATCAAAGCCCAAAACTTCCTACTGTCATTGGACCTAGGAAGCAAATGGACAGTAAACTGCCCTCGCAAACACAACCAGGGTGTCATACATATACTACATTCATACCCTTCCCCCATCTTGCTTTTAACACAGCTAACTGCCTCGGAATCTGCTGCCAGAACAACAGTTGAGAGGAGAATTTTGAAAGATGCCACAGCTTCAAGTACTTTAATCTATCCACCTATTATTACTGGCCAAAGGGAATGATTCAATCCACAGCACTATGGAAGTCTGGCACCTACCTGGCTATATTAGTGAGGCTGTTGCTGTGTTTGGCTGGGGTGAATAATGGTTCCTGGCCATGCAGCCGTGAACGACTGGTTTATTCAAGCCAAAGCTTCCATTCACAGATAGTAGTGGAAGGAGTGCAGCTCCGTTACAGGGGTAAAGAACCTATTGTGTTACAACACCCATGTGGAAATAGTTTTCTTAGTGGCATTTCTCCAGCCATGTACCTTGGTGAAAAGGTTTTTCTCAGTTTTGATGGATTTGAGAGTAGCCTTCTGCCCATGACGATTCCAACAACCTTAGCTACAGCACCTGCCTTGGTCAGTGCTGCAGCGTTTGTGCAGGAAAGTCACATTGTATTGGCAATAAATGCGAAAGTCTTTATTTATTTTTATGAGCCATTTTGGTCATGGAAACAATCAAAAGGAATCAATAGCCCAGTTACTGAGATCACAAACAGTATATGCTGCTATGCTCCAACTGATCCTAAATGTGATGACATCAGTAGTTTTGTTTTGGCATATGATGAAGACAATTCAATCCTTGATAGCCACATTTTCTACTCAGAAGATGGAGGCAACACATTTCAGTCTTTACCCATGAGTCCATTCCTTGAGGGCACGCTGGTTAATGTCTACAATTTTGTTTCCTTATCACGACTTGGAATACTTGTCAGTAAAACTGAGGCTAACATGACAACTGCTCACTTCATATACAACCTCCTATATAATCTTTACAGTCACAAAGGAACATCCTTTGACATAGATAAGAATGAAGAACTTATTATTACAGTGCCCCCTGGTCTGAGAGGTTTTATAATTCTTTGGACCAAAAATATATTTTTATTATCTTCTAACAATGGACTGACTACAGAAAACATTACCGTTTTCCCTACAGAAGACTATCCAGATATAGACCTCCCTTTGCATAACCAAGGGGTTTGCAACGTGGCTGCCACCAGCAATGAGATTGTAGCCCTCACCAAGAACCAGAAGCTTTTCTATGGAAGCCTGGATATAGTTTTTTCAAAAATGGTGCTAATTGGTGACAGAAACAGTAGTGAGATTTCCACACGTTGTGATGTGTTGATGTTTGATAAAGCTGGAATGCTAACTATCTTAAGCCCTGTCCCTAGCAATGAATCTGTATTTTATAATTTTCACAAATGTATCATCAACTTACAGAACAGGCTCATGAATGTGCAGCCACACCTGCCTCCATGTCCTGTCGAGATTTTAAGTGGTGATTTCCATAATAAAATGTATTATATCGACATGAAGAAGCAGCTTCATTTTAATGTCACTTTTGTGCCCAAGCCAGGCACTGGGGCTTTCCCATATGTGACTGTGAGCAATCCTCATGCATTGGGATTTCGAGCACGGCTTGTGCAGGATGGCTTCACCTATGATGGGAACATTAAATATAGCTTGCAGATTATATTGTTACAACAACATAGTTCAGGCATGGCTGAGACTGAGTTTCATGATGAGGCTGCCTTACCTGGAATGTCTACCCTCACTGTGGATATCTATAACAAAGGCATATTCTGCATTGACATGCATCCATTGACAGCTCTAATTGCAATAGACTGTCCACCTACTAAACATATAAGGCCTTTTAAAAATGTAACAGTGTGCAACAAAGGACTCTTTAATGAAACAAATCTGCAGGATAATTTCAGTTACATAATTAAGAGGGATGTATATGATCCAAGATTCCTTGGGAGACAACACCTAGATCAGGAGGACCTCAATGCTACTTATTCTTATGAACGCCTTGGATGTCCAATCCTCTTGTATTATGATAACCCATGGCTTCCAACTCTTGAACTGTGGGAAAATGATAAATTTGTGGAATATGTTTCTGCAGACTTCATATTGTTTGAAACAAATGGAATGCATAATTACGATTATCTCTTGACTGCATCAGAAGCAAAATGTATCTCTCAGCCTCAAAACTGGAGCACTATGTTTGAATGGCAACTTCATCCAGACCCACATACTGCATGGTCCAGAACAAACTATGAGAGCTGCAAGGTGCCTAGTCTTACACGACCATTCGAATCGCCATCTACAAAATATCAGATTCTAAATCTCAATGAAAAGAACAGGATAGTATTTTCACAGTATAATGGCATATATGTCTTCAAAGTTATTGTTGTAGACACAATATATAGTTACTGTGAACTATCAACCATTTTCAGTGTCTATGTGCATGGTGCCTTCCCAAAATCTCAGATAAATGTTGCAGGTATGCTGATTGGTGTTCTGATTCTCATATTGGGTTCTATTTTGATGGGATATTTTTTTCCTAAATTACTGCATTTGCATGGAAATGCAAAAACAAAATTACTTTAGAGATAATATTTGAGACTGGAAATGCCATGTTCAATTAAACTAAGCACTGAAGGGGGAAAAATCTGTTAGGAACTAATCTGTAAGGGTAGCATTGTTTTCAAACAAATGCAAGATATTACACAGAAGATGGCAAAAATAACTGCCTTGATTTTCCCCCCTTCTGCCTTTAATTATTTATCTACTTTAGTATTTGTTGTAAAAATTGGGACATTGTTACCTAAAATTAAAACTATTATTGTTATTCTGAAATCACATATTCTGAGAAACTCATGTGAATTACTTACAACTAAATTTTCAACTGATGTAGGTCTCTAGAAATAAAATTCTGGATGTCCTCCTTTTTTACTTTCAAGACTAGATGAATTATTATTATTATTATTATTATTATTATTATTATTATTATTATTATTAATTAGATTTATAGCCTGCCCGACAGACAGACAGACATAATTCTAGATTGGACGTAAACTTTCAGCTAAACATAGTTTGAGATCTTATTTTCCAGATATGTAACATGTCTTCCAGACACAGTGAGCATGCAGTATTTCTTAGTATAAAGTAAATACTTTGGAATACCTTTTTATATTGTTGTTCAGTAGCCCAAAAAATGAAATGAAAAGAAAAAAGATTCCTTCCTATTATGTTCTAAAATGAAAGCATACATGATCAAGCACATGAGATGTTGAATTTCATGCCCTGGATTAGAAGTGTAATCAGCTGTTAGCATAACTGTGAAGTGCTATTCTCAATGCTATTTGAATAGCCCAGGAGATATGTCATCAATGCAACGAAGTGCCCATTTCTTTAATAAGGACAAGCAAACTTCCAGGAAAATGAAGCAAAGCAGCATAGCTTGCCCACCTGCTTTTCTTCAGGCTCTCTACACCATGTCAGTTGCAGTAACATTGCAGGATTAAACAAGTTAACTAGTGGTTGTTTTTATTTAATAGAGATTATATTATAGCATAATTGAAAGCATCCAATTGGAACAATTTTCAGAAAACTGCCATGGAAATCACCAGAGAATGTTTGCAGAAAACTACTATTTTGG
This sequence comes from Heteronotia binoei, assembly GCF_032191835.1. NCBI lineage: Eukaryota > Metazoa > Chordata > Lepidosauria > Squamata > Gekkonidae > Heteronotia > Heteronotia binoei. Next base: position 74,085,191 of record NC_083229.1, on the reverse strand, counting down.
AGATCACCAGATGTTCCAGCAATTAACTACAAGTGTAGCTCATTATTTAAGATCACTTTATAAAAATTTTATGACAGAACTATGAATGTTACAGTGATTCAAATTTCAGGTTTATTTAACTAAGAAATTATCTTATTTTACATATACTGAGATAATATTCCTTAGGCTGTGAATATGAACTCTTCTATATCAAGATGAGAACTATGATCCCAAGCTTAGAAGAATTCTCTTGCCCTCTGTTCTTTCCCTTCTCATTCATATCCCCCTCAGCTGCACTTACTTGTGGAAAATATAGAGCTGGCAGGTAGGTGAATGTGCCAGATAAGAGTTCCTCTGTATACCTCCCCTTCTCATCTTCCACCCAGCATTTCAAATGGTCTTTCAACAGCAGCAAAGAACCACAAGCCTTGGTAAATAGATGCTACCCAAACTGTTCTAGTACCAGGAGGGGCAGAGACATAGAAAGGACAGAGAAAAATTGTCATCATCCCCTTACAACTGCCGTCAGTCACATCCATGGAGAGTAAGTGAAGTTGTGTTGTGCTGAAAGTTCATAGGGAGAAACTGGGGGTAATCAGTGTTTGACAGTTGTTGTGGTATGTAGGTTTGATGGTGGATGTCCTAATATAAAAAAATCTTTATTTTAATGATACTTGAACCTCTTCAGGTTCTGTAGTTGGGGAATGACTAAAGGGACAGAATTCAGCATTACATTGGCTGTGTTCCAAGTTTGATGAACATGTTGATCCAATGTGCAGCAGTGGTAAAAATGGCAAAATGGATGATAGGAATAATTAGGAAAAGAACTCAAAACAAAACAAGCTCTATTGCTATGCCCTTGATTATAGCTATGGTGTGTCCTTGTCTGTAATACTGTGTGCAGTTCTGGTCACTGTACTTTAAAAAGGATATTACAGAGCTAGGGAAAGTGTAAAGGAGAAAAATCAAGATGATTAAAAGGTTGGAATACCTTTTCCATGAAGAAAAGCTGGAGAGTCCTGGACTTTTCACTCTAGAAAAAAGACAACTAAGGGAAGATGTGATAGAGATTTGTAGAATCATGCATGGGGTGGAGAAAGTAAATATAGGAAGCGTTTGCTTGCTCTCACATAATATTGAAACCCAACAGAGTTCTTAGAAAATAGAATCAGGACAGACAAAAAGAAGTACTTCTTTACTCAATCAGGATTAATCTGCAGAATTCACTACCAGTTGAAATAGACATGAGCATAGATGGCTTGAAAAGGGGGATAGACAAATTCACAGACTACAGTTCCATCAATGGCTACTAGCCATGGTAACTAAAAGGAACGTCCACATTCCACCTCTTAATACCCATGCCAGGTGGCAATTTATTTATTTATTTGATTTGATTTATATCCCGCCCTCCCCACCGAAGCAGGCTCAGGGCGGCTCACAACATAAAATCCCACAAACAATTAAATTAATAAGTATTAAAATTACACATTCAATAATAAAATAGATATACATTAATTAAAACAAAACAGAATAAAACAGAATATTGAGTTGGTGCTATTCTGGTGGCAACGACCTTCTTCCACTTCTCTTAAATATCGGTGCTGAGTCAATTGAATGCCAGCCAGAAGAAGACAGTCTTGCAGGCCCTGGGGAACTGCACAATTAAATAGAGTACTTCTGCCGTTATGCAGTAAAGCAGAGGAGAGGTTGGATGATCTAGGCATGATTATTGAATTATCTGAGTGGCAAGTATGTCTCTTAACAAAAATCAGGAGAGGGCTGATGGCCCTGGATTTACTTGAGATCAGGGCCCTTTATGTACACACAGCTTACTTCCGATTTTCACTGAAATCAAATTGTTTGGGGTTTACTTTGAATACTGTGCCTGCACTCTGCACTTCTCCCACCCCCTCCAGTTTTCTATTAGGACTCAAGGAGTATATTTTCTACATATCGCTGAGTAAACCCAGATAGTGTTGCAGGGTTGGTCTCTCCTGATTGATCAGTTTCACACGGTGCATCTTTTGAAATAGGATATTCTTCTAGCTGTATTTACTGTGGGGTTGCCATTAGTGTTTTCTCCCCATTTTATCAGTGTACAAGCTTTACCACTGGTTAGATTTTCCATCTGTACAATTTTGTGCTTTTAAAAAAATAGTTTAGTCTAGTATTAGGAGTTTAACACTAATCTGGGATGGTTGGAGATAAACCATTGGCAGGGAATGCTTTAAAAGTTTGGTGACAGCTGGCTTGTGTGTATGCAGAAGGAGATACTAACTGATGAAGAGAGAGGGGTGTCATATAATCAACTGCTAAAGATTCAAGGTGATAAAGTTGAATTAAAATCTGCCGAAGAGCTATGACTGGTTTCAAATGCAACAAATAAAAAGTTTGATGGAGAATGATATTAAATCTGTTGGAATTAGATGTGAGCAAACGGAATTGGAAAAGGTTCTGTTTGGAGGTAATGAAAAATTAATATCGAAAATATATAAATTACTGCTGAAATGGTCTACAGAAGAAGTAGTAAAATCTCAAATGATTAAATGGGCAATTAATGTAAATAAGGAAATACAGATGGATACATGGGAATATCTTTGGAAGAATTCAATGAGAATATCAACATGTCAGAGCATTAAAGAGAATTGTTTCAAGATGATGTATAGGTGGTATATGACTCCGAAAAAACTGGCAAAGATGAGTGAAAAGATGTCGGATAGATGTTGGAAATGTAAGAGACATGAAGGTTCTTTTTATCATATGTGGTGGACTTGTGGAAAAGCGAAAAAGTTTTGGCAGATGATGCAACAAGAAATATCTAAAATTTTGGGATATGATTTTAAGAAAGTTGCAGAGACTTTTCTGTTGGGATTACAAATGAAAAAATTTCCAAAAGAAGATAGAACTCTAATCTGGTACTTGCTCTCAGCTGCTAGGACAATGTATGGGCAGTTATGGAAGCAAGAAAAAATACCAGAGAAATGGGATTGGAACGTGAAAGTTTTATCGTGAAGTGAGATGGACAAATTAACAAGAACTTTAAGAGACTATGATTTGGAAGTGTTTAAAAGGGAGTGGAAGAAATTTAGAGGATATATAGAGAAAGAGTGGAAGGTAAAAAAACATTGGACAATTTTTTAATAATGAGTATGGGAAAAGGGAGAAATTGAACATTGATTGGTTAAGGGTACCTTTATAAGTGAACTCAAGTATATAACTTCGGCGGGAGTCTAGTAATGGAGGGAGGGGGGATTAGAAAATATCATATGGGTTAGGGATAGTAATGATATAAACAGATATTGTTACCATATGTTATTAATAAAATTGTTAAAACCAGAAGGAGATACTAACCACTTAGCCACAGAGGCAGTGGTGAGGCTGCTGTGCAACTTGCTTGGTGGAGGACGTTCATGGGGGGAGGAGATATCAATGCCTTGCAACCTGAGCTCCCCCCCCCCCAAACAAGTTATTTGGAAATGAGATGACAGGCAAAGGGGGAAACCAGATGTTGAGATGGACCAGACTTCTTTTAAGAGGCTGCTGCTGCCCCCTAGCAGTTTCCATAGCACCATCCTCATGTCTGAAATGTTTGTTGTTAGAGTCAATTTAAAAGAAAACCTTTTCCCCCAAAAAAAACAAACTTGCCCAAATGGGAAATCAAACCAACAACCTTGCTATTAATAGCACTGCATTCTAACTAACTGAGTTAACAGGGTGTTCTAGCAAACAAGTCAAACAAAGGCAATTACTTTCAAAAGACATGCCCAGGGCAAAACTGACCAATAAGGAGAGACTGATGGGCCTCAGAGGGGAGAGGGGAGGAAAAGACTAAGGGAATGCATATGCTTTTAAATTACCTTCAGCCAAGGCTGGTCCACCCACTAGGCAAACAAGGCATTTGCCTAGGGTGCCAGCAGAGCAGGGGCACCGAATTCGGCCTCTCCCACTCCCCACCCCAGACAAATCGCTATTTGCCTCCTCCTCCTCCCCTCATCCTTTAATCAAAATTTTAATTTCTGGGAACAGGCAGTAAAGCGCTGTGTTCCCTGGCTCTTTAAAGGCCAACCCCCCACCCCGCCAATCAGCTGATCAGCAAGTAAAACTGAGCCGAGGGCTGGCAACTTCTATGCTGCCCCTCCAGCGCACTCAAGATCAGTGCTAGGGCAGCAGTGGCGAGTGAGTTGCTGAAAGAGCGGCTGCACCACTTTCTCCTCCCCACTTCCTTCCTATGCAATCCAGGAAGGAAGTGGGGAGAAGAAAGCAGCGTGGCCGCTCTTTCAGTGCCTACTTGCAACTGCTGCCCCAGCACTGATTGTGAGTGCGCTGGAGGGGCGGCATAGGAGCTGTCAGCCCCCAGTGTGGTTTTACCCATCGATCAGCTGATCGGTGGGGTGGGTCGGCCTTTAAAGAGCCCGGGGGTGCAGCACTTCACTGCCCATTCCCGGGCATTAAAATTGTGATGAAGGAGGGAGGAGGCGCCTTTTTTACAAGGCCTCAGAAAGCCAAAGAACAGACTCATTGACAGGGGAACCTGTCTATTTTCTTGTGAGTTTAGTGCCCTCATTGCCTACAGCCTTATTTTATTTTATTTTTTCAGTTTTATTATCAAACATGTAATCTCTTGTACAATCTCAGGCAGCATAAAATCTGAGAAGTCATGGTGGTGCCTCTAAAACATGGCTCTCAACCCAAGGCTGCTTTTCAGGTTACTACTAAGCAAAATAAATATATGGAGCAGAGGTCCATCAGTGGCTATTAGCCAAAAGATATAGATGGAACTCTCTGTCTGGGGCAGTGATGCTCTGTATTCTTGGTGCTTGTGGGGGACAACAATGGGAGGGCTTCTAATGTCCTGGCTCCATTGGTGGACCTCCTGATGGTACCTGTTTTTTTTACAATTGTGTGACCACTGTGTTGGACTGGATGGGCCATTGGCCTGATCCAACATGGCTTCTCTTATGTTCTTAAAATAGTGATAATGATATGGTCTGGTCAAAATGGTAAACAAGAAGATATTTAAAAGATGGCAGAAAGTGTAAAAAAATATTCATTGGTAATATTATTGAACATCTTACTTGCCTAATAATCTGAGTGCTGGTTTCTGGGTTATTGTTCAGGGTTTTTCCCCCTAGCTTTGTATGAGAAGTACTCCAAGCTAGCATGATTGCATTAGGTGTGTCTCCTCTCAACCTCTCCATATATTATCTCATCTGAGATGTCTCTAATGGGGGCAGGGGGACCACACTTTAGTATCACTATAAAGGTTCAGTATCAGAATGGAGACCACTTAAGGATCCTTGTAGCATTATGCATGCCAATAGCCAGACAAACAGAGAGAAAAAGCCAAGGTGATAAAGAACTAAGGAAAGGTGTAAGTTAAACTACTGATCAGGATGACAACAGCTCTGCAGAATGATACACTGATTGTCCTATATAGGATCATATTAAACATGGGATTAGAGTCAATTTAAAATCAGAAGCATAGAACAGTGTGTATGCTAAGCACGCATATCTGAAATCATAATAGAAATAAAACTCCTATAGTGTCTAAACACACCTGCAGGTCCACACTAAGGAAAAGACAAAAAGAACATCTTCTGGTCAGAGATCAAATACTGAATTGCAAAGGTCTGTGAGTGTCGTGGAGAGGATTTCACTGCCTGTCACTTTGTTAAAGAGGGTATTTCTCAAGCTGGCAGATTCGGTAAAAAGCTTGGGGTGCTTATGGACCCAACTTTACTCAAGTCAAGACAGTTAGTTTTTAACTATCAGTGCTTTCTGTCACCTATATCTAGCCAAAAATCTGACCCAAATGCCAGTATTTCACATTGTGTTTCCCATAGACCCACCATTATGCCTGATGAAAGGTGAGATTGATGAGGAACACATCTAAGACAGTGGCCATTTTTAGTGTCTCTCTGGTCCCCAAAAAACTAGCCAGTCTGTTTCATGCAGTGTCCGCCTTAGGAAGCAAGCTCTGCCTTACTCCCCTTTTTAAAGATAAGTACTGTTTTGGTATTCTGATCAGCCTCTTTCCCCTTTCCCTGAATTCTGCACGTTACAAATTGTGCTAGGGTTGCCAAGTCCCCTTGCCATCATGACTTGGAGATTTGGGAGCATTCTGAGAGTAGGCAGGATGATGCATGCGGTGCTCTGGTTTTTGCCCAAAACTCTATGGTTTTTGCCTTCAAGACCACTGTGTTTGCTCAAAAACCACAGTGTCATTATATGACATCCCTTGCATGATGACATCACCTGTTTGGTGGTGTGGTTTCCCCCACAGACCAGAGCCCCCAATAATAGGGAATCCCCACTGAGACCTGGGGGCTGACAACCCTAAATTGTAATGACCACACACAGGCTGCAGGAACCCTGAGCAGAGGGTAGTATAGAATGAACAAAGAACCTTTGCTCCAGACCTCACCAACAACTATTTTACTAGAAGGCAAATAATTCCCTCATGGCCTGTGCCCATATTGCCACCTCAAGGGCTGCCACCTAAAGGGATGGATGGATACGCTATGTCCACCAGTAAAGAGGAACATATGGAGTGTTCCTCTATTAAACATTTTCTGGCAACATCACAACCCCAACTATATGCCCTGTTCCGCTGGTGTACAGTTGCCTGCCCCTCCTCTGGGAGCAGAGTAAGCACCTTTCTCCTGGCCATTGGATGGAGAAGGCAGTTTTCTCATTGTTATAACTGTTGTTTCCCTCTTTTTACAAAAGAGAAGCAGAAGACCCCAAAGACAAGTTCTTTTTGCCAGGTCATCAACTTTGCCATCTCTCCCTTTGTGGAAGAAATCACCCAGGCTTTAGAGCATGCATGCATTAGACAAGGCAGGAATGATACCAAAATGATGTCTAGGAGTGATGTTTACCTTTTTACAGTGCTGGTAGAAACTCACCTAAATTGCCATGCTTCGCCCTGCAGGTATTTACTTGGTCACTACCCCGTAATCCATTGGATGGTCACTACCTCGTAATCCATTGGATGGTCACTACCTCGTAATCCATACTTGGTCACTACCTCGTAATCCATTGGTGCTTCATCATTGAAGAGTACAGGGTACAGGAAGGAATCATTAGCTTCTATCTTGTATAGCTTAGGGTCATGTGGGCAGGAAGAGTTGCAGACAGCGACTAGCCAAGAGGAAAGTTTGCCCCCATTCTGTTGTTTTGGCTTTAGGTCACTCACTGTGTTTCTACCAGAGGAAATCTCATTGCATAGCTTCATCCTCTGCACACAAGGTCTGCCAGTGAAATAACCCTTTCCCCACAACATGGAAACACTATTGGTTTTCCATGTTGCAGACTTAATTCAGTCATTCCACCTAAACTATCCTCTACCTCTTGTAGGTGACCACATTTGGACATTCTATTTGTTACTCAAATCAGTCCCTAAGCCCAGACTGTCACAATAAAGGTGTAGAGGCGTAGTGCTTCAGAGTCTGGTTTGGTTCCCTGTTCCTCCACATGAAGCTTGCTGGGTGACCTTGGGCCAGTCACAGTTGTCTCAAAACTCTTTTGACCCCACCTACCATACAAATTTTGCTGTTATAGGAAGAGGAAGGGAAGGTGATCATAAGTTGCTTTGAGACTCCTTACGGTAGAGAGAAAAGGGGTATAAAAACCAGCTCCTATTCCTCTTCTTTTTCTTCTTCTTCCTCCCTTTTCACACATGTATAGACGAAGCACAAAGCACTGGCCAGTCAAGGAATATTTTATCCTGTTTTACGCAGCTGCCAGTTGAAGAAGAGGAGGAAGAGGAGGAGGCGATTGGATTTATACCCTGCCCTTTACTTGGAAGTCTCAGAGCAGCTTACAATCCCCTTTCCTTCCTCTCCTCACAACAGACATCTTGAGAGAGCTCTCAAGAGAATTGCTCTTGAGAGAACAACTCTGCAGGAATTGTGGCTCATCCAAGGTCACCCAGAAGTTACATGTGGAGGAGTGGTGAATCACTTGGTTCACCAAAGTGGCACACAACCACAAGCACGCTTAACCATGTATGCCATTCTTATGGATCTGAGTTTACCTGGGCCCTAGACATTGGTCAAATTGGGCACAAAACCATCTGTTGTAGCCCCATTTGGACCAAGGGTATAAAATTTGGGTGCCCATTGGTGAATGTACAGCTGTACTCTTATTGGAGTAAGTGAGGACCTTATATCCTATTGATGAAGAGTTAGGCTGACTGGGCTGGTCAATGATGGAAGGGTACCTCAGTATTTTTAAATTTACTTTTTGTTTATTTATATCCCACCCCACCTTTCTCCCCAATGGATACCTAAAGCAGATTACATCATTCTCCTCTTCTCCATTTTATTCTCACAACTGTTAGGGTGAGAGAATGTGACTGACCCAAGGTCACCCAGTAAGCTTGAGTAGGCCCGGCCCCTTCCCAGCCAAGCCGGCATCGCCAGCATTCAGGCTGGGGGCCGTCTTTGCCCCCTCGGAAGGAGGGAGTGGCAGAACGTCAGCCCGGCACATCCGGGACTCTTTGCTGGGCGCGGCGTCGGGGCTATATAAGCTCCGGCCCCACCCAGTGCTTCGCACTTTGTTTGGGCTCTTTGCCCGCCCGCCCTCCCCTTGGCAGTACAGGTTTTAACCGGTCGCCTTATTAGGGGCCAGGTAGGAATTTTTTCACCTTCACATAATTGGCTCATGTGGAGTTGTTTTTCGCCTACCTTGTACTGCCTTGTAGTGTTAGGTTTATTAGTAGGAGTTTTATTTCGGTCGCAGGCTGGAGGATGTATTGGCCACAGGGTTTTCAGGGGAGCACCTGTGGCCTAGCACCAGTGGTGCTGGTGGTCTGTATGAACCGCAGATGGGCTACACGGCTCAGTGCGGGGAATGCAGATCAAGGAAAAGCCTCACCTGGGCGGATCTTTCCATGGGGGATTGATGCTAGCCCAGGTGGAGAATGGCTGGGGGCCTGGCCGCTCAGCTACAACCCGAATACGGCAGGCTTGTGCTGGGGACAGGGTGGCACGCCCTCTAGGACAAGGCGGGGTCAGGGGGTGACCCCAGGGCTTGTCCCGTTTAGGCCCCATCCCTGCCAGTTATAGGTTCATAAGTTCTTAAATAAAGCGGCCCGGTTTTTTATACCCAACACTTTGTGTCTGTCTCTTCATTCCGACTGGGGGGGCAAGGGATTTGAACCTGGTTTTCTAGATACTTGTCCGGCAATACTCCTACCTACTACACCACACTGACTTCTATAAGAAGACCCCCTGAGGCAGGTGTCAAGTCTTGGCTTAATGGATTGATGTTACTCAGGAAATGAATAAATGGCCCCCTCCTGGTGAATAACATCAAATGAGATGGAAAAGTAATTTTCATTATTTTGTCTTTCACAGCTAGGTTAAGAGTGTGAGGGGGCTGAGCTGTGGTCTTCCTGCTGTTTTCAAGGTGTCAAACAAACTTCCCTGCTAGGTATGCTGTGTATCACTAAGTACTTATGATCCTTGAGATGTAAAGCAAAAGGATGTTTTTCTCTTCACCTCTGGGATCAGTTGACCAGAAGTTATTGGAGCCTGTATCCTGACTTTTTCTGTGCTCCTTCATTTCTACCATCTCTTTGGCTCAAGAGTTCCTTTCCCCATTACTTGTCTCTATATATGAACATATGAAACTGCCTTATACTGAATCAGACCCTTGGTCCATCGAAGTCAGTATTGTCTTCTCAGACTGGCAGCGGCTCTCCAGGGTCTCAAGCTGAGGTTTTTCACACCTGTTTGCCTGGACTCTTTTTTTGGAGATGCCGGGGATTGAACCTGGGACCTTCTGCTTCCCAAGCAGATGCTCTACCACTGAGCCACCGTCCCTCCCTAATGTGATACAGGCTATAGTATAATATTCCCCTCCTCGGGCCACCATTACAAAGGGCTCAAAATACCACCAATGAGATTTGGCCCCCAAAATAAATTTCCAATGAAAAACAGGATAAATATAGCACCGCAGGAAGAGAAAAACTAGATTCAAACTGATCCCCAAGACTGTTCTTCCACTGCTGAAATCACTGGGCAAAGACTCTGTACTTACTGGTCTCTTTCCCTCAATAGGTGGGAATTTCATCAACTATATTACGATTTCTGCTCCAAGCAGCATATGAAAATTTCTGTTCTGCTTCTTTAAACATCTCCCTTTTCCTCCTTCCAAAATCCCATCCCCTCACTAAAGCTTTGCTCAGACAGTACCTGCCACCTTTCCACCTGCACTGTCTCGGGATATCTTAGCAGCGATTTGGGCAGGGAAGGAGGCAGAGAGAAGCAGCGGCAATGGGGGGAAGAAGCAGCGATTGGGGAGGGAGACCAGGAGAAGTGGTGGCAACAGGGGGAAGAAGCAGCTATCGGGAGGGAGGGAGGGGAAGGAGGTGGGGAGAAGCGGTGGCAAGGCAAGGGGGAAGACAGCAGTGATTTGAGGAAGGAATTTTTTTAAACAAAAGGTCAGGATGCTTAATTTGGCACCCCTCCAGGGCTGCTGCCCTAGGCTAGTGCCTAGTTTGCCTGGTGGAAGAGTTGGCCCTGTGTGCAATCTAGTTATTTGCAGTTCAGAAATTCCCCAAACAGTATTTTATATTGCTTTTTCATCTGCCCACATTTTTCTGCTTTTCCTTTTGTTAATTTTACATTCAATTAAGATTACAATTTAGGTATTGTCTCCTTCACTGTCTGCCATTCTAAGCCCCTCTCTGAAGCCTGAGTTTTTGCTCATTGCACAGACAGACAGTACCCTAACAAAGAAACGTAGGGCATGTGTGAACAGAATTTGTATGGGCACTCTGAGCATTTCTGGCAACAGACCTCACCCAGAAGAAACACCCATGTTTGGGCCAGCCACATCTAAGTCCTCCTTCCATACTGTTTGCATGTGTATTTCACCCCCTCCCTTTCCAGGGTTAATCCAATTCTATCCCATAAACACAGTTTGGGCACATGCCTAGTCCTAGTTTTTGCTCCTCCTTGATTTCAAACTCAGAAATAAATTAATATTATCTCTGTGTGCCCTGCAACTAGGGACAGAATCCTTCCCCAAAATGAACTTGTGCCTCCACTTAGACTTGTGAGCTGTTCCAGTACTGGACTGATACATAAACACAATTCCCCTTTTTTCCATTTTGGGAAACTTGGAGTACTTGTTTCCAGTCATCTTAATCCCAGCACTGGAGCTGGGCTGTCATTTGGATCCTAGGATCACTAGCTATAGACCTCTGCCCCTTCTTTCCTGTTCATTCCCTTGAGTACCCTCTTGTATCGTATTCTCATCAATAGGATATGTTACTCAAAATACAGATGTTTAGAATCACTTTGGCTGCAGTCAGACAAGTGGCTTGATCTGATGTAGTTGCTGTTCTCTTCCGGATTTAGAGTGCACAATCAGACAGTGACATTTGCTTTCACTTCCCCAGTCATTTGCACCATGTTTTGACCCACCTTTGAAGCGCAGTTATTAGGCACTGGGGAAAGTCTGGTCTTTAGAGATGTCAGCACTTTCACCCTGCATTCCTGGTTGTCTGAGCACCTCTGTTGAGAACTCAAGGAGGCTGGGAAGTATGAACATTCCCTTCTGCCACTTTTTAAAAATCAGGTAGCTATGTGAGCATAAGCAGACTTTCATCCCAGAGTTTTGAATCACGACTTATGCATTTCTGCACCCAACACTCTGTCAGGACCAGCAGCCTCCCACCCCCTCTTGTTTCTTGGGGTTGGAAAGCCATGGAAATAGCCCCTAGCTGGGCTCCCATATTGGCAGGGAGCCTGAGTAGTCTGGCAACTCTACTACCCATCCTGCTTCCCTCATGCAAACTGTGTTAGCAGAAAAAAGGCTGCTGTTGGATAGCATTCCATGCTTGACACAACAGTAGATGTACTGAAGTCAGTGGGGCTGCTCTCATGTAAATCTGCATGATGCTTACATCCTCCCTCCCATTTTTTCCAAGGAAGAGAGGCAATGTGAAGGAGGATGAGAAGGGCTGGAGTGAGGCAACTGAGAGAGGCTGCAGTACTTGGTGGAGAGATTGTGGCACAGTCAGAGAGGAGCTGGAGCTTCAGGTACATGCTTATGCACATAAGTGAAAGACAAACAAACAAAAAGAATGCCACAACAACCTGAATTTTCAACCAAAGGCAAGCACGCAGTGAAGCCAGCTCAGGATGGGATGTCTGATCAAAACTTCCCATTACAAAATAATACGGTGCAATTAGAGGCACCAAGCCTGTAGTGTGACTGCAGCCTTTGTGCTTACTAATTATCTTGCCTTAATCATGTGTGTAATTCTCATTTAATAAACATAAGAGATGTAAGTAATTTTGAGTCCCCATTGGTGAGAAAGTTGGGTTATAAATGAATTAAATAAATAAATTTAATAAACATAATTTCTCTGTATATGGGTTCTTTGTATATTCATTTCCCATGTCCATGCTTGTGGTAGTGCTTTACCACCAAGGCAAAGAAATGGCCAGTTTTAAGGTTACTGATTTGGGGAAAGCATAAATACTATACCTTAGGACAGGGGTGGCCAAGCTGTGGACCAAGCTCAGGAGCCACATGAGCCTCTTTCACACATATTGTGTGGCTCTCAAAGCCCTCACTGCTCCAGTGACTGGCTTGGAGAAGGAATTTGTCTCTTTGAATCACTTCTCCAAGAATTCATTTAAAGTTAAAGCTATTTTTTCTACCTCTCCCTCCCTCCTCCCTTTCCCCATCTGTTTTCCTTCCTTCCTTCCTTCCTTCCTTCCTTCCTTCCTTCCTTCCTTCCTTCCTTCCTTCCTTCCTACCTACCTACCTACATCTGATTATCATGTCTTGTGGCTCTTAAAAGATCTGACATTTATTTTATGTGGATCTCTCATTATGCAAGTTTGGCCACCCCTGTCCTAGGACAAGTTACTCCAGCCAGTGTTGAAACCAGACCAGCAATTTTCAAAGCAAGGAGCTATGGAAGAGAGGTCATTTCCTTGCAGAAAAATACCAAGGCTAGTTTAAAGAATGGAGGCTCTGTTTAAGGAGTAGGACCACAAAGACACTTGTCTAGAACAGAGGTGTATCTGGCCACATGCAGCAAGAGCAAAAACTCCTGGGGGTTCCATACTTGGCTGGGAGGTTTATCTGAGAGCTAAGGAAACTTATGCATTGGAGCGAGGCAACTGAGAATCAATCCACACTATGTGAGAACCTTAATACAGAGAGCTGTAGAGCAATTTAAGTAATTTATTATAGAATGCTACTTGGGTTTTAATGGAGCATCACTGGGTTAATTCTGTTTTAGTGAAGAACCATATATGTGCTCAGTGGCAGACTGGGTCTGAAAATATTGGTTACCAGGAGACAAAGGGGGCTCACCCATAACTATGTGGCTATCATTTAATTTTTTAAAGAAATAAATAAAATATTCAAAAAATACATTAGGGGAAAAAAAGGTACAATTAAAACTTTTGCAAAATAAATTTTATTATTTTTTTATTATAATAGTAATACAACATAAATTTTAGTTCCATTACAGTAATAATACTGGAACAAACTACTAAAAGGTCATTAACATTTTTAATATATTGCCTAATGTTTAAGGGGGCCCACTTCATCAGGGGCCCACTTGCCATTGGACAAGCTGATACCTGGCCAGTCCACCACTGTATGTGCTCCCCACTTTTAATTAAGCTTAACAGCTGTTCCTTAGGAGGCTAAAGTTGGTTCCTTATTCCCAGTTCCTTATTCATTCCTTATTTGTGATTTATTTATGAATTAAACCAAAAACTCTGAGGAGAGTTTGAAAGCTCTGAACCCCAAAAAAAGGTCTGGAGGACCACCATATGTCATACACCCCCATGTTCAGGGGACTCTCCTCTTCTAGGGAACATGTTCTGTTTCCTCATCCAGAGAGCAGTTCTCATGCCAGCTGCTTGAAAGCAGGTTGCTTCCAGGACAATCACGAAGGAGAACACTAGGGCCTGACTACACCCCAAACAACCTTTGGACCACCCAAAGTGACACATTCCCACACTCTGGAGACTGTCCCCTACAAGAAGATATACATTGGTACCCGGTCCAAAAACTGGTTCTGGTGCCACAAGCTTCTTTTGGGAGTACCACCAAGATGCCTGTATTTCAAAGTAGATTTTAATAAGGAGCTGGTTTGACTGCTTTCCCTCTACACCCCAAAATGAGGTTTGGACCACAACATGCCATCTCCATGTTCAGTGGAGTCTCCTCTTCAAGATGATGTATGCTGTTTACCAGTCGAAAGCACAATTCTTGTGCCAACTTTATCCTCCTCTATTCCTTAGTGTGTAGCTCCCACTATCTGAGCTTTCAAAAAACTACACAACTGAATTATTCAGGAGGGCTTTTTACACAAATAAGGCTGTACCGTAATGAAATGGGGGATAGGGCAGAAATGATGGGGGGGTTTTCTTGAATAATGTCTGCCTCAATAGAGATAGCAAATAAGCCACCTAGACCATCATGTGACAATCCCTTCACAACCCCTCCCCCATCTAATTCTGCCAACTGTCTCTTAGAACTTGCTGTTAGAAACAACAGTTAGAGGGTGGATCTGAGCAAAACTGAAAGCAGGACAATTAACAAGGATATTATGTTATCACTGACTACAAAGAATGAATAAAAAAACAGCACAGTGGAAGTCAGGCACCCTTGTTCTATTAGTACAGCTCTTGCTGTGGACATCTAGGGTGAATGGTAGCTCATGGCAATGCAGTGAAGAGCGACTGGTTTATTCAAGTGACTTTGTTCACTCAAGGACAGTATTAGCAGGTAGTCTTCTCTCTTACAATTTATCTGACCCCATTCTGATACGGCACCCATGCAGAAAATATTTCTCTGGAGGTATTTCTCCAGCACTGTACCTTGGGGGAAAAGTATTCATCAGCTTGGATGGATTTGAAAGTAGTCTTTTGCCACTGACCATTGTACATAGACATATAACTTCACCTGCTTTGGTCAGCGATGCTATATTTGTGCAAAATTCTCGAGCGCTCTTAATAATAAATGGCAAAGTCTATATTTATTTCTATATATGGAAAAGCTGGTTAATGTCAAAAGGGATTGATAAACCTGTTACAAAGATTACAAACATGGAGTGCTGCTATTCTACAAGTGACCCTGTCTGTAATCAAATCAGTAATTATGTAGTGGCTTATGACATTGGGAAATCAGCTGAAGACACTAGCATCTTCTCCTCATATGATGGAGGTTACACATTTAGTCCATTCAACATTACACCAAAGCCTGAAGGGATGCTTATTGGAGTCTACAACTTTGCTTCATTAGCACAAGTTGGAATGCTCTTCAATCAAACTGTGGAATATGGTAATAGGTCTGCTTATTTCACATACACTGGTACAAGCTTTATGAACAACCGCAAAGGTATTGTCTTCTTCCTGAGAGCCTACAAAAATGAGAATGTTTTGAGCATAACACCTCCTGGTATGAGAGGTTTTATCATGCTTTGGACTAAACATGATTCAGTGTTCTCCTTCAACAATGGCCTGACTTTAGAACCCATCTCTGTCCTTCCCACAGGGAAATATATTAACTACTCGCTCCCTAAATACGAAAATGGCATTTGTAATGTGGCTGTCACCTCTAATGAGGTTGCAGCTCTCACTAAGAATCAGAAGCTTTTCTACGGAACCCTGGATATAGTCTCCACAAAAATGGTGCTCATTGGAGAGAGAAACAGTAGTGAGAGTACAGCACATTGTGAGGTGTTAATGTTTGATACCACTGGAATGCTTACCATCTTCAAACCTATACCCAGCAATGAATCTGGATTTTATGATTTTCACAAATGTATCATCAATTTACAGGACAGGCTCATGAATGTGCGGCCACACCTACAACCCTGTCCTGTTGAGATCCTCAGTGGTGATTTCCATAACAAAATGTACTATATAGACATGAAGAAGAAACTTCAATTTAACATCACTTTTGTGCCCAAGCCAGGCACTGGGGCCTTCCCTTATGTCACTGTGAGCAATCCACATGTGCTAGGGTTCCAGGCCAAACTTTTGCAGGACGGCTATACCTATGATGGAAATACTAAATATCGCCTACAAATTACAGCACTACAACAGCAGTTCACAGGCATAGCTGAAAGTGACTTTCATGATGACCTTTATCATAAGAAGATATCTACCCTCACTGTGGATATCTACAACAAAGGCATATTCTGCATTGACATGCATCCCCTGACAGCTCTTATTGCATTGGACTGTCCACCTACTAAACATATAAGACCCTTTAAAAATATAACAGTGTGCAACAAAGGACTCTTCCATGAAGCTAAACTGCAGGATAATTTCCATTATATAATTCATAAGGATGTATATGATCCACTGTTCCTTGGTAGACGGCACCTACAACAAGGTGACATTAATGTTTCCTATTCTTATAAGCTTTTTGGATGTCCAATGCTGTGGTATTATGATAGCCCATGGCTACCAGTACTTGAACTATGGGAAGATGGTAAATTTGTGGAATATGTTTCTGCTGACTTTGTACTATTTGAAATAAATGGCATGCATAATTACGATTATCTCCTGACTGCATCAGAAGCTAAATGTATCTCACAGCCTCAGAACTGGAATGAAACTTTGCAAGTGCAACCTTACCCAGACCCACACACTTCGTGGAACAGAGTGACCTATAGAAATTGTAAAAAGCCCAGTGCAAAAGAACCTTTAGTATCATCTTCTTTAAAATATCAAATTCTAAACCTTAATGAAGAGAACAGGGTAATATTTTCACAGTACAATGGCATATATGTCTTCAAAGTGATTGTCGTAGATACAGTATATAGTTACTGTGAACTATCAACTATTTTCAGTGTCTATGTGCTTGGTGCCCTCCCAAAATCTCAGATAAACCCTATAGGTATGGTGATTGGTATTCTGATTTTCATATTGGGTTCAATTTTGATGGGATATTTCTTTCCTAAATTGTTACTTTTGAGACAAAAGGCAGCAATGAAATCCTTGAAGACCTAATAAAATCCAGATCTGAAGTTCCATGCTCAAAATAAGCAGCTTTAGAAGATGTGACCAATCTCACATTAATGTAAGAACAGAGAAGTAAAAACATTCCTGTGTTGCAAACTAATCTTAACTATGTGTTTTGTTTTTAAGTTAATGTATCTTAAAGATAAAACACTAAAAGGATCTGCTTTGGTGTTTGGCCTTGGGTTTTTAAAATATAAATTATTTTATAAAATATAAGGATATGTTTTACATCTTTTCTCGTCAGTTCCATTTCAGAATTGTATCAGTAAACATTTTATTTTATTTTACTTTTCTATTTCTGTTTTCTGAACCTGAAATTATAATTAACTTTATGACTTTTTTTTGGTCTCAGAAAGTAATGAATATTACAATTCAATTTTCTGCTGACTCAGCTTTCTAGAAAGATCTTTCTGGTCCTCCTTCTTTACTACCGAATGAACTGTTGGATTAAATCTGGTGAAAAAATTGAAATGCAGACACATATTTAAATGTAACCAAAAACAGTCTGCTAAACACAGTCCCAAAACTTAGTTTCCAGTTATATAACATCTATCACCTATTTTACATGTCCCAAGTCACTGTGAACATGGAGTATTACTTAGGCTGTGTAAATTCTGTGCACTGTTTCTATATCTTTTTACTTTACTGCCCTCTAGTCCAAAAATGAAAGCATGTATGATCAGTTCCCATTACATTTCTGCTCTCCTAAATGAAAGTATATGGGATCAGGCATATGGATTGTTAAATTCCGTGTGCTAGATTAAAAGGGGGCACAACTGAAGGCATCAGGGCTACTCTAGTCACCATTTGAATAGCCCAGGATGCATGGCACCAGTGAAAACAAGTGCCCATTTTCTTAAATAACAAAAGGAAATCACATGGAATGTATGCAGATTTATTAGAATGGTTCACTCAGCTGATTGTCTTTTACAGCTTTACCATGAGACAGGTGTGCAACAGGTATTAATTACTTCATGTGTACTTCATATAAGGCCTTTTAAAAGGAGAATTGAAACTGTGTGATTGTTCTCTGCACACAAGCATTGTTGCTTAGAGTAATGTTCCCCAATGTTAAAAAGTCAGCATAAAGTTGACAAACAATCCTCAGAACTGGGGATCTGACTGCACTAGGGTATTATATTTACATTTCACAGAAGATGCATCATTAATTACCACAAAACTTTATTTGGAGTGCGAATTATTTTAAGAAAAACTACAAAAAAACACCGATGGATGAATAAACACATATAAGTAGGCTTCCAGCCCTTAGATCATACCTCTCTTAGATCACAGACTACATCAGTTCCAGCTGGAACCATTAGGGAGCCAGCTCTTAAAGAAATACTAATCCTTCTACTATGTATTTCATGTATGGGTGTTAAGTGCCATAAAGTTACTTTTAACTTACGGTGTCTCTATGAATTAATGACATCCAAAACATCCTATTGTTAACAGCCTGACTCAGGTCCTGTAAACATATTCCCTACACCACAGGGTGTGGGGGAAATACATTATACATATTTTTTTTTTTTGTCATTTGGATCTGGTTATGGACCGTAATAAAATTGCACTGAACATTATACATATGGGACTTTGCTGACTATCTTTGTCAGTGCTCTGGGGAGACAGTGGACTCTACAAGAAGTGTCTTTGTCAAGGAAAGGAGAAATGTAGATCTTCAGTTCTAGAGGAACCTGGATTGCTCACTTTACTTTTTATAGCATTATCAGGTATTATAGCAGAGGCAGAGAGGAGAAGACTGGCAAAAGAAAGCTTCTGATCCTGGGATAGTTCCACAGGGGTAGCTGGGTTAATCTGCTGCAGCAAAAAAGCCATAATCTTGTCAAATCGGGAACTTTAAAATTGGCTTTAAGATGCCATGTGTCAGACAGAGGCTCAAGCAGGGCAGACAACTGAATTTTAGGGAGAAAATCTTTCCCAGTTATAAGACAATCAGTGGGGTCAAGAGATGAGAGCTCCTTGGTGTTATGGAGAACTTCTTGTACTCATGACCTGACACCTATAGTGGCCCTAGGGGTGTGTATTGTTTTGGGAAGACTGGATAGCAACATAGATGTAAATGACTGGTCATGGAAATGGCTAGTCTCAAACATGGGGATAGCTTTTCATTAAATGACTAAAAATGCTTGTTATACTTAGGTAATTTTTGCTGAAGTGGTAATCAAGATCCATTAATGATGACAGGGAATCTTGCTCACAGTGTTTGTCTGTGTTCTGTGGACACAGAATTTGCAAGATTCTTGGGTAAGAAAATGAGAAATTGGGTCTGCAGGACAAACAAGCTGAGAATATGCAGACACAGTGCCCCAGCACCACCACTACCCACTCTTTGCCCCCTATATAGGCCTTGTATAGATTCCAAACTGCTCCAATAGTAAGGAGACCCCAGGAGTGGAAGGAGGCCTCTGGGCAGAGTGTTTCTAGGGGACACTGCACATATTCTGATTACTTTAGTTGACTACAGATTTCGTAGGATCCATCGGTCTTCGATTTACTTTGAGAGCCTTTGGTCATATTCTTTATGATAAACAGGAAACATGGCCAATGCATGGAAGTAGGTGAGATAGGTGGCCGCCTAGGACACCCCCTTGCCTACTGGGTGCTCTCTCCACCCACTCTGCCGCTCTCAGCTTCCCAGGTTGCAGACCTGGGAAGCTGAGAGTGGCTGGATAGCATGCCAGTGTGCACTCTCCTCCAACCTGGCTTCCTAGCCAGGCTAAGAATAGAGCAGCTTCACTCTGAGGCTGCCTCCTCTTGCAGGGGAAATGGCCTGGGAGTAAGGCAGAACAGCCCCATGGCCCCTTTCACCTGCCCAAGACCCAGGCGGACAAAAGTGGCTGTGCAGCCTTGCTCCCTGCTTGCAGGGGAGACAGCCTGGGAGTGAGGCAGAACAGCCCTGTGGTCTCATTCGCCTGCCTGAAACCCAGGCGGATGAAAGCAGCCTTGCTCCTGGCTGCCTCCCCTCACAGGGGAGACAGTCCTCCAAGCGAGGCACAACAGCCCTGTGTCCCCTTTGAAGTGGCACTGCCTTGCTCCAACCCCCATGGGTGGCAGCAAAATCCCCAGCGCTGCCCCTGACAGGAAACACAAGCTATGAAAATAGCATGCTTACTTTGTGTCTTTGCTGGAAAAATACTTGACATTAAGTGTGAAAAGAGGGCCTTGGGAAGGTGGAGGGGAAAGGAAATTGATCAGAACAAGCCAGGCTCCACTCTCATGGCCAGGCAAATTTTGTATACAAATCCAGTTATAGGGACCCACTGACATTCCTTTACCTCATCCCACTTGACAATTATACAGATATTAGGAATAAGGCATGTTGTGGAGAAAAATACAATGGGCGCTAGAAAAAGGCTCTGCATGAGCGTCCCCCCCCTTGCTGTCTTTCCCCTCCCCCCAAGTGAAGGCATTCACTCCCCCACAAAGCAGGAAAGTTATCTCTGCGATCTAAGAACAGCTGCAATTCTGAGTGATCTCCAGGCCTCATGTGGAGATTGGCAACAATGGCTTCCCAGAAGGAAATGGTTGGTGTCTATGGCATTGTACCTGAGGTCCCACCCATCCTCAAATTGCTTTCTTCCGTCTTAATTAATATCCAGAGGATGACTTCCTACCTTACCTATTAATTTAAGGTAATATGAAGAAAACAAAAGTGCTGCACCAGTCCCTAAGAGATAAAAAATAAGGTCAAGGCTGATTGTGCAAAATAAAGTAAATATATATTTTATTATGGTTCAATGAAAAAAGCCCAGAGAAAACTACATGGTCATAATTGCTCACAGGAAAAAAGCCCACATGGAAGTAAGCCCACACAGAAAAAAGCCTACACAAAAAAAAATAGTTCACATGGAAAAATATAATGTAAAGCACCATAGGTATTTATAATTGTGGATAACCATTCACCACATTTATGAGAATTAACAGGAATTACCTATATTTTATGTTGTTATTTTAGAATTAAAATATGTCATATTCACATGCAACCATTTGTGTTGTGATTTTATCAAGTATAATTAAATAATGATTTTGCTGTTATTCGTATATTTGATGGACTCCAAAGGGACCTGGCTTGCCACAAACTAACACTGGCTAATGCACAGGCAGGTTGCCTAGAGGTGAAAAAAGAGGAAATATGAGGCATTACATGACATGGTTGCCACTTCTGTGCAGCAATATGAGAATATAAGGTGGAAGATAAACTTAAGGAGACTGGCTAATTTGTAATGAAGAATTAGAATATCTGAGTTATTATTGTTATTCTTCAATAATTGTTGCTTTTACTATTAGGGTTAGGTAGCCTTTTGTTGTGGCCGCTGGGTATACCACAATGTATTTGTTAAAATATGAGTGAAGGGAAATTGAGCTAGGAAATTGACTTATTTTAGTGTTATGGTTTTGTTATCTTAGAGTTTCAATTTTTAATAACAGTAAAAAAGTAAGTAAATAATATTATTTGAAAAATTTTAAGCCACATAATTATTCAAAAACTGTGAATAGTAGATAGTACTTTAGCAATTACTTCATACCGACATTTAAAAGGTTGACAAATTGTAAATTAATACATTTAAAGTATTCAATTTTATTTACAAATATTTCTATATAGAGTTTAATTTGGTTACTATTGTTTTTCCTTCTTAATAAAGTTCACTGATAACTAAATGGTCACTTTCATCTCCTTCCAAACCTTTACATTCAAGAGCATTAAAGCCCTCTTCATACAGGTCACTTTTGTATAGTAATGAATTAATATATTAATAACATAGCAAAATTATTAAATTATACTTGATAAAATCACAACACAAATTGTTGCATGTGAATATGACATATTTTAATCCTAAAATAATAATATAAAATATAGGCAATACCTGTTCATTCTTATAAATGGAGGTGAATGGCCATAGTGCTTTACACGGTATTCTTCCATGAGGCTTTCTTTCCATGTGGGCTTTTTTTCTGTGAGCTTTTTTCCAGTTACCTTTTATTGCTCAGTTAAAATTCCCAAAATTCCTACAGGTTTCACCAACAGGCTTCTTCATGGGAATGTTAGTCTTGCAGTGATTCGACAAAAAAAGACAGGTTGCTTACCTGTAACTGTAGATCTTCGAGTGGTCATCTGTGCATTCACACTCATGGGATAGTGCGCCTGCGCCGATCCCCGAATCGGTAACTGAAAAAGCCCGGGATTTTTTCGCGCTCGGCGCCAGTGAGCATGCGCACGCGACCCACTGCGCATGCCCACCAGCGCCCGCGCGACAATCTCGCCAGTTCCTTCCTGACCGCCGAGAGCCCCTTGTTGGAAAGAGACCGTCAGCAGCGGGGAAGGAGGGCGGGTAGTGTGAATGCACAGATGACCACTCGAAGATCTACAGTTACAGGTAAGCAACCTGTCTATCTTCTTCGTGGTCTCTGTGCTTCACACTCATGGGAGATTAGCAAGCAAGCATACCTGGAGGTGGGAAGACGGTCAGCCCGAAGAAACAGCTTGTAGCACCACAGCTCCCAACCGAGTCCTCTGCTGAGCATGCACGTCCAGCGCGTAGTGCTTCATGAAGGCATGCGGAGAAGACCAGGTAGCCGCCTTGCAGACATCAGACAGGGACACGCCCTTCAGGAATGCCACCGACGTGGCCATCGCCCTTGTGGAGTGTCCACGAACAGGTCCAGGTAAAGGCTTCTTAGCCAACAAATAACAAAGTTTGATCGTCTCAGTGAGCCACTTGGAAAGTCTTTGAGACGAAATCTTGGACCCTAACTTGGGGGCAGAGTAGGAGACAAAAAGCTGATTATCCTTACGAAACCCCCGTGAACGATTCAAATAAAACAGGAGGGCACGCTTAACATCCAACGCATGCAGCCTGCGTTCCTCATCCGAGGAAGGGTTAGGGAAAAAGGTAGGCAACCAGACTTCTAAGTCAAGGTGAAACTGGGAAACCACTTTAGGGAGGAATGTAATGTCCGGAGCCAAAGAAACCCCAGCCTCCCGAAAGGCAAGGTATGGGTAGTCACACCTCATTGCCATGAGCTCCCCCGCACGACGTGCTGAAGTGATTGCAACCAAAAATGCAGTCTTCCAAGACAAGAGTTGCAGGGAACACGTTGCCATAGGTTCAAAGGGACGGCGAGTCAACTTGTCCAGAACCAAAGTCAAGTCCCACAACTGTGGAGGGGATCTAGAAGGGGGATGGAGGCGAAACAGCCCCTTCATGAATCTTTTTGACTGCGGGTGAGCAAAAACGGTGTAACCCTCAACCGAACCATGGAAAGCAGAAATAGCTGCTAGGTAGACCTTGATGGAGGAGAAAACCAGTCCCTCGTCCATCAAGGACAAAAGAAACTCAAAGATTGCCGACAGCCCGACCGAGGCGGGCGGCAACGGGGAGTCAGCTACAAATTTGCTAAACTTCTTCCACTTCCTCTCATAAGAGGCGCGGGTGGAAGGTTTCCTGCTGCTTTGAAGCACCTGCTGGACCCTAGAGGAAAAGTCTAGGGGTCGATGAACCACGCTGTCAGTTTCAGGTGAGGCACGTTGTGATGGAGCACGTGCCCGCCCTGGGCCGACAACAGGTCCGGTTCTGCCGGGAACTGGTAAAAGGTCCCCCTCGACTGCTGGAGCAGAATCGAGAACCAGCTCTGACGGGGCCACCACGGAGTCACTAGGATGCAGCGCGGCTTCTCCTGCACTAGCTTGTGAACCACCCTCGTCAGCAAAGGTAAGGGCGGGAACATGTACAGGAACCAGCCCTCCCACCGAAGTAGGAGTCCGTCTCCCAAGGACGCCGGATCCGCACCTCCCCTTGCACAGAACAAGGGGCACTTCTTGTTCTGCGCTGTGGCAAAAACATCCAACTGCGGGTAGCCCCAAAGTTGGAACACTGGCTCTAGGAACCTCCAATGCAGTTCCCATTCGTGTGGGGAGGCTCCCCCCCTGCTGAGAGAGTCCGCCTGTATGTTGAGGACCCCCGGCAGATGTGTGGCCTTTACAAAAATGTCCCACTGGAGGCACTCCTCCCAGAGATCTATCGCCAGCGAGCATAGCCTGCGAGACACAGTCCCCCCCTGTCTGTTTATATAGCACAGGGCAGTGGTGTTGTCCGTAAGCAATGCCACAGTCTTTCCCGCTAACAGTGGACGGAAAGATCGAAGGGCGAAGTGAACCGCCAGCAGTTCTAGATAGTTTATATGGCACCGACTCAGTTCTGGTGTCCACTTGCCTCCCACACATAGATCTTCCAGATGAGCTCCCCACCCCCACATGGAAGCATCGGTAGCGATGGTCACTGTAGGAGTCGGCAGATGAAAAGGAGCCCCTTGGCAGATGTTGCTCTCTACTCCCCACCATTGCAGTGAGCGGAGAGTCCCCAGTGGAATGGTGAACCTCTTTCGAGGTGAGTCTCTGAGAGGTCGAAAATGGCGCAAGAACCATAACTGTAGGCCTCTCATGTGCAGTCTTGCGAAGCGTAGCACGCTTGTCGTCGCAGCCATCAACCCCAACATCCGCTGGAGCTGCTGGGCTGTGCCCCACCGCCGTCTTCGAAGAAGTTGTACCAGAGCGATGATGTCCTTCGCTCTCTGCGAAGGAAGAAATGCTCGATGCTGCTGTGTGTCTAATAGAGCCCCTATGAATTGGACTGTCCTTGAAGGAGTGAGATGGGACTTCTCCAGGTTGATCTGCAGCCCC
Source organism: Heteronotia binoei (assembly GCF_032191835.1). Taxonomy (NCBI): domain Eukaryota; kingdom Metazoa; phylum Chordata; class Lepidosauria; order Squamata; family Gekkonidae; genus Heteronotia; species Heteronotia binoei. The sequence goes on along the minus strand of NC_083229.1, from coordinate 74,060,492 downwards.
AGGGTGCCGAGAAGACGCAGAGTGATAGCAATGTGAGTTGTTAGACTCTCCCTCGACCTCGCCACAAGAAGCCAGTCGTCGATGTATGGGAAGACGACGACTCCCTGCAGACGAAGATGGGCAGCCACCACACTCATCAGCTTCGTGAACACCCGAGGGGCAGTAGACAGTCCAAAGGGCAGGGCCCTGAATTGGAAATGCCGAGCACCCACTGCAAACCTTAGGAAACGCCTGAACGCAGGATGAATGCTGACATGAAAATAGGCATCCTTGAGATCCAGGGTCGCCATCCAGTCCCCTTGATTGATGAGGGGCAGGATTGTTTGCAGCGTGGCCATTCTGAACTTCTGGTACCGAATAAATTTGTTCAGACTCCGAAGGTCCATGATAGGCCTCAGGCCCCCGTCCCGTTTGGGGACCAGGAAGTAGCGGGAGTAAAAACCTCCTGTCCTGGCCTCCAATGGAACTTCCTCTATGGCTTGTTTCTGTAGGAGGTTGTTCACCTCCGCCAGCAGAGGTGGGGAAGGGGGAGTGGTAACTACCACGGACTGGTCTGGGGTCTGAATAAACTCTATTGTGTAGCCCTCTTTGACGATGGACAGAGCCCACCTGTCTGTGGAGATCAACTCCCAGGCAGGCAGGAAAGGGCGTAGACGGATGGAGGAGTCGACAGTGGGAGCGATGACGCGTGCCAGCGGGAAGTCAAACCCCCTGCTTCTGTGGCCGGGCCCCTTTAGACTTATTAGAAGGCTGGCCCCCGTAACGGTTTCTGCCGTTACCGGAGTAGGATGGTCTTTCGGGCTGTTGAGAACGAGGACGCCACTGCTCCGGGGAGAACTTTTGGTACGGTTTTTTGGACCAGGGTTTGGACCATTGCTTGGATTTAGGGGACTTGGAGGACGACTGGACACCCAAGTTCCTAGACGTCTTGACACTCTTGTCAAACTCTTGCAGCGCCGTGTCAGTTGTGGCGCTGAAAAGTCCATCACCCTCAAAGGGTAAGTCCTCAATAAAGGTCTTGGTGTCCTGATGGAGTGCCGTTGACCTGAGCCAGGAGTGCCGGCGGATGCAAACTGCCGAAGTAATAGCCTTGGCTGAAGCCTCAACCATATGTTTCGCCGCGGCCAGCTGCTGTCTGGCCACAACGAGGCCTTCCCTCTGCAATTTCATTGCCGCCGTCTTCTTATCCTCGCTTAAAGAGGAGAGGAAGGGGGAGAGCTGTTCCCACACTGCAAACTGATATCTGGCCATGCATGCAGCGTAGTTGGCCACCTTAATGCCGAGAGCCCCCGCCGAATAAACCTTGCGGCCCATGACATCAATCTTCCTGCCCTCCTTGTCCTGCGGGGAGGAATGCACCTTCCTGGCCTTCGACGAGGATGAGACCACCACCGAGTTCGGACGCGGGTGGGTAAATAAGAATTCGGCCCCTGCCTCCTGGACCCTGTACATATGGTCCAGCCGTTTGGAAGAGACCGGTGTCGAAGAAGGCTTCTTCCAAGGTTCCTTGATGGCCTGAAGGATCACCTTGGTGACCGGCAGGGCCACTGCAGTGGACGTGTTGCGTTGCATGATGTCAAACACGTTGTCATCCACTACAGGCTCCGGCTGAGTTACAGGCAGTTTGAGGGTAGCAGCAATTCGCCTCACGAGGTCTCCGTAAGACTTAAGATCCTCCGACGGCGAAATCGGGAGATCTTCCGCCGTTTGGGGACCCGGTGAGGGTTCCAACTCCTGCTCTTCAGTTTCCGACTCCGACGAAGAGGAGTCTCGCTGGGTAGAGTGCTCCGAGAACATCGGGGTCGATTCTCGAGGTGGAAGCTGAGTCAGCGGTGGTCTTAGCGGGGTCTCGATCGGAACCAGCTGACGGTCTGGGGGAACCGAAACCGATGCCGACGCCTTTCGGGATCGATGTGAAACCCTCGACATCGAAGAAAACTCCGACGCTTGCTCCCAGTCTGGATAGTCGTCGGGGTACCAACGAACGGATTCATATCTGGAGTAGGGAGGCTGCCACCTGCGCTGTTCCCATGGTGGTATCGGGAAGCGCTGGAGAACGGGAAATCGCTCTCGCCTCTGTCGGGGCTTGAACGGCGGGTCTACGACCGGTGCCGAAGCATCCACCTCCGACGCCGAATCACTGATCGACCGCCGACGGGAGCCGGAAGATGAGGACCGTTGTGTGAGGTCGATCTCAGGCTCGTGCTCTGACGCCGACAGCCGACGGACTGATGGACTCCGAATCGGAGAGACCCGCGCCGACTTTGACGGTTTTGTCGAAGTCGGTGCATCGCCCGACGGGGAAGGAGTGCGGGGTCGCTTGCGCTTCTCCTTCGACTTCGCCTTCGCCTTCTTAGGAGCTCGGGTCCCCGAGTCCTCTCGGCGTTTCTCAGCGGGCGTACTCGAACCCTCGTGGGAACGGTTTGTAGCGCCACGCTCCTCCGGCAGATCCAAAGTCAATATCGGAGCGGCATCGGCCGATGCGAGCTCCTGTGCCGGGGTGTCGGTCGACTTCGGTGCCGATGACTCCATCGGTCGATGAGGCCGAAGCGCCGATTCAGTCAGTGCCGCCGATAATCGAGCCGCGCGGTTCTTTCTAGTCTGTTTAGAGAACCGAAGGCAATGCGGACACGACTCTACCCTGTGCGTTTCTCCAAGGCACAGCAGGCAAAGGGAATGGCCGTCCGGAGGGGCGATCTTCTTGCCGCAAGCACGACAGCGCTTGAAAAACCCCCAGCGACTTTCCATAAGCAGCCGCCCGAGAAAAAACTCTCAGTTAAAAACGACTGAGAGAAAAGTGGGGGAAAGCGAAAGCGGAGCGCCCCAAGGGGCAAGGCCGCCAGACAAACGGAAAAAAACGCTTTTTTTTTTTTTTTTTACTAAACACTATCTAACTATCTAACTATACACTATGACTAACTAAGGAACTATCTACACAGCGAAACGGGCAAAAAACGAGAGAAGAAAAATCTCACCGACCGGGGAAGCAGAAAGTGAACCTCTCTAGCGCGGCGGTCAGAAAGGAACTGGCGGGATTGTCGCGCGGGCGCTGGTGGGCATGCGCAGTGGGTCGCGTGCGCATGCTCACTGGCGCCGAGCGCGAAAAAATCCCGGGCTTTTTCAGTTACCGATTCGGGGATCGGCGCAGGCGCACTATCCCATGAGTGTGAAGCACAGAGACCACGAAGAAGATGTGCATGTTACACCTACTGCATTCACTACATTGGTTATGGGTTTGGTTTAAGGTACTAGCTGTCACCTACAAAGCCCTTTGTGGTCTAGGTCCCATATACATCTGCAGTACTGTCTCTCCCAATATGCTTCACTGCAGCACCTTTGCTCATATGAGCAAAGCCTTTTAAAATGCTGGTTTACAAACAGATATCATCCACACTACTCATACCAGAACTTTCTCTCTCAAGGCACCCACCTTAGGAAATGGCCTGCCTTTAGAAGCCAGCAATGTCTGAAATATTATTATTATTGGAGTGTGTTGTTCTTAACTTTGCAATCTTATTGTATGCATATGGCATCTGAAATCATGTGGCATCTGAAATCACTTCACTCTCCAATAATTAAGACAGATGGACTCACATTCTAGCTCTGAATAAGTGAGCGGTGACTCACGAAGGCAATTTTCTCAGTGGAGGATAGTAAGTGGGGTGCCACAGGGCTCAATACTTGGTCCGATGCTTTTTAATTTATTCATTAATGATTTGGAGTTGGGAGTAAGCAGTGAAGTAGCTAAGTTTGCGGATGACACTAAATTGTTCAGGGTGGTGAGAAACATAGAGGATTGTGAGGCATTCCAAAGGGATCTGTCGAGGCTGGGCTAGTGGGCGTCAACCTGGCAAATGAGGTTCAACATGGCCAAGTGCAGAGTAATGCACATTGAGGCCAAAAATCCTAACTAGAAATACAAGTTGATGGGGTATGAACTGGAGGAGATGGACCAAGAGAGAGATCTTGAGGTCGTGGTAGATAACTCACTGAAAATGTTGAGACAGTGTGCGTTTGCAATAAAAAAGGCCAATGCTATGCTGGGAATTATTAGGAAGCAAATTGAAAACAAATCAACCAGTATCATAATGCCCTGTATAAATCAATGGTGCGGCCTCATTTGGAATACTGTGTACAATTCTGGTCACCACAGCTCAAAAAAGATATTATAGCATTGGAAAAAGTGCAAAAAAGGGCAACTAGAATGATTAAAGGATTGGAACACTTTCCCTATGAAGAAAGGTTAAAATGCTTGAGACTCTTTAGCTTGGAGAAACGTCGCCTGCGGGGTGACATGATAGAGGTTTACAAGATTTTGCATGGGATAGAGAAGGTAGAGAAAGAAGTACTTTTGTCTCTTTCTCACAATATGAGAACTCGTGGACATTAAATGAAATTGCTGAGCAGTCAGGTTAGAACTGATAAAAGGAAGTACTTCTTCACTTAAAGGGTGATTAGAACATGGAATTCACTGCCACAGGAGGTGGTGGTGGCTGCAAGCACAGACAGCTTCAAGAGGGGATTGGATAAGCATATGGAGCAGAGGTCCATCTGTGGCTATTAGCCACAGCTTACTGTTGGAACTGTCTGTCTGGGGCAGTGATGCTCTGTATTCTTGGTGCTTGGGGGGGCACAATGGGAGGGCTTCTAGTGTCCTGGTCCCACTGGTGGACCTCCTGATGGCACTTGGGTTTTTGGCCGCTGTGTGACACAGAGTGTTGGACTGGATGGGACAATGGCCTGATACAACATGGCTTCTCTTATGTTCATACCCTGCCACAAATTTTGTTATTATGGTGCTGTTTTTTCTTGCTGTTTTCTGTTTTGTGTAATCCATCTTGAGTCTCAGAGAAATGTTGGACTACAAATGAAATAAATTACAGTGCAAAGCACTTTAAGTTCTCATGCATTCTTATTATGACCTTGAAAAGTAGATTATTGTTCAATGACAAAAGTGATACTTGCATCAGCACTAACACAACCCTCTACTAACAGGCACCTAACTTAATTTCTTACCACCTTTAAAACATCATGAAAGAAACCAGTACAATAAATATGGTGCACATTTTATTCTATTTACAGCACGTGTTATAAATATAATACATTTTTGAAAAGCTTAATTAATGGGTACTTTTTTAAACAGATCAACTGAATTGTTATAGTTACATAATAAAGTAAATAAGTTTAAATGACAAACATTTCATGGTTGTGAAATAGTGCATCTTGTACTGAGATGAAGATATTCACTGGTTTCAAAATTATTTGAAAATATTGAGTTGGAGTTATGTGCAAGTTATAAGAAGAACCAGCTATCAGAACATGGAAAAACTCAACAATTTTTAAAGTAAAATAAACAACTGGATAGGCTTCATATTTTATATCCTAGCGGTCTTCACAGAAACAATGGAATTACCAAGATGGCTTTAGAGCAAAATTCCAACAAAGGTCTTTGTCCTAAGTTGCCTAATACAGCCACAAATATTAACACATGCTGTAATGTTTCAACAGCAGTAAAGCTGCATTTTGACAGAGTTGATGGTATACAAGGATTTTCCAATTCTGTTATGAAGAGCCAAAGTTGTATTAGGAGCATTTCTGTTTAACCTATGAAATACTTGAAAAAGGGTATCAACTTTAAATCCAACGTGCCCGGCATTACGAAACAGAAGTAGACAAGCAGTCTTAGAACATTTGTGCTTTATCTACAACTTTTACACAAGTCAGATGTCACGGTTGCAACGTTTAAAAAAATGCAGTAAGTATCAGAACTTTCTTCATGTTTTTGGTTTTCGAGATAATCTTGCAGCAACTCAAATGCTGTTAATGATAATCAGTGCTGGCATTGAGTTCTGTTGACTTGTTTCAAACAAAGTAATTTGGTCCGAAAGCTTGGCAAATACTCGCAGGGTTCCAAGGTTATAAACTCCTGTATGAACAAAACATGCTTTTAACTGCAGACTAGATACCTCCAGGCTTTTCAGTTGAAGTTTGTATTGGGTTTGCCCAAGCCAGGTAAATGAGCCATGAATTTCAAGCATTTCTGGACTGAAAAACAGAGGGGGAAAAGTCACATTTCTCCTGCTTATGCCTGAGAGCATTAGTACGAACCCATGAACCAGCCCAAGTGTCTGTGCCCCTAAGAACTCCCCTCAACCATACTTTCACACACACATATACAAACGCAGGGCTTTAATCTGGAGAACGTGACAGAATGGTGTTCTGGAACCTCTTTGTGGAACCAAAATTCTCAAAAAATGTTTAAAAGTTCGTGAGGGGCACCCATGTATTTCTCCTTCATTTCCCTCTTTGGGAGTTCTGGCACCTCTTTTTCCAGAAAAAAAGCCCTGCACAAACATGTAACTATTAATATTAAACCTATTAACTACAACCTTTTAAATTAGCAGAGTACTTCTAAGCATGCAGATTTATCTTTCCCTATCCCTACTGTACCTAAGCCAGCCACTGTGTATCTGGAGTGGGAGAAAGGGCTTGCAAGTAAGACTAATGGTATGAAGCCGTGTTCAAGCTTTCAAGTTCTTCAGAACTCTTTAGTAGATTGGATGTCAAAAGATAAATTCTTCCTAATGTCAAAAGTACTCAAGTTGAACTCTAGTGTTGCAAAATACATAGTCAGAACCTCTTTGTGCTGTGGAAACAGCCAGGGCCGTCCCTAGACTGTCTGGCACCCTAGGCAAGGCTAATGTCTGGCACACACACACCCCTGCACTGATAACATCACTGAGTCACACAGGGGCGCCCAAATTGGCATCCCCAGAAGGCTGGCACCCTAGGCAATTGCCTAGTTTGCCTAGTGGCAGGCTGCCCCTGGCAACAGCTTTGCACAAGTTTTTGAAACACGTAGCAGGTGCTGCACTGGGGAACAGTACTCAGAACAGCTACAGCAATGTGTCAAAGAGTCACATGTGGATTCTGAATAGTTAATATACAAAGTCCTGCTATTATTCCATATTCACGGATCTCTCTCATTAATTCTGGTAAAGCTTTTTTAGGGCTTAATATTGCTACATCATCATCAAACATTGATTATATGTGTTTGACCATTTATTTCTAAACCTCTAATATGGTTATTAGTTGCCAAAGGTTCCAACAACAGACAAAAAGCAGGGGTGATAGGGAACATCCCTGCTTAGCTCCTCTAGCCAAGGGGAAGCTTCCAGAATCAAATCCATTTACTCACAGTCTAGCTTTTGTGTGGGGATCATATATAGTTGGAATGTTGTTTGATTGTCTGCACCCCACCAAAGTATGAAAGCAGAAGTTTGGAAGAATGATATATCTGGCGTAATGCCCAGTCAACCAGATATCCGCTAGTCTGGGGACACAGGCGCTCTTGTTCCCTTCCCATGTTCTTGCTTCCCTTTTCTGACATGTATTTCTAGACCTTGCAGGCTGGTATTAATTTTAATTGACTATGTAAAAGCCACCTCCTTATATGGAGCAGATGTTTCCTGTTATGCACTGTCTGATGCTGTGAGCTGGTGTATTTTTAGTACAGCATGTAGAGACTAATAAAAAGGAACCTTGCTCAGAAGGGCAAGATTCTTCTTCTCCCAACACCCGTGTCAAGTGATCATTCCTACACTTTTGATTTTTGGTAAACCAACCATATTGCATTTATAAAATATTGCCTAATATTTAATTTTCCTAAAAGTCCAAAAATGAAATCCCACTCCAAATGGTCAAACACATATGATCAACATGTTTGCTGATGATGTACCGACCCATGGAGTGATGTAAAATCATGACGCTTTTTGGGCAGACTTTTTAATGGGGTGGTTTGTCATTGCCTTCCCCAGTCATCTACACTTTATCTCCAGTAAACTGAGTACTCATTTTACCAACCTCAGAGAATGGAAGGCTGAGTCAACCTTAAGCCGGCTATGTGAACCCGGCTTCCACCAGGATCGAACTCAGGTCATGAGCAGAGCTTGGACTGCAGTACTGCAGCTTACCATTCTGTGCCATGGAGCCCCTCTTCTTCCTTTTTACTTATATATAAATTGCATTTAATATTCTACATACTGGGTCTGTTATTTGAACTTTGGAGTATAAATCCCAACTGATCTGAAGAGACATAGTCTTTTATTATAATGCTCATTCGAGATGCAAGGACTGTAGTGAATAATTTTGCATCTTGATTTAATGATGCTATTGGTCAATAAAAATCTAATTGGCCTATTTGATTACCCATTTTTAAGATCACCACAATCCTTGCATCTTCCCATGAGTGTAGTGACTGTTTATTTTTCGTTATCTGGTTAAATAATTTTGTCATATATGGCAATGATAAATCTTTGAATTCTTTATAAAATTCTGCACTGTATCCATTTATGTCTGGAGATTTTTCATTTTAAAATTTTCTTATCACAGCATCTATTTCTTTATTTTCTATTGCCTTATTTAAAATATTTTTATGCTCACTCTTCAGTTCAGGAATATTCAATATTTGCAGGTATTCATCAAATTTTTTTTACAGATTATCTGATGTGTATAGTTTTTCAAAGTAGTTGGCAAACTGTTCGGCTATTTGTTCTGCACTGAGTATTTTTTTATTTTACGTTCTATCATTGCTATTGTTTCTATTTTTATGTTTTCTCAAAGTACTTGCTAATAACTTTGAACTCTTGTTGCCAAATTCATAATGATCCTCTTTCACATATAGCAATTTCAATAGTGTCTACGTCTTTCCTTTTATTTTCTAAATCATTATAATCCTTTTTAATGTTTTGCTTCTTATTCTTTCATTTTAGCCAGTAATTTCACTTATTCACAATTAAACTTCTTAATTTAGCCATTTCTTGAATACATATCCCCCTTATTACTGATTTTAATGCATCTCATATAACATGCATTGCATTCCTTCAGTTATATTTTCTTTAAAATAATTTTGTATTTTTCTCCTAGGTTAGTTAATAGAGTTGAATCTTCATGTATAGATAGATGGTTGGTTGCTGCCCATGGAAATTCAAATCTCCCCATACCGGGGAATAGATAATTTTTAATGCCAATTTCTGTTTTAACAAAATTTTCCATTAAATTTGATGACGTTAAGATAAAATCTGTTCTATAGTCTGTATTATGTCTATGTGAATATGTAAAACCATCTTCTGAGGATTATCCAAGCATATATAAGATTGAATTCCTGTAGAATTTTTGCCAGTTTGTTTTCCCCCGTTCATTGTATTTTTATTCTCTCTTTTATCTAAATAATCTATATAATTTAGTTCTCCCCCTATTATAAATTCCCCCTCTTTAAATCTGCCTAATTTTTGCAAGAGGAACTTAATTTGCTTTTTATTTGGCACTTAAATAGAGGCAAATGTAAATATTTTATTTAAATATTGCCCTTTTACAAAAATGTAATGGGCTTGTGGGTCTCTAACTAGTTCTTCTTTTTCGAATAGGAACTCTGTTGAGAAAATAATTGCTGTTCCTCTTCACTTACTATTCCCTGGTTCTACATAGTGCTGCCTATAGTATCCATGTTCCAGTCATCTATTTTCTTTTTTACTATGATGCATCTCCTGAAGCATTATAACATCTGGATGTGATTTTCTTATTCTCCCTAGCCCCCTATTTCCATGAACTCAGAAGAAGGAAGAGGAACTCTCATTGATACTGTGCTCTTGCCACACTAAAACAAGCAAGTGGCAGTGGGAAGCTGAACAGCAAATTTCTGGACACCTGTTAGTACACAGGGAGATATTGTGTTGCAAGAACTGTTAGGTTCAAACCAACAAGAATTTCAGGGTGTATGCTTTCGAGATTCTTTTATTAAAGTAAAACTTTGTTACCTTGTTGTTTTATGTCGCAGATCTATGATCACATCGACATCAGCCTGAGAACAATTTGAAAGTAGAAGAATGACTGGAACTACACAAAGGCTGCAAAAGAAAAATGTGGTTAGTAACTCTGGAATACTTAAAACTGCCTTGATAGTGTATATATATTGAGCCAGTTACATATATAGTGAAATGTGCGAGAATACATATAATTTATAGTCAGCACATTATATACTTTGTTCCAGTGCTTAGTAAACAAATCCCAGTTTTCATTTTAACAGGTTACAATTCTGTATTTCTTTCTTAGGACTTATAAGAACACATAATTGGTTATATACTTTATTTATACTTTAATATTGTACTCATTGTAAGGGGTTCATCATCCTGAAAGTGACTGACAAAGAGATTCAAGCTGCAGTTATCATATGGCATAATATTTTGTGGTTGCATTTTAAAAAATTTAAATCACATAGCTTGAAACCCGGTGGGGAGGAGAACACAATTTTCATGTTTCAACTGCCGATTCACAAGCTCTTCCTGAGTTCTCCCACAAATAGTACAATGAAAAAAAGTTTGCTTCACTACATTACACAATATTTCAATACACGTGTGTGTGAGAGAGAGAGAGAGAAAGAGAGAGTAACTGATTGATTTACAAAGTTATGTGGTGCGGGCAGGGCTTTTTTTGTAGCAGGAACTCCTTTGCATATTAGGCCACATACCCCTGATGAAGCCAATCCTCCTGGAGCTTACAGGGCTCTTAGTAAAGGGCTTACTGGAAGCTCCAGGAGGACTGGCTACATCAGGGGTGTGTGGCTTAATATGCAAAGGAGTTCCTGCTACAAAAAAAGCTCTGGGCGCAGGTGTCTGGAGAGGCATTATGTACATTTTCCAAAATTTTAAATCTATTTCTGATCACTGCTCCAGAATGTGTATCTAAAATCCACACACTTAGGCTATGTACAGGTTGGGGCTATGTACAGGTTGGGGATTATTTATCTATTAAAAAGTGAGTTAAAAAACGCAAACAAAAGAGAAGCAATATTTGTGCAACAACAAATATTATAACTCAAAAAAATGCTGAATAAGCTCTCGAGGTCTCAGAAGTAACCTGGTGGGAGCAGGCCAGTGGTGAGTAGGGGAGGGAGGCTTGGAGTAAACACCGTTTTCTTTTCCAAGTCCAGCCTCCAAATCCAATCATCTGACAGCTAGTAGAAGGAAAAGCTTGGTGAGGAAAACACGTTTTGTGTAGTTTCTGCTCCAGATTTTCCCCATCACTACTGGTCAGGTGATGGGGAACAGGGCTTGGAGCAGAAAGCATGTCCTGGATACATGGTTGCCACTAAAATTTTATTTTTCATTTCCCTGACTAACATTTGTCAATTTTCCTGATTATATTATTTCCCTGATTATATTATGCAAATATAACCACAAGTTAAAAAATGAATAGGTCATGTTGCATTAATGTAAGGCTTAATAAAATGTTCCACTCTAAAACTACACAAGTCTCAACTGCAAAAATATTTGTCAAAGTAAGAGATTTAATATCAGCTTCGTTCAACATTAACTGCAGCAACATTTGTTTTGCAATTGCACCAAAATTACACCAAGATACAAACTTCAACTCAAATAAACTCTGAATGCTAACAAAGAGGAACTTTCCAAAGCTGGGAAAGTTTCACTTTCACTTTCTCGTTCCAGAAAGTGTAATGAGCAGATCAGCAGCAAGAGAGGAGGTGGAGTTTCTGCAATCTAGAGAAGCAGACAACCCACATTTGCAACCTTTAAGCATGGGAGAAGTTAGGAAAGAGGGTATGAAAGCTGGTACTCTGTAAACTCCAGCAGGAACAAGCAATCACATTTGCAAAATTTACTTTGCATGGTGCAGAGTAGAAAGTGCTAGTTGTCTGTGAAATCCAACAGGAGCAAACCTCATTTGCAGCTCTGAAGAAGATATTGGATTTATATCCCGCCCTCCACTCCAAGAGTCTCAGAGCGGCTCACAATCTCCTTTACTTCCTCCCCCACAACAGACACCCTGTGAGGTGGGTGGGGCTGGAGAGGGCTCTCACAGCAGCTGCCCTTTCAAGGACAACCTCTGCCAGAGCTATGGCTGACTCAAGGCCATGCTAGCAGGTGCAAGTGGAGGAGCGGGGAATCAAACCCGGTTCTCCCAGATAAGAGTCCGCACACTTAACCACTACACCAAACTGGCTCTCTGTGCTGGGTTTAGCAGGAGACAAAACATCCATTCCATATACGTATGACCCCAAAACATGCTTATCTTTATATGTAACTTAAATGCTAGTTAAACTAGCAAGTAGGGATGAAAACAGTTAGATGTTTAAAGTTTGTATACTGCTAAATGTTTAAACTAGCCTTGCTTTGCAAATGATACAGGCAGACCTTGGAAATCATGCAGGGACAGAGCTCAACAAACACATCAGGCTGCTTGCTGGGGGTGGAGCTGAGAAAAAGGTGGAGCTGGGAAAGGGCATAATTAAGTTTTACTTGTATTCTGCTAGTTCTCTATTCCAGTTGCCACAAGAACAGATCATGCTCTTGCAAGCAGCAGGTCAAAAATCCACTGCTTGAATATATTTTAATCACAATTTCCCTGACTTCAGACCAACGTCCCTGATTTTCCTTGACCAGTTTCCATTTCCCTGACTTTCCTGAAAGTGGCAACCCTGCGGATAGATTCCACTCCAAGCCTAGCCCCCTGCCCACCAGCTAAGTGGTGATTTGGGGGGAATAAAGGCTTGGAGCAGAATGTGTTCAGTGTACTTTCAGGGCAAAGCCTCCCACCCCATACCGTTGTAAGCCAGCTGACTGGGCAGATCAGAAGCACATCCAGTGATTTTCTGCAATAAGCCTAGGACTCTGGATCCTCATCACCAGCCCGGCTTATCACAGTAGGAACCAGAGGAACCAACAGAAGATGGGAGAATTATATGTTTCTTCCCCCCAACATATCATCAACTGCTTGTTTGATACAAAAAGTTTACTACTAAATACATTGAGTTTATGTATTTAGGTTATTCATAGTCCACCTTTCTCACTGGGACTGAAGGAGAATTACAGAGTGAGTTAATACAATCAACAGGATAATAAGACATTAAATAAACAATGAAAAAGTATTTGGATTGTCAAACCACCCAGAGATCTAAAAAACAAAACAAACAGGATTGCACTTACCTGTAACTGTTGTTCATCGAGTATCTTCTGTGCAGTCCCACATGGGGACTGCGGATGAGCAGGCCTGCCAACTGGAAGATTTTATTAGCTAAGAGCCTCAGGGGGTGCTGCGTGCCAGAGTGGAGCTTGTTCCTGCCCAGGGACCATGTACTCCCATAGCACCCCTACCCTCAGTTCCTACACACCACCAAAGAAGCAGGCAGTGAGGCAGGAAGGAAAGTATGTGTACTTGCACAGAAGTTAAAGGTATGTGCAACCCTGTTTTCATTGCATATCTTCTGTGCATGGGAATTCTAGCAAGCTAATGCCAGGCAGGGGGGCATGCTCACCTATTTGAACATGGTTTGCAAAACTGCCTTCCCCAGGTGTGCTCCTTGTTTTGCCCACAGGTCCAGTGCATAATGGTGAACAAAGGTGTTCATAGCAGCTCAGCAAATCTCAGACAGTGGAACACCACTCTGGGGTGGCCAAATTGCAGCCCTGTAGTGCCAGGGCTTACATTTTTAGTTGTCTGCCTAAGTCTGTGCAGGAGCTCTGTTTATAGTCAAGGGGTGATAACAGCCAACTGAACAGCATTAGACCTTGGCTGGTAATTAGTGGTTCTCTGGATGGTTAAAGGAGGAGATTTTTCTTCCTTGGAGAGCTTGCTTACTTGCCTGCTTGTTTACTAGCTGGCTTGCTTAGGCAAGGTTGATGTGACCTTAGGGTCATTAAAGTGAATATTTTTGAATTCTGGAAAACTCTACAGGACAGTCCCATAAGAGGTGTTGCCCTGTGAAGCTCTGGATTTTTAACTGTCTACAATTGGCTTGTTGCCAAGGTAATCTAGCTAGTTAGAAAATATTTTATATTTTCTTTACACTATTTATTTATTTATTCCTTGCATTTATATCCCGCCCTCCCCACCGAACCAGGCTCAGGCTATGTGTTATGGAATGCCTGTGTACCCAGAATAAATCTTGCTTGAGCTTTTGTTCTGGTGTTTGTATCTATGACTTGCAGAAGGGACCAGTTGCCTTTTGGCCTTACCAAAGAGTGCTCCTAAGGTATCTCCCTCTTAATTTAGGGGTTATTGACCCTGCTAGAGAGAACAAGGTAGATTGGCCCCTGGAAGAATACCCAGTCTGGTGGCAGCTTATGTGGGGGAAGGTAGCAGAGCTCTGCCTCCCTCTTTGGAATAAATTCTAAAGGGTTCTGTTAGCAGGTTCCCAAGACTGGCCTCCTCGCACAGTGCTGGGAGGTGGACTTGAAGAGCTCTACAAGCCCGGGAGCCACATGTGGCTCTGACACATATTGTGTGGCTCTCTAAGTCCCCACTGCCCTGTCAGCTGGCTTGGAGAACACATTTAAAATTGCTTCCTTGCCACCTCTCCCTCCCCATCTGTTTACTTTCTTTCCACCTTTCCTTCCTTCCTGCTGTCCCTTCCTTCCTAAGTTCAATGTATTCTCCAAGTCTCCCCCTCTAAAGTTAAATGTGTTCTGTGCCAGCCAGCTAGCTTGACTCAGTGAAGACATTTGTCTCTTTAAATCCCTTCTCCAAGGCAAGCTGGCTGGCACGGAGGCGAGGGGGGTGGCTTGGAGGACACATTTAAAATTAAAGGTGCTTTCTTTCCACATCTTTCTTTATCTCTCTTTCCCTCTTCCTCCCTCCCTGCATCTATTTGCTTTCTTTCCACCTGTCTTTCTCTCTCTTTTTTTCTTCCTTTCTCTCTTCTCTCTCTCTCTTTCCCCCTCCCTCCATATGTTTGGTTTCTTTCTCTCTTTTTCCCCCCTTTCTCCCCCTAATTTTCCTTCCTGCAATTCTTGAATAAAGCTTTCTGAACCACTGAGTAGCCTGGAAAGGAGCCAGAACAGCAACGGGAGAACAGTTTCTCACTGACACGTAGAAGAAAGGAGACTCCAAAAGAAACCAACCTATCCCACTGGCTGCAAAAAGGAACCGAGGATGGGTCACTGAGCTGTGAGAACATGTGGTCCCTGGGTGGGAACAAGTTCTGCTTCAGTGTACAGCACCCCCTGGAGGCTGTTAGCTAGAAAAAGGCTTTCTGTAGGTAGGCCTGCTCATGTGCAGTCCCAATTGCACAGATGATCAACGATGAGCAGAATTGAAACAAAGTGTAAGTGTTAATAGAACACATTAAATGATGCAAAATTACATAATAGGATCCAATCTACAGCAAACTCTACATAGCAGTATAGACCACAGTTCCTACAAATTTGTCCAAGTAACTTTGTGAATCATTTCGTACACTGCTATCCTATTGCCTGTATACAAAAGCCCTCTTGAATAATACATGGTTTGCCAAAAACCAGGAGGAGTGGGTGCTCATGTGGTTTGGAGGAAAACTGGGTTACCAGGAAGAAAGTTAAAGGCCAAACCTCAAAGGAATCATTCAGAAGTGCTGTCAGTTCCACGAGCAAGGCCAGCTAGACAGCAACAGATCAAGGGTCTCAATGCATGGATGGAAAAGTAATGCTGGGATTTGTTAGGCACTGGGAAACTTTCTGGAACAAGCTGAACCTGTACAAAAGAGATGGGCTTCACTTGAACCAAAAGGAAACCAGCCTGCTGGCAATTAATATCAAAAAAGTGGAAGAGCAGCTTTTAAGATGGGGGAGCTTTACACAGAGCTTTACATTATATGTATATATGCACCAATGCTTGGAGTCTAAGATGGGGGAGGTTAACACATAGAAGATGGCTCAAGGATCTGCATGTGGCCAGAAAAGTCTCTTCCCCACTGATTGCAGATCCTGGCTGGACTCACATCTCCTGCAGTCCAGTTTAAATTTGGTACAGAAGAAGAGTCCCAGGAACTGCTGCTCTGTGCAGCACAGCCAATCCTGACTGGGTTTGCTCCTCCTGACCCCATTCTCCATTGTTTCCAATAGAGGGGGAAAGAAGGTGTTTAAAGGGATCATGGTCCTTTTAAATGCCTTCTCAAAACCGAGAGCTCACTCCGAAGGCATTTAAAGGGCTGTTGTATTTTTCTCCACAATGGGCCTTATTCCTAGTTTCGGTAATAAAAGGACTGATTCTCCAAAGAGCCTTTGGATATTCTCCTGTGTACTTCTATGAGACTAACCTGAAAATCCTGATTTACAGGCACTAAATCAATATAATGGGAAATAAACTCCTTATGCATTTTTTGCTAAGCATTGTATCTTCCTTTTCAAAGAGCAGCCAGTTTAGGATTTGGTATTATGCTATGTAGGAAAATTTTGCTTCTTCTATTCCCTTCAGTGTTTCAAATTTTCTCTCTCCACTTGAAACCAGCAGGTGATGCCTAAGATTTAATTCTTATTCAAAATAATGCTAAACTTATAACTGCATTTATTCACAAACACCTCACATTGCCCTTCTCCCTCATGATCATCCTTTTGTCAGTTCTGCCTCTCTTCCCTCTAATTTATCACACAGTCAAAATTTAGACTGCAAGCTCCTTGGAACCGTGGCTTTCTATCTACTTTATTGTATAATGTGGCAGCACGTAAAAGGAAAGCAAAAATGTCCCTAATTTTCTGCTGCAAAAAGCAGAAGGTGCTTCTGTTCATTCACGGTGGAAATCTCTTTCTAGCTAGGCTTTTAATTAAGGGGTTGATTCTTTAACATCATTTTTATAGTCCTTTTTACTCAGAAAACTATTCCATGAAACTTGTTTTAAACTGCTCAATGCATTACTCTGTTTTTATGCTCTTAATGCATCTTTTAATGGTGAGTTTTAATAACAATGATTAATAGTTATGGCATCATATTTTTATTGTGCTTTACTTTGTAATCTGACTCAATCAGGTTCTCTGGAGAGGAAGCATAGGAGTTTTATAAATAAATGAGATTAAAACTCAAAGACATTCAAACCTTTTCTGATGAAATGAGTGATTATACGTTTCTGGATAATGAAGACTAGTCTTAATAAGGTTAGACAGGTGATCTGGAGATGGCTTTGCTGGTACTGATGTGGATTCTGGCCGAAAAAAGTTGAAGAGAACCATCTCTGGAGACTCCTGAAACATAAAAGCATTCAAGCAATTTTTTTTAAAAAATGAAAAGAATTAAAATTATTCACAAGAAAGAAAAATTAGAATTTACCATGATTCATCTTCAAAAGTTCTGCAGTCTTTTAAGACAGACAGGGTCACACTACAGAGAGGGGCTTCCCCTTAGCTCCCAGAAAAAACATGGCAGTGTTTTTTCTTCATTATTTGTACATACAAATAGTAACTGCTTGAAAATTATGTACATTTTTATTTGAAAAAGTAATCAAATAGTAAAGAAGCAGAAGACATTGCACTGGACTCAAACTGATTAAGTTGTATATTTACCGACTGAATCTACCTAGAGAAAAGACTCTAGTCCCTAGCATGGATTTTCTGAAGGAGATGAACAGGGATTTTGACATTCAAGTTTTTTGTCTTGTTGACATAAGGCAATGATTCCAACAAGGTTCCCGCTGAAGTGTTTTCTGATACTGTGCATCTCAAATGTTGGGGATAAAATACAGAGAGTCCTGAATGGAACAGGAAAAACAAGCAAGTTTGGACTATCTGACCAGCTACCAAACTACTGAACTCATCCTGGACAGGTGCATCACAGCCACGTGGGTTGTGACTTGGCCATACCTGTCATTATAGAAAATAGAAAGTCTTTATTTCTTGATAGTACAATGAGTTCTGATACTCTGCATTCAGAGATGATTCTTATGAAGCTGTTCTAACAGTTCCACAGCTCCAAAGAAATGTTTGACAAGTGCAGTGGAACTGTGGTTTAAGTTCTGTGTGGGAATCTCTGTGCTGTAGATAGCTTAAACAACAGTACCCTGCTTCAAACCCTATGTATATTAAGATGGTGAGAGATAAGTTTTTCTTCGTGGTGATCTAGTATGTTGATGACTACCACCTGGCAATTTACAGTGTTTATGCTGAACTCATCTGGTTTATTCAAATTTTTGTATTTCAATTTGCACCACTTAGAGAAAGCTTGCCAGATGACATTATAGATTTTGTTTCTTTCATGAAGGCTAGCAGAGTGACTATAACACTATCTAAGTATGCTATCTTAATTAGGTGCTGCTAATCAACCTCTGTGCTGTAACCTGGAAGAGCTTTGGCTTCAGGCATGGTACCAGGGCTTCAGGCAAATAATCTGTCAGATAAAGCAGAGGCTAAGCTTCCTGAGAATGGGTATTTCAGAAGGTCTAGAAGCTATAATCTTTTTGGCCAGCAAGGCACCAGTAGTGGTATTTCTACCATCTATCTAACCGTTTTTGAAAGACTCAGAGAATTAGGAAGGAAACAAATATATACAGGAGTACTTGCAGTTAGCTGCTGCTGACTGTCCACTTACTGCACACTTACTGTCAAGGGTTAAAGTTAGCAGCTTGATGGGATAGCAAATTGATGGAATAGCAAAGATTTATTTCTATGATCCTTATAGAAATTGGCAAGTTTGGATGACGACTACTGAGTAGACCTCAAAAAAGATCCCATTTAGTGGTCCAGTTTCTGTCAGTTCAAACCATCAACCACTGTGTTCTCCATTCCTGCTAAATGTTCTTCTTTGGCAATAGGTAAAAGTTCTGCCCACTTCAAAATATCTGAGATACCTGTGGGCAGTGATCCATAACTTATCCATCCCTGTCAGTATATATATGTTTTGTCTACAATGATTAACATTGCCTTATTCCTTAGATTGCTCTGGTATTCCAAGTATGCCAACACTATGGCACTAGGCTCCAATCAGTGTCCAGCATCCCTCATCTAAAGCAGGTGGAGGGGAAATGCTGGGAACCTGAGGCTTGTGATCTTCCAGCTGGTTTCGTTAGCTGCCATATCTTGCTCATAGCTTCTCAATCATGTGGAGCATATGCTGATCTGAAATTCATGAAAGGGACATAGTGTTCTTCCTTAAAATAGGATGTGGCTTATTTCTTCGTCTAGACCAGTACTGCAGCCATAGATTCTCTATATAGCTTGGAGACTATGAATTTTATATTGGTGAGATACGAGGCATATGGATCCACTTTCCATTATCAAGGCCTTCTGCAGACTACCAATTTGATAATCACTGAGTGCAAGTTATATGACATCAACTGAATAGTCAGCGAGAAAAGCTTCAAAGAGAAATTTCTCATCCTTTGTATCTTTAGGACAAGTATCTGACCACATGTAATAGATTGTTAGGAGATTTAGCTGCTGTGGCCCTAAGCATCTAGATGCTGTTCCAAAAAGGCAGCAAGATTATTACAGTGCATTTCCTTCTCCCTCTTTGATTTTCCCAGACACCATTCTAAAATACTGACTATACCTCAGAGGAATCCAGGGAAATTTCAAAAGGGAAGGGTGACTGTGCCCTGACACTTCATCCAAAAGTTCTTCTTCCCTCACTCTAGTGTTAGTGAAAAAGGCAAATGATAAATGTCTTAATAATTTTCTTACTTACTTACTTACTATTACTTCACTTAAACTAAACAGGATATCATACTTCAGAAACAGACCTTTCCCCTAGATTCCATTACCTGCTCCAAGTCTTCCCAGTCAGAATTCCCGAGTATTTTTTTAAAACCCTGTAAAAAAAAGTTTTAAGGCAAGTGACCATCAAAGAAAGGTCATGGGTTTAATAATAATAGAGTTTAATAATATTAATAATAATAATAATAGATCTTTGCTTTTGCTAACCGCTGTTTACATTAGGAATATCATTTGATCTCCAATGCCGGGCAAAACCCAAGTGCACTGGTGTTATTAAGGTCATGGGTTTAATAATAATAGAGTTTAATAATATTAATAATAATAATAATAGATCTTTGCTTTTGCTAACCGCTGTTTACATTAGGAATATCATTTGATCTCCAATGCCGGGCAAAACCCAAGTGCACTGGTGTTATTAAATTGAACTGAGTGTGCTATGGTAATGAAAGCAAAGTGGGTGAAAGATAGGTCTATCGACAACTGTTACCATGAAACGTAAATTTATCCATGTTCTAAAATAATGCATCTTGGAATACTAGTGGGGGACAGGGACTATGGAAGAAGGCTATTGTCTTCATGCACAATGGCCATTCTCAAGATACTGGATTAGGTGGACACTTAGTTTGCTCCATTATATCTGCAATGATGTTCTACTATCTACTTCTATCTTACTACAACTTGCTGAGAGATTGTTAAACATGCTGGCATACTCAATTCTGCAAGGTCAAGTTCTCTGCCTCCAGATTACACCAAACTGCAGAACATGCCTGTTGAGGTCACAAGCCATTTGAATTTGGAATTATGTCAAGGAAATGCACACACTCCAATTCAAGTATTGTTGACAGAATTTCAGTCTAATACAAATAGCTGTGTCTACACATAAAGGATTCAGAAGTTTACTTTATTCATTTTTAAATATTTTTATGCTGCCATTTTACCCAATCAAAGTCCAAAACGTGGTGAGGATAAAAAGATTAAAACATTTAAACAACTAAAAAATAGTTAAAATATAAAACTCAATTAAACACTCATAAACAAACAAAACTAGAAGGGCCAAAATCTGTTATGGGGTATGTCAGACAAAATGCAATTACTTGGGCTTGGGGGGCAGAATTAAAGAAAAAGGACCTACATGCATCAAGCAGTATGTCAACAGGCCACATTCAAGTCTAAAAAAGTACAAGCAAATGCCTTGAAAACTATAGGGATCGACTCTGACTTTATGAAATAACCTAGAAAATGAGTGAAGCCCTTTTAGAACAACCAATAAAAACCAAGTTCATGGCGTTGAAGCTCAGTGCTTCCATTCAGGCCATCCATATACCCAGGAACTTACAGAGGCCAGCAGGTTGAGCAAAGCAGGGACGCTCTTTCATGAACGGTCCATAAAGACTGAGCTAGGCTGTCTCCAAACTTAACAGGAGCAGAAACCACTCCTAGGCCGCGGTCACACTCACCATTAAATCCATCCCTAACCCGTCGCTATTAACGTCCGCAGCTTTTTTACAACGAATTTCTTGATCAGACATCCCGCCATCCTTCAGTTCTAAGCAGCGTTGGTCCCGTCGCTGGTTGATCAGAGGTCTCAACCGGACCTCATTTTTTGAGATAGCATTCCACACTCGTGCAAGTGCAGTACGTGGGATATTGTGCTTGGCTTTTTTTTTTTTAAAAAAAGGTGCCAGAAAAGGTGGGCGATCTGCCCCCCTTTTAAACACCCAGAAAGGAAGGGGAAGCCCAGGAGCTCTCTTTGCTGTCTCTCCGCCTGGCGGAGAGACAGCAAAGGTGGGTGATCTTCCCCCCCATTTCAACACCCCACCATGGTGTTTAAATGGGGGGGAGAGCACGGCAACTCTCTTTGCTGTCTCTCCGCCTGGCAGGGAGACAGCAAAGGTGGGAGATCTTCCTCACCCCCCCCCCCCAATTTAAACACCCTGCCGTGGTGTTTAAATGGGGGGGAGCATGGCAACTCTCTTTGCTGTCTCTCCGTCTGGCGGGGAGATGGCAAAGGTGGGTCATCTTCCTCCCCTGGCAGGGAGACAGCAAAGGTGGGCGATCTGCCTCCTCTCCCCCATTTAGAAAAGGTCCCCTGTGCAAGCACCAGTCGTTTTCGACTCTGGGGTGACGATGCTTTCACAGAGTTTTCATGGCAGACTTTTTACGGGGTGGTTTGCCATTGCTTTCCCCAGTCATCTATACTCCCCGCCCCCCACAGCAAGCTGGGTACATATTTTACCGACCTCAGAAGGTTGGAAGGCTGAGTCAACAATTGCTGGTGCAATAATATCATTTGGAGTGGGCTCTCGCAGGGAGGCGGATGTGTGCTTGCGATGAATCGGCTACAATGGAGCGTTCAAACATAGAAAGTATGCGTGGGAGTCGTCGGAAGCATTCTTATTCGGATTTAATGTACTACCAAAAAAGTCTGCGTCTCAGTCGTGGCAGTTCGGGACACGTACGGGCCAGCGACCATTGCCAGATGCTGATGTTTGGACAACCGCATCTGGCTTTCATCCATGCCCATCTTGTCAGTTTATGTGCGTCTGACCTTGGCTCTTGTCAGAAGGAGATTTTTTTAGGATGGGGTTGCCTCTCTAGGAGAGGGCAGTTTTTATGTCGACTTAGGTCAGCTGGAACCCTTACGCCTACGATAACCCTGTTATGGTGTAAATGGCTTACAGGTAGGATACTGGAGCCCCGAAGGGTTAGTGTAGTGGTAATCCTTCTGGTAAGGGTGCCAGGGCTGCTGTACAAACAGCCTCTGCTCCTCTCCTTGAGAGGAGGCAGCTGAGAGGTGATATGATCACCATCTCAAGTACTTGAAGGGCTGTCATATAGAGGATGGTGTGGAATTGTTTTCTGTGGCCCCAGAAGGTAGGACCAGAACCAATGGGTTGAAATTAAATCAAAAGAGTTTCTGGCTCAACATTAGGAAGAACTTCCTGACAGAGTGATTCGTCAGTGGAACAGGCTTCCTCGGGAGGTGGTGGGCTCTCCTTCCTTGGAGGTTTTTAAATGGAGGCTAGATGGCCATCTGACAGCGATGAAGATCCTGTGAATTTAGGGGGAGGTATTTGTGAGTTTCCTGCATTGTGCAGGGGGTTGGACTAGATGACCTTGGAGGTCCCTTCCAACTCTATGATTCTATGAATTAGGACAGGACAGGTTGTAACACTCCCAATGACTTAGCCATCTGCCCATTTTGCTTTATCAGTAAAAGCATCTTGTCAGTCTTAGTAGAGAAGAGCATCAAACCCTTGAGAGATAAGTCCTCAGTTTTGTGCTTGGTCTCTACAGGCAACACCACTGATCTTAACCGAGTATGGTGTCTGAGTACAATAGAACTTGACATAGGGCATGCCACGGAATCCATGGAATGCCAACCTGCATTAATTTGCTGTTTCACATTTTAATGGCATTGGTATGCAGGACCTTAGCAAGGGGACGTGTATCCTCTGGCATAAGTTCCAGGAATGGCAAGAGCTTCTTCCACAAGAAAATCTGGTAGCCGGCCACAATGGCCTCATAGTTGGAAACCCTGACCTCCAACACAGAAGAAAAATACAATTTCCATCCCAAAACATCCAGCTGTCATCCCTCTCTATCCATGGGAGCGGAGTGGTAAGCCTGACAGTCTTTAGATTGCATTTCCTCTGTCACTAGAGAAGATGGTGTGAGATGAGTTATTAAATAATTAAAGGGCTCCTTCATTCTGTAAAAATGGTCCATTCTTCTAGATGTGGTTACAGGAATGCAGGCTTTTGCCACAGATTCTGTGTAAGGTCCTCGAGACCCTTCAACACAAAGAATGCTGTAATACCGGGGGAGTCAGAACTGAGGTGAGTCAATATCTTGTCCTTTGGCTTCTGTTCAAAAATAACTACTTCTGTTTCAAGTGACTGGGCAATACAGATTATCTGTTCCCCATACATACAGAGGTCTTCTGTGGGAAGGGCTGGAGAAGGCTCTCTTACACTGTTGTCTGGACTTGGCTCTGATGTAGTGTCAGATCCCAGATTCAATGGCAGCATCGTCTCCCCCTTACAGCAGGTATAGGAGAGCAAGGACTACATGAAACTGTTGCTGAAGGTGGATACAAGGAAGCCCAATGAGGGTAGGGATATAAATTTGTATCCCTGAGATAAGCAAAGCTGTCACCCCACTCTTCCAGATAACATGGAGACATAATGTACAGGTGTGACAGCCATCACATAGACAGTTGAGGCTGAGACCATGGAACTGTTGCCATTTATTCCTGTTCAGAGTCAGGTGGGACTTGATTCATCAGTAAGCCCACTTCTACTTCCCCGTCTAAGACTGAAACCAGAGGGGATCTTGGACCCAAGGACAAAGTCCTTAGCTTCTCTTGAAGCCCTGGAGAAGGCTTGGGAGTGCAGACAAAGCAGGTTGTGGAGATGCAGATTTATGTTTGTCCTGATATCCTTAGACTTCACCCTCTTAGGTGGTGGCTCGGAAGAGGCACAATGAGCCGGAGGGCAGCATGTCCATTGTGATAAGGATCCAGGAGGTGGATCCTACTGCATCCATTCTGAGGAGGTGGCAACAGAAAATTTTTCTGGGGCCAACTTGACAACAGCTCCGAAGGTTTGAGGGCTTTCTCCCAGAATGATGCCTTTAAGTTTTGAAGACCTATCCCCCCAAGTTTTGGACATGAAATATTGGCAGGCGTTACATGCAGAAATGTTGTGCCCTTCACCCACAATAGGTCATCTTTGCGCCACAATGGGTGCATTTTTTGAAAAGGGATTTCTGAGCCATGGTACAAACTCACAAGCTGGAACTACCCCAGAGAACCAGGGAAGCAACTCCTCACCAATGTGAAAAACTGGAGACTCCAAAAAGACAACCTTCTCCTTTGACAAAAAAAGAGGAACTGAGGGTGGGGGCAATGCTGTGCAGGAGCATATGGTCCCTGGGCAGGAACAAGTTTTTGGCTCTGATGTGTGGTGCCCCTTGGAGGCTGTTAGCTATAAAAACCTCTCCAATGGCAGGCTTGCCCAGCTCTTGTGGGACTACACAGAAGACCAATGATGAACATCAGATACTAGAATATGAATCAGAAGATGAGCTGCTTCACAATATTTAAGTGATGAAACTGAGGGCTAATAATAACTTATGTTCAAACAGTTCAGCTCCAAAATGACAATATCCCCACTTATTTGAATACAGCAATCCCAGATCACAATTTGAATGCCAACAGATAGCAGCACTTGGACTGCAAGATGAGAGATTTGTACTGTACCCATAGGTAGCACACAATCTCATTATCTCTCTATCTCTCAAAAGAATTGTTCCATTATGTTTATCCATGGCAGACTTAATTTTTCGCATTAATATATTTTGGTACATTGATCCACAAACATATTTTGCCCAAGCACATCTAATTTATTTAGATATAGAGAGAGTAAATTTGTATAGTTAATTTTATTTCAATACCTGGCTGTGTTCTACCCAATAAAGCAAGAAAATATGATCTGTTAGGTTACATATACAAAAGTTAAGAGATAAATAAAATTAAGATATAACAATCAAATGTCACCAATATCATTTTGAAATGCAAACAATGTTTATTAAAAACTAAAAAGAAATAATTGTCCCATAATACCTGCTTTTGTGGGAAAGAAAATGCCTCCTTTCCTACTGTATGAAGCACAATATGATGCTGGCCTTCCAATATCAGTTGCTTGTTATCTTCTATAACATATGCCTGTACAGGACAAAAATGAAAGAAAGAATATAATAAAAACTGTGTGAGGCATAAGGTATTACTAAGAGCCAGGGACAGTTAGAGTGGCAGACTAGAATCAAGAAGAGTCAAATTCAATTCTCACTCCACCATTAAGCTCACTCAGCTCACCATAAAGTGCGCCATGAGCCAGTCATACTCTCAAAGCCAAACCTACTCAAAGTGTTATGAGATGAAGAAGGGAAAACTCATACCACTCTTAAGCTCCTTGAAGGCAACAGGTAAGGTGAATTTTTATGTTCACAAACTTACTAGTGGGCAAGAACAACCGTTTAAAGTCCTAACGTAAAAAAAATGCAAATAGTTTTACTCCGTTACTGTCATCGCAAGAAGAAGAAGAAGAAGAAGATATTGGATTTATATCCCGCCCTCCACTCCGAAGAGTCTCAGAGCGGCTCACAATCTCCTTTACCTTCCTCCCCCAACAGTTCAAAGACAACAGGCTGTATCCAAGGGTTTCCTTCGGGTAGAATATGATGGATGCTTTACTTGATAGGAATCCCTTGAATTCATCCTCTTGGGTTCTATTATGAAAATATTTAAGATGACTGAATTTAATTTTTTTAGATCAACTGTTCTAGTGAAAGGCAGCCCAAAATCCTTCCTTTCATCTGTGTATTATTACCAAAGACTGAATTTATGCAACCTTTAAAAAAACACTCATCCAGCAATATGAACGTTTATATTTATTCTAATTGTGTTTTGTTTGTAAGCCTCAATTTTTTAAAAACAAAAGGCAGGATATAAATTTTGTTGTGAAATACTAGAACTATCAACTGTAAATGAAAGTGATAACAGTTATTCTTAAGTTACCTAAACACCCGAGAAAAGATGCGGGGACCACTGGGAGCAAGAGTATATCATATTGCCTGTTCATCCCCAGCCCTATAAGAAGATGGAGGCTGCTGTCATTAGATTATATACTATTTATTACAGGTGGATAGCAATGCACAAGATGCTCCACCCAGCCTTCCTCCTTCAGCACTGTCCCTTATCGGCCACAGCTAGATGCAAGTAGTAGTATTCCTTGGGGGTTTCATCTACCACATTCCAAGGCTAGGAATTCACATCCAACCTCTCCTCTATCCCTGGCCATCTGCTTTGCATTTTTAATAGCAGAGTTAGTTTTAGCCCCCATTACTCCCAGGAGGCCTTTCCCACTCTTGACCTAAGAGCCACGGCCACACTGATTCAGAAAAAAAGCCAGGCTGCCTGGATCCCTCAATGATTGGACTACCCATACACACCCCTCATCAGGCTCCAGGTGGGCAGAGTTCTTTCCCTGTGCCCACCAGCCAAGCTAATTGGTCAACTTGCAATGTTGTAGGGTGTGGCTCATCCTGTCACGCCTCTGATGGAATAAGCACTAGACTTACTGACTGTGTGGCACTTCCACTCTGGATCTTCCAGTCAACTAACTGGCTGGCCTGTGGCACTGCAGGACACAGCTCCTCCCTGTGACTACTCTGAAGGAGCTAGCACTGAAGCCACCAGCCACATACACTATTCCTGTGGCTCGCTCACCTGTGTTCTCTGCTGCCTCAGAGCTGCTCAGCAGCACCTTGCCCCAGAGCTGCTCTGTTAGTGTGTGCAGCCCTCCTTGAGCCCAGGTAAGCGGCTATGGTGGTGGGGGAGTGAGGTGGGGTGGGATGGGCCTAAACATGGGTGCTCAGAAGCAAAACCATTCTGAGTTTTGGTCATGTGCCTACTGCATCATATGTTCTTTTTGGCCTCTTGCTTATACCCATGATAGTACCTTTAAATAAAATCTGCACATATGAGGATAAAGTCACTAAAATATTTTCATTTTTATTCTTTGAAAATAGCCTAAAGGGTTGAATCCTATGAGTCTTCTTCTGGCACAGCCCACCACTAGCAGAACAGATCCATACAATCCAATCTTTTATGTGGAAGCATGTAATATACTCTTAGATGTATACACTTTACTTAGGATTTATACAACTTATCTCAAATTCTTTGCAAACTTTAAATATAACATCCTCATACATACCTTCCAAAGTACAATGATGTTCAAATCCACTTCACTACATTTCTGTATCAATCTGATAGCATTGTCAAGAGACTGTTTTGCAGTTCCTTGTGCATGCATAGCCTGTTGTGTTTGAGTCCTTTTAAATTCAGATGGTAAGCTTCGGAAGAAGAAATCAGCACATGGACTGGTGGAACTGATAATCTATAAAAAGCAGTACATTATACTTTGGTTTTTAGAAAACCTTGTAAAATATTTGTCAAACATGAAATAAAACATGCAATTCAGAAAATTTCAGGGATTCTATTCTCACCTTTCGTATTGCTACCCCAAAACTGGTCTTCAAAAAGAAAGTTCAAAAAGCAGTTTGGGCATTTAGTACAAGAATTTTAAAGGTGAGAAATCATGCCAGTATACACTTGCCATTTCCCCAACCGCCAGACTTCCTTAAAAAAAAAAAATCACTAAGCTTTAGGATGCTTTGGTGAGGTGGAGGGGAGTTCAGACACAAACTGAGACTCATATGTGTATACAAAGGCTGCATTCAGACATCATGAACATACATCAGTTTGGAATTAGCAACTTTTCTGCCATTCCTTCCTTCCATGATTCTTGGCATGCAGACTGAGGACTTCCTAGTTTGATATAAATCACCACTTGTGAAACCACTCAGCAAAATGGCAAACTGCTTCAGAATTTCATGGCCACAAACCTACATTCTACACCAAAACTAAACCACATTAAGAATTCCAGTTTCTAATCAAGAAATATACCACAATTTGTCATTCTGCCTAACTCAGACACTGCAAGAAACTGTGATTTATATTAAACCAGGAAGTCTCCAAACTGCACCCCATATGTGAGGAAAGGGGGGAGAATTATAAGGTCTTTGGAGGCTCATTTTCATTATAAATATTCAGAATATTACAGAACAGAAGGGAGACCATGGTGTATTCATAAGCATTCCAAGAAATCACCAAACATGAATCTAGTGAACAAATGATACAAGACACATCTGTTATTGGATTTTTTAAAAACTACTTGAGCTTGCACCACACAGATTTAGCAGGGATTTTTTCCCCACAGAAGATCATATTACGGAATAAAAGCTCTTTTACACCGCTAAGCAAACCATAAACAAAATGACAGCATGTACCTGTTCATTTCCAAAAATAATATCTGCAAATGTATAATTATCTAAGAGAAGAAAAAAGAAAATGTCAGTCCCTCAATGAAGTCAATATGTAATTGTAGAAAAATTATTCCAAAAAGTAAAAAACTTACCTAATAAATTTTTGCACCTTACTGCTTTCAAACACAACTTTCCTTTCTCTCTGTTAGCCAGCTTAATATCTGATAGAAGAAATTTTTAAATATGTCATAAATTTATATATGGCTCCTATCACCAACCCATAATTTCCCAACTTCTTAAGGCAGGTAAAATACACAGCCTGAGAGTTGCTGTGCCATTAAATAGTTTACTGATTTTACTGCTTTAAGTGGTAAGAGATCCAATCAATTTGCCTTTCTCTCACTTGATGCTGAGAAAGCTTTTGACAAAATATACTGGACATTTATCTTCATTGCATTGACTAATTCAACAATTGGAAATAAATCTTTTTTATGGAAGGTTTGGACTGATAGGGGGATTTTTACATTGGACCAACTGATAGACTACAATGATGAGTTTTCTCAGCTGAGGTCTAGGTTTGAACAGAAGTATTTTCATTGCAGCAGCTAATGCTATCTAATATGACCCTGCAGCATTAAGCGACTTCCCAAGTCCCCTTCGTTCTTGGTAATTCTAATTGAATCAATGCAGAAAACCAAACCTACAATATTTGCTTAAAAGTACTTGATAATGATTAATAAATACAATATGCAAAGTCTCAGGAATGAATGCAGTAAGGAGCTAGAGCACCCTGTTTTGCCAAAGCAATGGGATATGGCTTTAACATTTACACCTTCTCTCTCTATGGCTCTTAAACAAAAAATATGTTTAGGATACACTGGTCACCACAAAGACTCTTTAGCAAAGGATCAGTACAGTATCTAATTGTTGGTGTTGCAACTCACAGAACACATGGCTTAAATGCTCTGGCTGTGTGGGAAGACGTCATGGCTTTTTTTTTTTTTTTAGCAGGAAAGCAGTTCTGGCTGGCTCGGTGTCAAGGGGTATTGAATCAATATATAAATGATTTGTGCTGGGCTTTTTCTACAAAAAAAGCTACGTGAGACAATGGTAACTCAGGGGTGTGGCCTAACATGCAAATGAATTCCTGCTAGGCTTTTTCTACAAAAAAAAGCCCTGGAGGAATATAACTCATAAATATTATACTAGAAAGTTAATTCATTTTTAAGGATTCTTATGTACTTTTAAACTATCTGCCCATTTCTTAGAGGATGATTGACAGTCAATGAAAATGGTTCCTCTGCTCGTCCTTCCTACAGGTAAAAGACTAATAATAATAATAATAATAATAATATTTTATTTATATCCCGCCCTCCCCGCCGAAGCAGGCTCAGGGCGGCTAACAACATTTCATACAATAAATTATACAATGGATATTAAAACAACATTAATCTTAAAAACATTCTAATTATAAGTTAAAATCGACATTTCTAGTGCTATTCTATCAGCGAATATGATGGCAAGTCATTTTAAGCAAGTCCTTCGGTCATTCAATCAGCATGGAGCAATGGAGATATGTAATCAATGGATTAAGAACTTATAACTTTACTGACATTTGACTGCATGACATATAGATGACAAATGTATTTGGACTTATTTTAAATATTTGGAAACCTTTTATAGAAATGTATGTGTAGATCTGCCACCACTGTGTTATATTTGTGTTTATATTTTATTTTATTTTTATTTTATATTTTAGTAATTGTTGAATGTTGAAGTTTTCCTCCCTTTTTCTGTTGTTTTTGAAAGAAAAATAATTTAAAAACTGCAAAGTAATATGATGCAACTTTGTTCCCATTTGTTTTAATGTATTAGAACAGGGGTCTCCCAATTTTTTTAAGACTCTAGGCACTTTTGAAATTTCGATACAGAATGGAGGGTACAACCACAAAATGCCTGACACAGGAGATAGAATCCATCACAAATTGTCCACCACAAGAGGTGGGGTCACACACTTACACATACAGAGGATGCATAAATACAGGGTACAAGAGAAGTAATTTTTTTAAAAAAATACATTGGGAAAGAAGAGTGGAGAGAAAATAAAACCAGCACTATGGTGGAAGTTGCCATCAAAGCGTTAACCTGCACAGCCAATCAGATTTCCAATGACCACTGAGAAGCCCTGCTGGGCAGGAACTCACCTACCTTCTAAAAAACACTTGGTGAGAGCTAGAAAAGGTATTCGTGGCACTGTAGTGCCCATCACACTCCTGCATTAGTAGAAATAATTGATAATAATTTTTAAAAACTGAACAGGCTGTTTGTACTCCCTGAACACACACACACAAATCTATGTTGAAAAAGTACTGACTGTCAATTTTTTTTAAGTACAGTTTAGCTTAAGAAACCAAGCCATATATTCCCAGGAAAAAAACACGTTCATGTATTTGCCTTTCTTGTTATCATTTGAATTGCTGTATCTGAAAAATTCACAAACCTTTGTCTTCAGAGAGGTTTATGGATTCCTGCAGCTTCCAGTTTTTACTGTTACTAGATACTTGTACTATGTGAAATTCTTTTACACCAGCTTCACTCTAAGTCCCAAGAAGAGAGAAAGATATAAGTAACTGGCTTCAAGAGCCAGGCTTTCATTATACAAGCTAGGCAATTCTTCTTAGGATAAAGAATACTTGATAGCTTTTATTTCTGTCCTTTTAAAGAAGGTTAAAGCAGTCAAATCAAAAGCAAGAAGAAAGTAATACCTTTATTAAGGTGTGTTATAGTCCCAGTTCATTATTGATGTATTTACTCAATACATAAATGTCTTGTTAGAAGCAGTAACTTTTGAGCTTTTTAAGATCTGGAGTTGTCTTCCAGATCTCAATATTCACTCGTCATGTAACAAAAGTTTTCATTGTCCATTTGAAATATTTTCATCTCCAGGTTTTAACTATAATAAAAGCTTTATTATCTAGCAATTGATTATCCAGAATGCTCAGTTAACTGGGATTGCCCAGAGGACACCCCTTTTCATCAGCCACTATACCCCTGTGTCTTCAGGTACACACATGCCTCAATTCCACCTCTGTAGCTGGCCAGTCTGATGCCTCTGGCTGTTGCTGGCCTTTTCCCAGCTGGCACTATCATCCAACATCGTTCTCAGGTGCTCTTCCCCTCAGCCTGCTTTGAGCCAGTTCTGCTTGCAGGCTCGCAGGCAGCTGACCCACTTGTCTGCATGATGAGTAGGATGACCCCACGGTCCCACCAGGCATGGGGACTGTTACAACATTCTTAATGGGGTGCAGTAATGGTCACTGCAAAATCCTCTAAATTGAGGCTGAACAGAGTAACAAGTTTGATTACCCAGCATATCTGGTTCACCAATAAACTCCATTGCCCATGAATGCTGGATAACAAAGTGTTTACCAAATCTTCTCTCCTTCCCTCTTACCCACCAACTTTTCTTTTATTTACCTCCCCCAAGTCTTCATCTTTATTTACTTCATTTATACCCCATTTTTCTCCCCAAGGGGACCCAAAGCAGCTTGCATTAGTCTCCTTTCTTTCATTTTATCCTTATAACAACCCTGTGAAGTATATTAGGCTGAGAGTGTGATTGGCCTCAAGGTCACCCAGCAAGCTTCCATGGCAAAGCAGGGTTTTGAACCTGGGTCGTCAAGATCCAAGTCTGACTCTCTAATCACTACGCTATCAGCTATTCCTCCTTGCCTCCCTCTGACAATCTCTATAAGGAGAAGTCTGGTCAAGCTGCAAAATCTGAGTGGTAACAAATCACTTAGGTGGCCATTACCAGGCTGGACTAAGTCAAGCAAGTTGTATGGAGGCTGCCACTGGGCAATTTGTGGGAAATCAAGTTGTTCAGCAGCCACTGGCACACCTAGGTGAGTTGCACAGATTGAATGGTAGCAAGGTCAGGAGGGAGGGGAGCAGGGGTGGAAAGCCCTGGAAAGGGCCCTCCCCCCACCCTTTAACTGACAGGAATCAAGGTTTAGGGGATGGCAATACTGTTGTGGCAATCTAGCTGTAACAGCCCTTGCATGCCTCATAACGGAAGATATCTACAATGCTTGAGTTTCTGTGCAACTTTATCTATAGGACAACACAGGGCACTTAAGCAACAGGTACCTACTATGTATGTGTGTCTAAAAACAGGCATAGAAATAAGGTAACACCAAAACATGGGCTCTGAGAAGTCACATGACAGGAAGACTTTGACAGCTGACGTGCTGAATTCACCCCACCACTTTCCTCTCTGGTAAGTATCAAGGCCATTTGAGCCCCAGTGGCTTATCTGTCTCTGGGTTATAAAACTTCTCTCATGACAGCTCCTTCCCTCTGCCTCCTAGACCCTTATCCTCTTGCAGTACAAATAATCCAGATAATCTCCTCTGGTAGAAAGATTTATGATTCTTTCAGGGTTACTACTCTCTCTCTCTGTCCAAGTATTTACACTTACTCCCCAGCGGCCCCTTCCAAAATAGTATAAAAGTGCGTCCATACCAGGGCTCAGTGTGAATCCAAGGAACCTACAGAGTTCAACCTCAAGCCTACTGCTTGAGCCCCCTCCCTTCCTTATAGAATACTGGCCATCACAATTCCCTCCATGGACATTCCTTTTGCTGTAGTCTTAATTGAATGTGATATTTGATTGCTCTTGTGTGTGTAATTATTTTTTATTATTCAAATAAAGCAACTATTTTTCCTTTAATTTGTCTCAGTTATTGAGAGTTTTCCTCTTGAAATTGACCTTGGTATACATAAGTCCAAAGATCTTGTCCGTTTTACCCCTTCTGCCAACTCTGTCTCTTAAATTAAATTCCCCATCATATTGAAAGAAGCAGTATTTTGGAAGGGGGGCCTGGGGTGTAAGTGTAACATACCTGGGGTGTAAGTGTAACATACCACTACAACAGCCACCAAGATCTCAGAAAGCATCTACTTCTTTAAGGAAGAGGTGCTTCTTTATTATTTGGGGGGATTAACCCCCAATTTTATTATTTATAATTTTTAGGATTTCAGATTTTTCTGCAAACCTGGAGTTCTTCTCAGGTTTGCAGAGAGATCTATTTTATATTCATGGCACTGATCTTTGGATTTAAGTATCCACAGATGGGCCATGTTCAGAAATACATTATTCAGATGCATAACATGTGATCACCACAGGGTCTTGCAGAACAACAGCTGTGAGTTCCCTGGTGATAATTCAATTCTGAAGCTCTGTAGGGACAAGATTAGGATCATTGTACAGTGAAGAAGGGGCTTCAGCTTTCACTTTGCACTGTTTTTCTTATCCAAAAATGGTCCTATGATGAAGCTGCATGTGCAAATTCAGAGCATGTCTACCCCAACTGAGATCCCCATCTGAGTCAGGCCCCTGTGACACTTCAGAATTCAATTCTTATGGGAAACTTGTAGGTAACACCTGGCTGTAAATCTCTGTGGCAATCAAGTACTACACATAATGTCCAATTTGGGCCTAAATGTTATTTTATCTCATACATCATTGTACCACAAGTAAAAGTTCAGAAGGCTGGGGCCAAGAATTATACTGGAGCTAGATTACACTGAGATATCATCAAATGGAATTTCATTTTCCTTCAATACAAAATTAGCTCAAGTGACTTCAAAGTTAGATCTATATATAATTCTAAAAATCATGCAGGCATTTGGTATAATGACAAAAAACTGTGATTTAAAGAAACCCCTCAAAAAGTTCTGAGCAGACTTACAGTGTTGATATTTTCCACATCCACAAACACTAGCATATTGTCACCTTCACCTTTTTCATCCTCAAGAGCATTACTTCGATATGCTGTAGCTCGAACAGTCAGTGATCGGCTGGTACAAATAACTGCTGTGTGTCTCAATACTCTGTGACTAGAAAGAGAAAATCATTTTAAATTCCTTCATCTACAATTCAGCAGTAATATCATACATATGATCCCATTTGTAAAAACAAAAATAAATGGTCACTAACAATTAAAGATACTAACATTAAAATATTAAAATTAATTATTTCATCAATTCATTTATGCATTAGGCCTCATCATACTCCCCAAAGAGAGGAAACAAATAATTATAGATTATAAAAACAAAATACGAGAAGCTATAGCTTTTGGCCAAGATGCTTATACAGAATGCATTTTTTAACATACAGTTCCATTCTGGACAAATAACAGCACAAGAAATAAACAGCATTTCAGACTATTAAGATACGCCTAAATTCACCAGCTCAAAGTCTATTCACACAAGATATTAACCTGGGTAAACTCATAAGAACATAAGAGAAGCCATGTTGGATCAGGCCAACGGCCCATCAAGTCCAACACTCTGTGTCACACAGTGGCAAAAAATTTTATATACACACATACACTGTGGCTAATAGCCACTGATGGACCTGTGCTCCATATTTTTATCTAAACCCTTCTTGAAGGTGGCTATACTTGTGGCCGCCACCACCTCCTGTGGCAGTGAATTCTACATGTTAATCACCCTTTGGGTAAAGAAGTACTTCCTTTTATCCGTTTTAACCTGTCTGCTCAGCAATTTCATCGAATGCCCACGAGTTCTTGTATTGTGAGAAAGGGAGAAAAGTACTTCTTTCTCTACTTTCTCCATCCCATGCATTATCTTGTGAACCTCTATCATGTCACCCCGCAGTCGACGTTTCTCCAAGCTAAAGAGCCCCAAGCGTTTCAACCTTTCTTCATAGGGAAAGTGCTCCAGCCCTTTAATCATTCTAGTTGCCCTTCTCTGGACTTTCTCCAATGCTATAATATCCTTTTTGAGGTGCGGCGACCAGAACTGCACACAGTACTCCAAATGAGACCGCACCATCGATTTATACAGGGGCATTATGATACTGGCTGATTTGTTTTCAATTCCCTTCCTAATAATTCCCAGCATGGCGTTGGCCTTTTTTATTGCAAACGCACACTGTCTTGACATTTTCAGTGAGTTATCTACCACGACCCCAAGATCTCTCTCTTGGTCAGTCTCTGCCAGTTCACACCCCATCAACTTGTATTTGTAGCTGGGATTCTTGGCCCCAATGTGCATTACTTTGCACTTGGCCACATTGAACCGCATCTGCCACGTTGACGCCCACTCACCCAGCCTCAACAGATCCCTTTGGAGTTCCTCACAATCCTCTCTGGTTCTCACCACCCTGAACAATTTAGTGTCATCCGCAAACTTGGCCACTTCACTGCTCACTCCCAACTCTAAATCATTTATGAACAAGTTAAAGAGCATGGGACCCAGTACCGAGCCCTGCGGCACCCCACTGCTTACCGTCCTCCACTGCAAAGACTGCCCATTTATACTCACTCTCTGCTTCCTATTACTCAGCCAGTTTTTGATCCACAAGAGGACCTGTCCTTTTACTCCATAACTCTCAAGCTTTCTAAGGAGCCTTTGATGAGGAACTTTATCAAAAGCTTTCTGGAAGTGTGAGGTGGGGCTTCAGGATCACTTACAGCTACAGCTGGTTGTCTCTATATGTTTGATGAATTGTATGTACCAACACATAAATTTCTATAAACATATACCTAACAATGTGCAGTCCTTCCCCTTCACAATTGTGCATCAGTACATGCTCCTATACAACAACTTCTATCGGCCATCTGACTATTAAAAATACACAGAAAAACATTCAGATACAACCATCATCCTACCACATATGCTCAATTCCATAACTTCTAAAAGAGCAAGCAAATGTGATTTAGCACAATGCCCCCTCCTCACTGAATCCATTGGTGGCAAACACCTCTTTCTTCACAAAGGCTTCCTCTTGCACATTCTCTTTCTGTTTACAGATTTGCTGGCATTAATCCAATTAATGTATTTAAATTTAATTATCTCAAAACGTGATAATACAAAAAAAAACCTCTTTAAAAATCTTACCACATTTTTGAGTGTTTCTTAATACTTTCATAGTAAAATAAAAAATGTATTTCATGAACGCCTTCTTCATCTGGCCCACGTATCCACATGGGTAGCTGTACTGACGCTCCAGGGAGGAGAACAGAGTCAGGAAGTGGGACATCTATCACTTCCGTTTGATTTCCTGTTCCAGCCCCAAAGTCCACAGAAGAAGCTGAAGACATCAGTGAACATACAGAAGTAGAATGTTTCACAACAGTCTTGTAAGCGCTGCAATGTTCGGATGTTGATGGACTTAATGGTGTTAAAATGGTACTGCTGCCACCAAAAGTAAAACACTCTGGTCGTTTAGAGACAACTTTCAGTCTAGTCAGAGGGCACTTGCTTACATTCATAAACTCTACATAAGTCTTTCGGATTTCTCCACAAAGGAGTCCAGTAGGAAAATTAATAAAGAACACCTGCATTGGAACAAAAAATATTAATATAACTATCTGTGAAAGTTGACAAAAGCAGTACAGTCACACTTAATGTAGCCATATTTAATGATAAAAGAATACAACTTAAAGTTCAAAAAAATACGGCTTTTAGTTTTTTAGTTATACTTGCCATTTTTAATAACAAAGTAGGTGGTGACGGTGAAAATTAGATGCCTACTATTAAATGCCTAAAAATAAATCCTACTATTCTTTGCTCAAGTAAAATCTAACATATTTAGATTAAAACTGAGGTACTGGAAAGACAAGAAAAGCAAAAGTAGAAGAAACAACATATTTCAAAAGCAGCTGTTCCATCATTAACACCGTTGTTAATGAACAGTTTTACCTCTAGCAAAGGCATTTCCTCTGCAATAATGGGATCTAAACGCCGATCTGGTCCATATTTAATAGATGTCTTCTCTTCCTTTGTGTTATTTAGGCGAGGTCCTTGGATTTCCAAATCTTGTCGGCCTCGAACTGATGTTCCATTAGGAATATATTTTCCTGAAAACAAAACAAACACATAGGATCCTGAAGTACAATAAATAAATAACTAACTACTCTTATCTCATTTCTTAAAGATAGTCAGGGCTCTTTTTCTAGCAGGAGCAACTCTGCAAATTAGGCAATGCCCCCTGATGTAGCCAATCCTCCTGAAGCTTATAGTAGACCCAGTACTAAGAGCCCTCTAAGCTCTTGGAGGATTGGCTACATCAGGGGGCGTGGCCTAATAGGCAGAGGAGCCCCTGCTAGAAAAAGGGCCCTGAAGATACCAATAAGATATATAATGAGTATGATGAAATTGTTACTTGAAGAATTAAAGTAATAATCCAAACTTACAAGACTGGTTTTGTAAAGTTTATGAAATTATTTTGCTGCTATATATAATGCCTGTCTAAATTGCCTGGGAAAAAAATCATTCTCTGATATATAAGAGTATGGGTCTAATTGCAAGAGTATGGGTCTAATTGCAAGACTTAGTTTCAACTTTTTTTCTCTTAGCTTGTGGCATTGTAATATGGAAGTTGAGGCTGGACCACATATCCTCATGTAATATAGTTTGATGTGATCTGGAGGGGGGATGGGGGGGGAGGGGTGGGCTCCCTCTTGGGTATCCTGCCCCCCCAGGGAAAGTGTATGTGCAATACATAGCCTCTCCTTTCCCGGTGCAGTGAACGCCGCGTGGTCACTGTCCGGCATTGGCAACTGCAATGATAACGGGCGCCTCCTGCTAGAATTCTGCATGGAGCACCAGCTCACCATCACCAACACTATCTTTCAGCAGAAGAACAGCCTGAAGACAACCTGGATGCACCCACGGTCCAAGCACTGGCACCTTATCGACTACATTCTGGTGCGCCAGAGAGACCTTCGAGATGTCTTACACACCCGAGTAATGCCCAGTGCGGAATGTCATACCGATCATCGTCTTGTACGCTGCAATCTCCGTCTTCACTTTAAACCCACACCCAGGAGAGGAGGTATCCCTCGGAGGAAGCTTCAGGTTGGCAGCCTTCAGTCAGCCGAAGTTAAAGCTGCCTTCCAGGCAAAACTCCAGTCAAGAATTGAGGACCCCAGTTGCCCCACAGACCCTTCTCCAGAAGCACTCTGGGAACACCTAAAAACTACCATCCTGTTGATCTCTGAAGAAGTCCTCGGGTTCTCCACAAGGAAGAACAAGGACTGGTTTGACGAGAACAATCAAGAGATCTAAGAATTACTAGCAAAAAAGAGATCTGCCTACCAAGCACATCTTGCTCAGCCCTCCTGTCCCGGGAAAAAAGCAATCTTTCGTGCTGCATGTAGCAACCTCCAGAGCAAGCTTCGAGACATTCAGAACGAGTGGTGGACCAAGCTTGCAGAGAGAACCCAGCTGTGTGCAGACACTGGTGATTTAAGAGGGTTCTACGAAGCCCTGAAGGCAGTATATGGCCCATCATATCAGGCTCAGAGTCCCTTGCGTAGTGCAGACGGCCAAGTGCTCCTCACAGACAAGGCATCCATACTGAACCGGTGGTCGGAGTATTTTCAGGTTCTCTTCAGTGCCAACCGCGTAGTTCAAGATTCAGCAATCCACCTCACCCCACTTCAACCAGTGAAAACAGAGTTGGATGAGATCCCCACCCTAGAAGAGACTGTTAAAGCCATCAAGCAACTGAAAAGTGGAAAGGCAGCGGGAGTTGATGGAATCCCACCAGAGATCTGGAAGCATGGGGGCACAGTACTACATAGCACACTTCACAAAGTACTCGTCACCTGCTGGGAACAAGGCAAACTACCACAGGACTTTCGCGATGCAATCATCATCACTCTAGACAAGAACAAAGGGGAAAAGTCAGACTGCTCCAACTACCGGGGGATAACCCTGCTCTCCATCGCAGGCAAAATCCTTGCCAGAATACTCCTGAACAGACTGGTGGCCACCATTGCAGAAGAACTCCTCCCAGAGAGCCAGTGCGGCTTCAGAGCTAACAGGAGCACCACCGACATGGTATTTGTTCTCAGGCAGCTCCAAGAGAAATGCAGGGAACAGAACAAGGGTCTATATGTGACTTTTGTCGACCTTACCAAAGCTTTCGATACCGTTAGCAGGAAAGGCCTGTGGCAAATCTTGGAACGTTTAGGATGTCCCCCAAGGTTCCTCAGCATGATCATCCAGCTACATGAAGACCAGCGAGGCCAAGTCAGACACTGCAACGACCTCTCGGAGCCCTTCCCAATAGGCACAGGTGTAAAGCAAGGCTGCGTTCTCGCTCCAACTCTCTTTACAATCTTCTTTAGCATGATGCTTCAAAGAGCCGCAGTAGATCTAGATGATGACGATGGTGTCTACATCCGCTATCGCACCGATGGCAGCCTGTTCAACCTGAGGCGACTAAAGGCTCACTCCAAGACAATGGAAAAACTTATCCGAGAGCTACTGTTTGCTGATGATGCTCCACTCGTCTCCCACTCGGTATCAGCTCTGCAGCATATGACGTCCTGCTTTGCAGAGACTGCCAAGCTATTCGGCCTAGAAGTTAGTCTGAAGAAGACAGAAGTTCTCCACCAGCCTGCACCCCAGGAAGATTATCACCCTCCCTGCATCACTGTGGGTGAATCAGTTCTGAAGACAGTCCAGCAGTTCAGCTACCTGGGGTGCATCATCTCCTCAGATGCCAAGATCGACAAGGAGATTGACAACAGGCTGGCAAAGACAAACCGTGCATTTGGCCGACTGCACAAAAGAGTGTGGAGCAACAAGCATCTGAAAAAAGGCACAAAGATCAATGTTTACAAAGCGGTTGTGATGACAACCCTCATCTACGGCTCCGAATCGTGGGTTTTATACCGTCATCACCTGCGACTCCTTGAGCGCTTTCATCAGTGCTGCCTTCGCACCATCCTTAACATCCACTGGAGTGACTTTGTGACCAACACTGAAGTCCTCAAGAGGGCGGAGGTTACAAGCATCGAGGCACTGCTGTTGAAGATGCAGCTGCGCTGGGCAGGGCATATTTCTAGGATGGAAAACCACCGCCTTCCCAAGATTGCTCTGTATGGCGAACTTTCCACCGGCCATCAAAATAGAGGGGCACCAAAGAAGAGGTACAAGGACTCCTTGAAGAAATCTCTTGGCACCTGTCGCATCAACCATCACCAGTGGTCTGACCTAGCCTCAGATCGCAAAGCATGGAGGCACACCATCCACCAGGCTGTCTCTTCCTTTGAGAACGCACGCATAGCTGGACTTGAGGACAAAAGGAGATTGAGGAAGAATCGCACTGCTAAAGCACCAACCCCAAATCAGACTTTTCCCTGCAGCCACTGTGGCCGGATCTGCCTGTCCCGCATTGGTCTTGTCAGCCACCAGCGAGCCTGCAGCAGACGTGGACTACTGCACCCTTCTTAAATCTTCGTTTGTGAAGTCAAGCCGAGAGAGAGACCAAGAATTTGCAATACGATCGCAAAGCATGGAGGCACACCATCCACCAGGCTGTCTCTTCCTTTGAGAATGCACGCATAGCTGGTCTTGAGGACAAAAGGAGATTGAGGAAGAATTGCACTGCTACAGCACCAACCCCAAATCAGACTTTTCCCTGCAGCCACTGTGGCCGGATCTGCCTGTCCCGCATTGGTCTTGTCAGCCACCAGCGAGCCTGCAGCAGACGTGGACTACTGCACCCTTCTTAAATCTTCGTTCGCGAAGTCAAGCCGAGAGATCTGGGGACACTTTTATTTATTTACTTCTAGCCTGTTTTTCTCCTGAAGGTCTCAAGACAGGTTACAAACTAGATAAAACTAAACAACTATATATAATTACACCACCACTGCTAAAAACATTCAAATAGACTCAATCAAAGACCAGCAAAAACCAAAACAGAAATCAAAGACCAGCAAAAACCAAAACAGAAAATGGTTTTCTTAAATAATTTCACTTTATAAGCCCCAGAAGATTAGCAGCAAGGGAGCAACATTATCCAGGAATTCTTTCCACCAAATGAAAGCCAACACTGAAAATATTCTAATGTGAGCATTTTCATCTGCCTATATATGCAATTCTCCTGGTTTTGCCAATGCGAGTTTTGCAAAAAGAATAAATGGAGAAGTGGTTTTGAAGACCCCAGAGAATGAGTCCCAACAGAATGAAGGCCTCTATTCTACAATTCCCAGTATGCCTCCATCACCACCTCTGATCCTTCCCTCCCTCGCAGCTACATGGCCCTCTCTTCCAAAACCATGTTGCCTTCATTTTTCTGCATTTTCTCCCCTCTACTTGTCCTTATAGGGTTTTGAGGCCACCCCATAATGCCAAGCATGCAGCACTTTATTTGTTCATCTCAGTAGCAATGCCTGTGGAAGAGCAGACATCACTTTTATTTTGCAAGTTTTTCTAAAAAGCAAACCTTTGCAGGAGCAGTCTTGTGTGTAGGAAACTTCTGTCTTTTGCTAAGTGGCTCCACTGTGCAGATTTTTTAAAAATATGCATTCTAGAGCTAAACACAGGAGAGGACATTTCATTCTTCTCTCTCCTGTGAGGTCTGGTATGATACACTTCACCAACAGCCATGTGATAGAGGGCTGGAGCTTGGAGCATAAAACTAGCCAATTGCCTTCTGTTGGATGGTGAATAGTGATATGGGAGGCTTACTCCTTTTGGGTGCTTCCACCTCTAATGATCACCAGCATAGAGTGTGTTGGCCTGTCATGGGATGTGGGGGAGAGGTTGGCTATCTGGCTGGTGTACAGACCGGCACCAGCCAATGCCTTACCATCCCTGATGGAGGCCATAGCAGGCTGGGTGTTGGAATACCCACAGCTTTTAGTCCTGGGTGATTTCAACGTCCATGCCGATGACGCAGACTCCATGAAGGCGACGGACCTAGTGTCATCCAAGGAGACACTAGGGCTCTCCCAATATGATACAACTACTACCCACCAGGCAGGGCACATGCTGGATTTCATCTTTGCAGCGAGAGTTACGGTGGACCGGATCACTGCCATGGCAGTGCCATGGTTGGACCACTATGTCCTGAGGGCCCATATGGTTGTCTCACCACAACCCTGTTTAGGCAGCGAGCATATTTTGGCTCGCCCTCGGAGCCAGATGAACCCTATGCGGTTCCAGATGGTTCTGCAAGATCCTCGGCCCCTTGGTGACTCAGTAGATGATCTAGCGGAGATGTGGCACCAACAACTCTCTGCAGCCATCAATGAGATTGGTCTCCAGCAACTCTCCACAGTCATCAACAAGATTGTCACCATTCACAGCTCGCACCATGGTATATCCCGGAACTGTGGCTGATGAAACAGCAGCTGAGAGAAGTGATGGTGGCATACTAACAATGAAGTGACAAGAACATCTTATAGGCTGTTTATGAAGACCTATGAGATGGCAGTCAAGGCTTCAAAGAAAGCTTACCTTACAGCCCAGATTGTGTCTGTGAACTGTTGCCTGGCCCAATTGCTTAGTACTATTTGGACACTTACAAATTTGCCATAGAGCAAACCAAATGATAGGGAATTGGAAATTGGCTGTGAGGCTTTCGCAGGTCTTTTCGCAGATAAGGTCCTGTCACTCCGCCGTGACCTCCCCGCCAATTTTGATACAGTAAGTGAACTCGAGGCCTTGAGCACGTCTTCTGTTTCAACTCTGGGCTAATTCACTCCACTCAGTCTGAGGGAAGTTGACAAAGTCCTCTGTTCTATGTGCCCTACTACATGTTGCCTGGACCCATGTCCAGCCTGGCTGATTCGTGCTTGCCGGACGGAATTACTGGTCCCATTACAAGAGACAATCAACAGGTCCCTGATGGAAAGGACCTTTCTCATACCCCTCAAAGAGGTGGTGGTTTGGCCACTCCTTAAAAAACCATCTTTGGACTTGGCTGAATTGGCCAACTATTGGCCCATGTTGAACTTGCCCTTATGGGGCAAAGTTATTGAGAGGGCAGTGGCAGCAAAATGACAGCGTTTTTTGAATGACACTTCCGCGTTAGACCCATTTCAATCTGCCTTCCATCCAGGCCACGGGACAGAGATGGTGCTGGCCATCTTAACAGATGATCTCCTAGACAACTGGATCGAGGCGGTTC
Source organism: Heteronotia binoei (assembly GCF_032191835.1). Taxonomy (NCBI): domain Eukaryota; kingdom Metazoa; phylum Chordata; class Lepidosauria; order Squamata; family Gekkonidae; genus Heteronotia; species Heteronotia binoei. Next base: position 74,017,172 of record NC_083229.1, on the reverse strand, counting down.
AGCGGTGCTGTTGTTATCAGACCTGTCGGCTACTTTTGATACAGTCGACCACCAGCTGCTGTCGCACCATCTTGCCGACATGGGGATTCAGGGGTTCGCCCTTCAATGGCTTACCTCTTTTCTCCAAGGTTGGGGACAAAGGGAGACCATAAGGGACCAATTGTCCTAGAGACACCCACTTGTGTGTGGTGTGCCTCAGGGGGCAGTTCTTTAACATCTATATACGCCCCCTTGCCCAGATTGGAGATATAGGCTGGGATGTCATCAGTATGCGGATGAAACCCAAATCTATCTATTGATGGGGGGCCAGGCCAACTGCATCCCAGAAAATCTGGACCTGGCCTTGCAAGCCGTAGTGAAATGGCTCAGGCAGAGTCGACTGAAATTGAACCCAGCGAAGACGGAGGTTCTGTGTCTAAGCCAAGGTGGCCTAAGAAGAGAGTTCCCTTTGCTGACCTTTGATGGGGTGCCTTTAGCACCAGCTTCTAGGGTCAAGAGCTTAGGGGTGCTCCTGGAGTCCTCACTGACCATGGAGGCCCAGGTAGCAGCCACTGCCAAATCCACATTTTATCACCTTAGGCGGATAAGACAGTTGGTTCCATACCTGGAGTGCAGCAACTTAGCAACAGTAATCCACATGACAGTCACCCCCAGAATAGACTACTGTAACGCCCTCTACATGGGGCTGCCCTTGACATGAACTCAAAAGTTGTAACTGGTGCAAAACACTGCAGCCAGGTTGTTATTGGAGCTACCTTTACGGGAGCACATTCAACCTGCGCTGGAGACGTTGAACTGGTTGCCTGTGGCATTCTGGGCTTGCTTCAAGGTGCTGGTTATGACCTTTAAAGCCCTATATGGCCTGGGACCTGTTTACCTCCGGAACCGCCTTTCTCCATATGAGCCCCACCCACAAAATCTCTTGATGATCCCTGAGCCAAAAGATGCCAACTGTCCACCACCAGAGCAAGAGCTTTTTCAGTGGCAATCCCTACCCTCTGGAATGCTCTCCCTGAAAACATCAGGGCCCTGCAGGACTTGCCGCAATTCCCCAGACAGAAATGTTTAAACAGGCTTTTAACATCTAATGGAGGTGACCAGTACCTCACTACCCCACAGCACTGATACTCTACCTCAACCCAAACAGAAATGTAATGTGCTAAACAACATCTAACACCATAGCAAAGAGCACAAATCAAGAACTAATAATAATGCCATATAGGGATTAGAATTGTATATGTTTGAGATGTTTTAAGGATTTTATTCTGATTTTATTGTAATGACTTAATTCTACATTATTTTAATTGCTGTTAGCTGCCCTGAGCATGCCAGGGGAGGGTGGGATATGAGTAATAAAATAAATAAGATACATAAATGCGATGCAGTTTGCAGTGTCACCCTCAGAATAATGCAAATACCCATAAGAAGTGTGCAATAAACTGCAAGAATGTGACGAGGAGGAGATTGGATTTATACCCCACCCTTCACTCAAGAGTCTCAGAGCAGCTTTCACTCTCCTTCCCTTCCTCTCCCCACAACAGACACCCAGTGAGATAGGTGAGGCTGCGAGAACTCTGACAGAAAGAAACTGCTCTTGAGAGGAACGGCTCTGTAAGAACTTGTGACTGACTCAAGGTCACATCAGCAGGTGCATGCGGAGAAGTGGGGAATTAAGCCCGGTTCTCCCAGGTAAGAGTCCACACACTTCAACACTACACCAACTGAATGTAAGCCACATTCAGCATTACTAACGCCTGGATTTGACATTTATGGCCCTCTTTTTTGTCCCACAGGCAGCTGTTGCTCCTCCCTGCATGGAAGGTAGATCGATTCAAATAGTCTTTCCCCAGAGATTAATAGATCTACTGGTTTCCATGAGACTCTAGGACAGGGGTGTCAAATTCATTTGTTATGAAGGCTGGATTTGACATAAATTAGACCTTGTCAGGCCGGGCCATGTGTGTCATAAAATGTAATGCCAGCTATCACAGAAATAATCTTTATAAAGGGCACAGACAAACACAATTAAATTTTTTAAAACTTAAAATAAAACATGCTTAAAACATTAGCATGTTTGCAGTTATTTTGTTTAACCGTCTTTGATAACTGACACCTCGCGCTCTGAATTATTGCTTCAAAAACTGGAGACATTGTCTGAGCTGTAGCAATCTTGAGTATGCTGTTCAAGTGTGCATCTGTAAATTGCAAACCTACTTTTGATTTACTGACATTCATTACAGAAATCTCATGGTCAATACTGTAATCCTAAGACCCAGAAGAAAATATGAAATGACTGGGCATTGTGAGCTTTTGTACATAAGATGCTTCATATGCTGGTCAAGAACACCTGAAGGCACTATGACACAGATTGAGGGGTATGTGTTTGTCTACAAAACTATAGTCTACCCTATAAGGCAATGCAAGAACAGAGAAACAGCCATGTACAATGGGCAGTGTCCACCTACTATCTGGGAAGTCTAAGTTCAGAATCCCCAGTCAATCAAAGGAAATAAAAGGGAAATGTGAAAGAAAAACAAACGGATAAACTTGGTCTGGACATACACCCTCACAGCCTAATCTTGGCTTGTTGTTATTCCTCTTCTAAATTGTTCGCATGCTTTCCTGCTAAGAAAGCCTGAATCATGAAGGCCCCTGGCATAACAAGCCAACAACTCTTTCTCTCTCTCTAGCAAGGCAACAAACTCATAACTTGAATAAAACGTTGCTGCCTTAAAAATGCTTTCTTTGTATCTCTTCCATGCAATCAACAGAGGAAACTGGGCAAAGGAAACTCTCCCTCTTTCCTTCTCTCCCCAGGGTACAAGAAGGGGGAGGAGTCTCAGCCAACAAAAGGAAGAAAGGTTTGGCTCAGTAGCTCTGCATTGTGATTGAGAGAGCCCTGACATCCCAGACTATCTTAATCACACAGCAGAGCTAAAGAGCCAAGCTTCTCCAGTGGTTGAGACCCCTCCTCCCTCCTCCTGGACAGGAATCTGCTGATGCAGTGGTGGCAGAGAAGAAAGTCTTCTTTGCTATCATCACCGTCACCTCATAGGCTTGTAAATGGGCTTTATGATGTACTCTGTCTGATTCATAATGAGTCTTCTGCCAGTGTCACTCTAGTCATCTTCCAGTCTGCTTCAAGTCACCCAGCTCTCTGGTAAACTAAGGAACTGGAGGCCTCACAGAGTGTGGAAGAGGATTGACTGGACACTGCCCATTTGTCCTAGATGGAGTGGAACTGGCTTTTCCAGAACAAGTTAAGAGCATGTAGAGTGCTCATGGACTCTGCTTTGCTGTTTGAAAACCAAGTTGGCATGGTGGCTAGGAGCACCTTCTATCAGCTGCATCTGGTTCACAAACTTTCTTATTATTTAGACTCATCTGATCTGGCCACGATGATCTACGCTTCTGTAACCTCATGGCTGGATTGTTGCAACATGCTCTACATGGGGCTGTCCTTGAAGACAACCCAGAAACTACAATTGGTCCAGAATGCAGCAGCTCAAACGCTGTCAGAGGCTAGCCATAAAGAACATATCCCATTTTGAAACAGCTCCATTGGCTGCCATTTTGTTTCAGAGTTCAATGCTGATTACAATCCTTAAAGTCCTTTGTGTCCTAGGACCAACATATTTAAAGCACCACCTCCTTCCATACATCCCTATGCACAATCATCAGACAGTAAACTGCAGGCTATCCCACCACTCAAGGTGGCCCATCTAGCATTGACTAGAACCCAGGCCTCTTCCATCATAGCTCTGCATCTATGGAATGGGCTCCCTGAAGAGGTAAAAGAAGCCCCCCTCTTCAGGAGACACTGCAAGGCCTACCTGTTTGTTAGGGCATTTGAGGAGGTTTGAACAGAACACCTCTTTTCAGGTAAGGGGACTAGGGGCTTATTATTTTGGTTTTGGTTTTAGCTGCAGATGTTTTAATTATTATTAGAACAAAGTTTGAGTCCAGTAGCAGTTTTAAGACCAACAAAGTTTTATTCAAGGTGTGAGCTTTTGTGTGCACGCACACTTCGTCAGACTTTGCACATGAAAGCTCACACCTTAAATAAAATTTCGCTACTGGGCTCAAACTTTGTTCTACTGCTTCAGAACAACATGGCTACTCATCTGGATTTAATTATTGTAAACCATCTTGAACTGAGAGGAAAGGTAGGATATAAATGTGGGATACAATAAATTAAAAATAAATAAAATAAATTCAACAGTTTAGGTATCAGTATCTTGCCCTTTGCAGTTCATGTTGTGCTAAACACACCACAGCCTTACCTGCTTGCAGTCCAACCGAAGTGTCTATTCCATCTAGCACTGTAGTACCCTGAATAGTGCCAAGATTGTAAACGACTCCCAGAATGTGTAGCTCCCCTGTTTGATGGGGAAAGAGCTTTAGTCTTGCCTGTGGAGATATGTCAAATTTTGTTGTTGCTAGTATACAGATCACTTATTTTCAATAGCAAACAGCCACATTTACTGCTATTAAAAGCTCATCTCCGAAATTACATCTATTTTGATAAATGTATGGTTTCTACAAGGGTGCTTAAAATTAATGGCAATATTCAGCACACAAGGCACTCCAAAGGGATCTGTTGAGGCTGGGTGAGTGGGCATCAACGTGGCAGATGAGGTTCAATGTGGCCAAGTGCAAAGTAATGCACATTGGGGCCAAAAATCCCAGCTACAAATACAAGTTAATGGAGTGTGAACTGGCAGAGACTGACCAAGAGAGAGATCTTGGGGTTGTGGTAGATAACTCACTGAAAATGTCAAGACAGTGTGTGGTTGCAATAAAAAAAGCCAACGCCATGCTGGGAATTATTAGGAAGGGAATTGAAAACAAATCAGCCAGTATCATAATGCCCCTGTATAAATCGATGGTGCGGTCTCATTTGGAATACTGCGTACAGTTTTGGTCACCTCACCTCAAAAAGGATATTATAGCACTGGAAAAAGTCCAGAAAAGGGCAACTAGAATGATTAAAGGTTTGGAACACTTTCCCTATGAAGAAAGGTTAAAACGCTTGGGGCTCTTTAGCTTGGAGAAATGTCAACTGCGGGGTGACATGATAGAAGTTTACAAGATTATGCATGGAATGAAGAAAGTAGAGAAAGAAGTACTTTTCTCCCTTTCTCACAATACAAGAACTCGTGGGCATTCAATGAAATTGCTGAGCAGTCAGGTTAGAACAGATAAAAGGAAGTACTTCTTCACCCAAAGGGTGATTAACATGTGGAATTCACTGCCACAGGAGGTGGTGGCAGCTACAAGCATAGCCAGCTTCAAGAGGGGATTGAATAAAAATATGGAGCAGAGGTCCATCAATGGCTATTAGCCACAATATATTATTGGAACTGTCTGGGGCAGTGATGCTCTGTATTCTTGGTGCTTGGGGGGGGGGGGGTGCAAAGTGAAGGGCTTCTTCACCCACTTGTGAACCTTCTGATGGCACTTGGGTTGGGGTTTTTTGCCACTGCAAGACACAGAGTGTTGGACAGGATGGGCCATTGGCCTGATCCAACATGGCTTCTCTTATGTCAGTTTAGACACAACATTAAATCATAGTTATGCTGCTCTGCCATCTAAAAGCATGTGTCTCGGCCACATAAAGAAAAGTAATGGTAAGTTTAACAGCAGTACAACAATTAATCACTTCCTGTTACAAATTGCAAGAAACACCTCCTATAAATGACCAGATTTTCAAAATGTGGAAACCCTAATTTGGCTAAATCAACATAACAACTTAAATGTCTTGACAAAGATGTTAAACGCAATTAGATAAATAGATCAAAAAATGGTCAGTGTTTGTAGTGGCATGGAATGATGTTAAAGAATTAAACTTTATACTTTTGTTTTGTGATAAGCATGAAATTTTCACTTTTGTAAAAATAAAACATCCAAAACTTATTCCAACTGTGGCTAGTTTGTGAAACCAGGAATGAGTCCACGGATGCTCAATGAATCCTGGCTTGTCTCACCAATTTCTAATCACAGTACTATAGATCTTTTCCTCACTTCCACAGCAAAGATCCAGCTGATATCAAGCTGCTTCATGGTGGCCAATAGAGGACAAAGCTTTCACATAGTGTAGGCTACTAAGATAGCTAATGTTCTATTGGCGGTGCTCCTCACCCTTATTATAAATGGAAGGAGTGTGCTGCATTGCCAAGTCTTTAAGAGGGTGGAAGTAGAGATAAGAGACTAATGCCAAGCAGATAAAAAACTGAGGGCAGGGAAAGCAGCCCACTAAAGAGAGACAGCTGAAGGCAAATTCAGTGTCATTTTTAAGCTGCTTTTGCCAGGAGACTGCCAAAATAATAAAAAGAGTACTAAATTATATTAAAATTAAGCACTGAATATCTCTTCAGAAACCTAACTTTCACAGTTACATCTAGCCAATTATCTTATCAGTATGGATACATTTCACGTTGTTACCTACCATTTTTGTTTCTTCACTGTTAATCAAAAATTCTGATATTACTTCAGCTCCAATCATATCTTTTCCACATGCTATCTAAAAAGAAAAAATAACCTGAAAAACATTTCCAGTAAATACATCTCTGTTTATCAAAGCTAAACAGTTGCTAGTAATATCCTTCACAACACTGCATTTTACTTTTAAGCTAGTCATCCCTAAAAAAAACCCCTGGATTTGGTTGGAAGGCATGCACATTCTATTAAGTATTAAGGAAATCTAATCATAAAGGCATATTATACTCATCTATTGTTCAATAGTAAGACCAAAGTAATATTTTATCACTAAAATGTATAAAATATTGCTATAGGATATTTTTAATTACTTACTAATTCCTTTGTTTCCCCATTGTTATTTGAACTGAAATCCTTTGGTTGAAATTTCCAAAGTAGTGATAAATCAGCTAACAAAAGTGGAACTTTCAGTGGATTTCTAAAAGCTACTTCCACAGTTATTGGTTCTGTGACAAAGAAAAGTCATTATATACATACAAGCAGACCATTTTTACAAGATGTGAGGAAAAAGTCAAGTCATTCACAACTGAACTTTATAACTGCAGCTATATTACATACAGCAACTTTAATTCAGCAATGTTAAGTTTAAACTACAGACTGCCTTTCCAAATGTGTATTCAAATATTACCTTCAACTACACCAAGCGGAAACCTAGAATTATCCGAATATTTGTTCAGACAGTACTGTGTTGGCTGGAAATTTGACAGTACGACGCTTTTGTTAGCTACAGCTACAACTTGTTCTTCAAGCTCTTTCCACTGTTGTGAATATTCAGAATCATATTCTTGGTCAAGGCTTATGTGTGTTGCTGCCTGTTTTTCACCTAGTTGTGAATATATAAGACAACAAAATCACTTACAGAATGCCAAACAGAAGCAGGTTCAGTTTCTATATCCTTGTTTATTCATGTCTAAATTAAAATTAATAATAATAACTTAAATTAGAACATGATGCAATTTTCTCTGATCATCTATTTTGTATATTCCCATTTCAGGAGAGGCTATGGCATGATTTAGGCATTACAGCATCACAAATCATGAACTAACAAGTTGGGAGATACTGAAGCTCTCACATTTCTGTATTTTCACATCCACGGCAACCTAATTATGTACTTTTGTGGCAAGTGGCAAACTCCTCGTACTGGGATTCCAAGCTCTGCCTCAGTCCTGGTTTGCAAGGAAGGTGTGAACCATAATCCACAGATTCAGACATCATACCAAGAAGAGGACACAGCCAGCAAGATATATTAATATAGCGAGAGACGTATCCTGCTGCTATATCTGAACAAAGACTATATTACTGGCCGAAAGGGAGTAGAAGGAACTTCAGAAACGGCAGGGGCTTAAGCCAGAGAACTAACAGGTCACTGAGAACAAGTAGATAACTAGAGGAGCTAATTTCACATATTTGGACTTGACAAAAGTTTAATGGTCAGGATCCAAAGAGCCTGAACACATGTGCACAGGTTTGTGTGTATGTATAATTTGGCCTTCCAGTGACAGTCCCATCCATGTGTCTCATCAGGTACTGCTTCAGAAAATGCTATACCTTTGAGGATATTCTGTGAAAACAAATGAGGTGAAAACCGTACATGACACTGTGCATCCTGGTCAACAATAAATTTTAAAAATAAAATCAATATATCAACCGTTTTTAAAAAATCAGGAAGATTCTAAAGAGCTTCATACAAAAACTTGACAAAAAAAGTGTCTGAAGAGATTAAGATTTATATTCAAACACCTTTCAGCAACTATGCCTGATGGAAATGTGAATCCTTGTGACTTTAATTTTTTGCCTTAACATAAGCATTTGCACATCCTCGCTCACACACCCATATGCATTCAATTAAAACATTTATGGAATGCACCAGGGAAAATGGGAGATCTTCAGAAAGAAAAAACACAACTGGTTTCTGAGACTGCAGAACAGCAAAGTTTTAAATATTCTGCTTGCAGAATTAGCAATGTGCCTAGGTGAATAAGAGGTATAGATACAATAGCAAAAACTGATAGAAAATGTTCATCTGATAACTGATAAACAGGCATAGAACAATAGTGCAGAAAAGAGAAAATAAGTTCAAATTTTTGCACTCTTTTAATGATGTACAACATGGTACATAATAAAACCAAATGTCGAGTGTTAAAAGAAAAAAAGTTCACAGTAGGAAAGTGCTGGTTGTGTCCATGCTTTGCAAAATGAAGAGTAGCAGACTGGATGAGAAAAACTTTTGGTGCAGAGATTGCTTAAAGATGCTTCCAAATACATACAATCCCAAAGCTTTTTGCAAGTTAACAGATGGCCCGACATCTTCATATCATAAAAGAAATGCAGTTAGTTCTTGCAGCAATAAGCTGCTTCTAAACCAATCACTAAGAGCCTAAACGTATTTACTGAGAAGAAAAACCCACTGTATTCAATAGGCCTTACTTTCTGGTAAGTATGCACAGGATATCAGCATAAGAGGATCAGCACACTCAATAAGGATCATAGCAGCCTATAGCAACCAAGTCTACTTAAATAAACTTCAGTTCCCTCATACAGTTTGAAGTTGGCAGAAAAGGACACTCAGTTTTACAAAAAAAAATTCAAATAAACAGAATTTTAGGTGAAATGAGATAGGCAGAAGAACTTGGAGAGCTCCTTAAGATCTACTGACAAAGAAAGTTGGTCTAAGTCACCCATTTATCAGCTGTACAGCCAGGAGGGCACTCCCTTGGCAGCGTTCTATTGAACCCTAGCTGCTATATGGCATGGGGGGATATTTGTGGGGCTCCAAACTTCTCTGCACAAATCTGTGCAGAAAATAAAGTAGGTAGCAGTACACACACACACACACACACAGTAAGAGTAAAGTAAAAACCCAGACACCCTTTCTTGGAGAATTTTCTGTTCACTTCCTGTGTTGTAGCTACCATTACTGAAGCAATTCACATTAAAAACCACACTGACCATAGCAACCCAAGGAGTTCCCAACAATACTCTGCTTTCCTTATGCCATGTTCATTAGCAAGGTCTTAGAACTGCTTAAATTTACTTAGGAAAAAAGGAAAAGTTCTGAAATATAGTTCAGTTCTATCCACTTTGATCAACACAGAACTATGTTTATTACATGCTATTTTAATTAACTGATTATCTTTTTTTTAAAAAATCTAAATATATGCTAACCTTCAGCTGGCCGTCTGTCGTGTCCAAAGAAAACTCGTGTTGCAGAGCTATTAATGTAGGGTAAAGGAAGCTGTGGTAATGGTTCATCAGGTGACAGCTGACTTACATTCTGGAGTAAAGAAAGGAAAAGACAGCTTAAGAATAAAAATTTGGCAAATGAAAACTGCAAATGGCATTGAATGACTTAAAAACTTATGCAGCATAGGGAGCAGAAATATAAGAACTTCGATGAACTACTGAGGTTCTTTTATGAAGAAATGCAGAGAAGTATACACTATACACATTTCAAAGTAACACATAATGACATTTGCACATAGCATTGATAAGCCTATTCCTTGGAGAGCTCCTTGAGATCTACTGAAAAAGAAACCGGGCTGTATCAACAGAAGTATAATGTCCAGATCGCATGAAGTGATAATATCACTTTACTCTGCTCTGGTTAGACCTCACCTAGAGTATTGTGTTCAGTTTTCGGCATCATCATTTAAGAAGAGTATTGACAAGATGGAACATGTCCAGGGGAGGGTAATGAAGACTGTAAGGGGTCTGAAGATCAAGTCCTTTGAGGAAAGGTTGAGGGAGCTGGGTATGTTTAGCCTGGAGAGGACACAACTCAGAAGTGATATGATTGCCATCTTCAAGTACCTGAAAGGCAGTCATATAGAGGATGGTGAAAAATTGCTTTCTGTTGCCCCCAATGGTCAGACCAGACCCAACGGGTTGAAACCAAATCAAAAGTTTCTGGCTAAACATTAGAAAGAACTTCCTGATAGAGCGGTTCCTTGGTGGAATAGGCTTCCTTAGAAGATGATGAGCCCTCCTTCTTTGGAAGTTTTTAAACAGAGGCTAGGTGGCCATTTGACAGCTATCCTGATTCTGTGAATTAGGCAGATAATGAGGAGGGCAGTAAGTGTTACACCAGTGCTTAGTTCTCATGGCGCTTTCTTACCTGCTTAGGGAAATGCTGATTGCCACTATGCGGTCAGACTCTCCAGGCCAATTAGGCAAGGGATCCTGGAGGTTTTTGCTATCTTCTGGGCATGGAGCAGGGTCACTGAGGACGTATGTGAGTTTGGGATGTATCTGTGAAGTTCCTGCATTGTGCAAGGGGTTGGACTAGATGACCTTGGAGATCCCTTCCAACTCTTAAGATTTTATGATTTCAAGTGCCATTGGAGTTTCCCACTGCAGACATCAAAATATTTTGAGCTGCACTTGAATAAGCATTCACAACAAATAGTGCAACTAATACTATAGCATTCTAGTACTCATAAAGGTAGGGCAATTTATGCTGCCTAGGATTCAAAGACTTGATTACAGTATGTTCATTAAAAAGTTAGCTCACAAGCTAAAATTCTAGAGAGGATAAACTGGCATCTTACCCTATAAACAAAAAGATATTCCCGGAGAAAGGCTCCTTGCTGAGCAGCAGTTTGCTTGCTATCATTGATCAAAATGTGCCTGAAAGCCGATACAGCATTCTCAAGTTGTCGAAGTGTAAAAGACTGGCGACCAATAGTGAAGTTTATATGATCCTCTGCAAGTGACCATCCCTTTCCTTTATAAACTTGCATGGCTTGGCAGTAACATCGCAAAGCATGTTTCTTCTGTAAAATAAATTCAAACATACTATCACAGACCATTCCACATGCAACTGTCGTTAAAGCTTTAGATTAAAATTCCAATACAAAACACAAAAAGATCTTATGTGCTAAAATCACTAACAAAGAGTGAAGTGGCTGGCTGAGTGGATAACAAAGACCACGCTGTGGCACCACCCAAAAGCAATCTACACAGGGGATTTTCGAAGTATGCATAATGTGTTAAAAAAAAATCTAAAAATACTCATCTGATGAGAGTTACAGAAGTGCTAGAATGTTAAGAGCAACTGAAAAAATGTGATAGGTAAGGGAAAGAAATCAGCTAATCACTTTTGACAGCTAGAGAATCCTGAAGGGGAAGATTAGGGAATAGGCTTTCCATGCTGCTACTTCCGTTGTAGACAGACAGCTTCTAAGACGTAGTTGAAATTACTGATGGGGGATGCCAGAAGAAAATAACACTATAACAACTTTAAAACTTGGGGGGGGGGGGGGTTGATGTTGCTTTAAATGTTTACAATATGAACTAGTTGCTATTTCAATAAATTTAACTTTGCTCTAATATGCTAAAACTAGAATATGGCATAATTTATGCAACTACAGAGGCAGCTCATCTGTTACAGCAGAAGAGCAAAGAAAGAGTTTTCCGCCAAGTTACACACTAACAGTTCAAATGAAGAATAAGTTTAGTGTGCATTTGATAGGATCAATTCCACAAAAACTGATGTTTTAGTGAATCTGTTATGTCTTCTTGAGCTACAACATTCCTTTTCTTGTATTTCTATAATGATTAACGATTTTTAAAGTCAATTTTAAACTGTGAATATAACACTGAAATACACCCTGGATAATCACCCTATGACTGGGATGTAGGTTTAACCTACTACTGAATTTGGCTAGACTTGCTGTAAAACACTAAATGCAATTTTATTTATTCTTCAAGGCATCAATACACCTTAGTCCTGATTCACTTCACTAACCAGGACCAAGCTATCAAGTCATTTTAGGAGTTTCCCCCTCTTTCCCTAATTGAGTCGAGTATTTAAGCTGTGCCTTCCATGCTGCATAAAATATGTCAATCCCACAACTAGAATAGTGTTCAAGTTCTGAAAAATCCATGAAAAATAAACACAACACTTTTTTAAAAAAAAAAAAATTAAATCAAGCCAAGATTTATGATGTAGCAATCAAATTACAGAACTGGTACCACTGAACATACATGCATACAGCAAAGATCTAGACACAAATCATGTCCACTGATCATACTATGTGAGTGAACTGTCAGTTCTATAATTGCTCCCCCCCACCCCACCTCAGGCAGGCAAACAGACCAGGCCAAATGGAAAATTACAGTTTGGGTCCCCCCCCCCCCACCAAGAACAATCAAAACTTACCTGTCCTGCTTTACTATACCGGTGGCCAGCCAGTATCATATGAAAGGCAAATTTTCTAACCATAGGACTTTTCATATTTATAAAGCAATGTGCAGCTTGCTCCAACAACAGTGCACTCCGAAGATCTGAATCCTATTGAAAACAATGAGGGGGGAAAAGACCCAATAAACCAGCAATGAAGGACAGTAATAGGCACAATCCTAAAAATATAAGAGAATGCTCTAAAGTCTACAACTATGGAAGTATCCCAGTCACTAATGTCATGAAAACATGGTTTCTCTAGAAGTCTTCACCAGTTTGAACATCCAGCTTCTGCTATAAGAATTTACAGTGGACCTACCACCATGGTCAAACCTAATATATAACCTAGCATTGGTTTCCAATCAGAACTATAGAAATTATTTAAATGATTTTTTTTGGGGGGGGGGGGGCAGATTTGCATCAAATCACAATTCACTTATGGCGACCTTGTAGGTTTTTGCAGCAAGAGACATTCAGAGGTAGTTTGCCATTGCCTGCCCCCTTTCAGGTGTCACTCTATAAAAAAATGATAAAGGGAAGGAAAGTCACTTTATTTGAATTGTTCTAAGAAGAAGAATTGCAGATTTAGACCCCGCCCTTCTCCCTGAATCAGAGACTCAGAGCGGCTTACAATCTCCTATATCTTCTCCCCCTATCTTCAGCCGCCCTGAGCCATTTTTATGGGAAGGGCGGGATACAAATCATAGAATGAATAAATAAATAAATAAATAAATAAATAAATAAATAAATAAATAAATAAAAATACAACAGACACCCTGTGAGGTGGGTGGGGCTGAGAGGACTCTCACAGCAGCTGCCCTTTCAAGGACAACCTCTGCCAGAACTATGGCTAACCCAAGGCCATTCCAGCAGGTGCAAGTGGAGGAGTGGGGAATCAAACCCAGTTCTCCCAGATAAGAGTCCACGTACTTAACCACTACACCAAACTGGCTCTCCCACACCAAACTCCAAGTTATAATGTGGATTAATAAAGGATGTATACTATATCTAGGGTAGCCAGGATCATTGAAAATGCTGATGGGGGGATGTTCCAGGAGCTGGAAGCATTGTCATGCAACACACCTACATCCCCAGAAGTGACATTGTGCATTGTGCCCACGCCACCCAGAAGTGACCTATGCACGCTAGTGCTGTTTGCGACAGAACTCTATGCTAAAATCAGCCTCAAACCATATTTTGCCCCAAACCCAAAGCGTCGCCCCCTTCTGCATGATGTAGGCACATCACATTTATTTCCAGTGACATTGCTACTTGGGAGGGGGGAGTTCTTCCCCGTGGGCAAGAGCCCGCAAAACAGGAGAATCCCCTGCCCCCAACTGGCAAAAGTACATTCACACAGGAAACCATCGCAGATGAATTAAACAACACAAATTGGTGAAAAAGTCTTAAAGACCACTTAAATCCTTTACAAACCAAATTCTAATATATTCATAGAACACATCGAAAGAGCATATTATACTTCTCATATATTACATACATATATTATTTATATCATTGCATTTAGAACATAAACCTTATCAAAGTTCTTAAAGTTACAGTCCCATGCACTTGCAATTAGTGTGTCTTGCAGTCACAATTTAAATATTCAGCACAAAATCCAGTTGCCAACTTTTCTTCTCTGATGGGTGATGTTATCAGGTGGCACTTGTAGACTGTAAAGTAGCTGTATTTCTTTCAAAAAAATAGGTGGCAACATGAATTCTAGGTTGACTTTATGTCAACCAGCAATTTGTGTTGCTTAAGCACAAATTTCCTGTGTGTATGTACATTTCCCTATTGGAAACATGTCTATTTTCAACGAGTTATTTTCATTTAGTGATGCAGATAAGGCTACTGTTTTAGCCACTACGTCACCAATTATGGAGGTTGGAAGTAGCAACAGTAATGAGGAATGGAGTTAGCTTACTGTTTTCTCTCAAAAAGAGAGAGAACTATAGTGCTATGATGGGTGACTGAGAGCTGTGTAAAGCCGGAGTAAGGAATTAAAGAAGCACTGGTTCCGATTTTAGTTGTGGCCAAAAAGGATTACAGAAACATGAAGTCAACCTAGGATTCATGTTGCCGCCTATTTTTTGAGAGAAATGAAGAAAAGTTGGCAACTGGATTTTGTGCTGGATATTTAAATCGTGGAGTGATGACTGCAGAACACACTAATTGCAAGTGCATGGGACTGTAACTTTAAGAACTTTATAAGGGTTTATGTTCTAAATGCAATGATATGAGTAATGTCTGCAATATATAGAAGCATAATATGCTCTTTTGATGTGCTCTATAAATATAATAGAATTTGGTTTGTAAAGGATTTAAGTGGTCTTTAAGACTTTTTCACCAGCAATTTGTGTTGTTTAACCTAACTGGGGAATGGCCAACCTTAAATGGAAAATGCTTGTAGAATCAATGTAAAACTGATTCAAAGCTAAAAATGACAAAAAAACCCAACCTCCCAAAGATATTTCTGTTCCACCTGTGATTAGGCAATGCAAAGGGCAATAATGTTCTTTCTGGGCTTCGTTTACCAATCTTCCAGTAAAGAAAGCTTATTCTCTAATACATATATGTTTTGATGCCCAATGTAAAGAATCATACAAATCCAAAGTATACATTCTACCTTAAACAGTCATTTATACTCAGTACCAAAATATCAAAGTAATTTGATGTACACAAGAGTGACAACAGGCTTCAGCACTACCTAACCTTCCAGCTATTTAAGCTGACATTTCTATCACTCACCATTCCCATCCAAGCGCTCTGCTGCCATTTTTCCACAGAAAAATTAAAAAACAAGTGTAAGCTTCAAGAAATTTCAATTAAAAAACAAAAAAAGGAGAGAGATGGGGGAATAACAGGGACTGAACATCACAAGCTAATATTGAGCTATAATTCTGCATATACCAAGAACACCTGATCTACTTCTGTCCAATACATCATGCAGTCTCATTAAATTAAAATACTTTTTGCATGTGTGTCAAATTCTTCTGGTAAGAAAAGGCCAAGATACTTCTGATTTCTGTGACCTATATAAAATAATCACACGCAAGTAAAATGATTGCAATACAAATAAGTTCAACTATGAGGATATTTGAAGAATTATTTGACTTTATTTAACCTCAAGTCTGTTAGAAAAATATCTTTATATATACATTGTTGTTTTTCATTTTGGAATCTTTTGTTACTACCTGAGACATTAGGGGTGAATTTAAAACAAAAGAGAAGCCGTGAAAACAACAAATCTTTAGCATAAGGCATCAATTGGTTCTCCCAGTACTTATACTATAAATATCTTGCCTTTGTACTGTATGCATATTTTCTCTCTCCCAAATAAAAAATGTGCAACTGTATCATACTGAAAAAAATATACTTTAGGCTGACATGTCTTCCAGGGTATACAAATGTGATATCTAAAAAGCAGCGAGACAGAAATTTAAAAAGGTAAAGGTAGTCCTCTGTGCAAGCACCAGTCATTTTCGACTCTGGGGTGACGTTGCACACATGAAGATAAATAGCTTTCTGCAGAAAGATACAAAAATCCTGAGAATTATTACCAAGCATGCAATAAGCTGTTCTTCCAGACAATATTCTACTTTTCTACCTAGATACGTGTTTAAAACATTTTTTAAATACAATTTTTTTCTAACACAGAGAATAGTTAATAGTATCTTCTGTACCTCGGTGGTTAAACGTATCAGGAGAGCAGCTGCCTCTGAGTATTTGCTTTGGCTTTTTAATATTTCAGCACTAAGCAGCACACACCTCTCAGCCAGCATCATGTTCCTAGAAGGCATGAAATTTAAGCCCAGTTACATACATCTGCATGTTTCATTAGTGGCATCTGACAAAGATCAGTATGTGAATGTCATCCTTAATTACGTAATGGCATTGCTACAGCACTTCCTGTACAGCAGTCCCTTGATTGAGGATGCAGATGGGAAGAAAGCTAATGGGCACAGCAGCATACTAGCTTAGCTGCTGTCTTGCTATATAGAGCCATGCAAAATTGATACATGTACCTAAACGCATACAATTTTAAGGTAAAAACTTTGTTATCCAGCACTCACTAGAAGTGGGGATTGATGGTTCATCAGATGTTCTAAACCTGATTGCTCTGCTCCACTCCTTACCCATAGGAATACATAGACACCAGACCTGCCCTCATTAGGCATGCCATGGCAACAGCCCCCACACCTGGTAGGACTCTTCCCCCTGTACTCAAGCCATGGAGCCATCCCATGCAGCAGGTACCAAAGCAAATCAGCTGCCCAGGAACCCTCCGGCAGAGCTGGCTCCCTATGGACCTCTACTCCATATGTTTATCCAATCCCCTCTTGAAGCTGTCTATGCTGGCAGCCGTCACCACCTCATGTGGCAGTGCGATCCACATGTTAATCACCCTTTAGGTGAAGAAGTACTTCCTTTTATCAGTTCTAACCCAACTGCTCATCAATTTCATTGAATGTCCACGAGTTCTCGTATTGAGAAAGGGAGAAAAGCACTTCTTTCTCTATCCTCTCACTTCCCTGCAAGATGACAGCACCACTCACACTTGATTTGTTTTTAGGGAACTGAATGTTTTTACTGTTTTTAAATTTGGTTTTATCTGTTTCTGATATGTAAACTGCTGTGAACTGCCCTGAGGCCAGTCATCCAGAAGGGCCACCAAAAATTTAAATAAATAAATATTTGCCCTTGGCATTTTGAAGGCTTATAAGTAACTCTGATGCTGGCTATTGCCTAGGTAGCTAGAATTGTTTTAACTATATGTTGCTGATATTATACAGCATGATAAACAGGTTGCTTACCTGTAACTGATGATCTTCGAGTGGTCATCTGTGCAGTCACACACATGGGTCTTGCCGCAGGCAATGAATCCATTCCTCGGAGTTCCAATAGCTCGCCTATAGCGCTTTTGGCGCGCTCCCCTCCCGCTCTGGGGAGCAGGCAGCGACCGCGCATGCCTGGAGCGGGGGGGGAGCGCCCATTCCACTCAGTTTCTTCCAGCCGTCGCTGACACAGACACTGTACAAAGTTAGATAACAATCACAAGAGGCCAGCAGCGGGGAAGGCTGGGTGGGCGTGTGTGACTGCACAGATGACCACTCGAAGATCATCAGTTACAGGTAAGCAACCTGTTTATCTTCTTCGTGGTCTCTGTGCAGTCCCACACATGGGTGACTAGCCAGCTGAGTAACCTGGAGGAGGGTGCTGGTAAAAGAAGATAGTTAGTCACATAAAAATACCACATCATACTCCAAGACCTAGGGGCAGAAGCAAAAGCACTCACCATACTTCAGTGGAAGATGGATCGGAGGACTGCTTGGCCGAAGGAAGCGTCTCGTCTCGCACGAACGTCCAAAGCATAATGGGAGACGAACGTGGAAGGAGAGGACCACGATGCAGCCGCACAGATGTCCTCTAGAGAGACGCCTTGTAGAAAGGCCGAAGACGTTGAGACCGCTCTAGTAGAGTGAGCCTTAAGGCCTTCGGGAGGAGGCTGTTTAGCCAGTTCGTAACACAACCTGATGGCACTAACTACCCATTTGGATAGTCTCTGGGTAGAAATTTTGTGTCCTTTGCGAGGTTTACCGTAAGCCACAAACAGGTTAGGGTCCTTACGGAAAGGTTGTGTACGATTCAGATAGAAGGCTAACGCCCTTCTGACATCCAGAGAATGTAGTGATCGCTGCCCTTGGTCTGATGGGTTAGGGAAAAACGTTGGTAGCGAGGTGGAAGTAGACAGATGAAACTTGGAGACAACTTTAGGGAGGAATGTAGGATCCGGTCGTAAGACAACCTTGTCCCTATGGAAGATGGTGTAGGGAGGGTCATGTCGGAAGGCACATAAGTCACTTGCCCGCTTACCAGAGGTAAGGGCTATTAGTAATGCTGTCTTCCAGGAAAGAAGGTTGAGCTGTATTGTCGCCATGGGCTCAAAGGGTGTCTTCATTAGACAGGAAAGAACAAGAGATAAACTCCACGTTGGAACAAACGGTTTAACAGGTGGATGTAGGTGCAGCATTCCCTTGAGGAAGGATTTGGATAAGGGGTGAGAAAAAACCGTCTTGCCATCAATGGTGTCATGGAATGCCGAGATGGCAGAGAGGTGTACTTTAAGCGAAGAGTAGCACAGGCCTGATTTTTGCAGGGATAAGAGATAATCTAGAATCAGGTTTAGAGGTGTTGATTCTGGTCTTAGCTGATAGGGTGCGACGAAGGAGCAAAAGCGCTTCCATTTGCGTTGGTAGGAAAGTCTGGTGGAAGGCTTTCTTGCGTTGAGAAGGATATTGGTTACCTCGGTGGAGAGGCAGGCGAGTGTATTCTCCAGGCAGTGAGGGCCAGAACCCGAGGGTTGTGATGAAGTACCTGGCCGTTTGCCTGCGATAGGAGATCTCCCACGATCGGAAGGCGGCGGTAAGTGTGTTGTGACATTTGCAGAAGTCTGGTGAACCACGGTTGCCGTGGCCACCACGGTGCGATAAGGATGCAGTCCGTGCCATCCCGTGCGACCTTTGTCAACACCCGTGGCAGTAGGGGGGTTGGAGGAAAAATGTAGTGAAGGGGACCTCTCCAGAGATGTAGGAAGGCATCGTTGCCCTTCCTGCAGTAGAAGCGATGACATTTGGCATTGTCCCTGGAGGCAAAGACGTCCACTTTGGGAGTGCCGAAGCACGTGAAGATCCGACGAAGGTAGGTCAGATTGATGGACCATTCGTGGTCGTCTATGCGTAGCCTGCTTAGTGAGTCGGCCAGAACATTCTCTACACCTGGGAGGTGGATGGCAGTCATATGGATGTTGTGTTTGATACACCATTCCCAGAGCAGTATGGCTATGCGGCACAGTCGAAGAGATCTGGTGCCTCCCTGCTTGTTTACATAAAAGACTGTTGCCATATTGTCTGTAGAGATCTGGATGTGGCGACCCCCGATGAGAGGGAGGAAAGATTGGGGAGCTCTGTGTACAGCAATCAGTTCTAAACAGTTTATGTGCAAGGTCCTCTCCTGAGGAGTCCAGAGACCTCTGACAGTCTTGCCTTCTAAGTGGGCTCCCCATCCCCACATGGAGGCATCTGTTGTCACGGTAGCCGTTGGAGTAGTTGGTAGGAACGGCATGCCCTCGAGGAGGTTGTCGAGGACGGTCCACCAAGTGAGAGAAGGAAGGACTCTCCTGGGAACGGTGAGCAGGGTGCTCTGAGGTTGCACATGAGGACGGTAGGCACGTACAAACCAGAGCTGAAGTGGTCTCATTCGTAGCCTGGCGAAGAGTAGGACTGCTGTAGTAGCGGCCATCAGGCCTAGAAGGCGTTGGATAGTTAGGGCCGATTGGATAGGTTGTAGCTGGACCAGCCTGGCAAGGCTGATGATTGTCAGAGCGCAGTCCTCTGGGAGGAAGGCACGGTGTATAGAGGTGCGGAGATGGGCCCCTATGAAGTTGAGATGCTGAGTGGGGGTGAAGTGCGATTTGGTGACATTCACCCTCAAGCCTAGAGAAGACAGGAGGAGAAGTGCTGCGTGGAGATTGGACTCGAGCTGATTTGGTGTTGGTGCAATGAGGAGCCAGTCATCTATGTAAGGGAAGACTGTGATGTTTCGGATCCGTAGAGCAGCTGCCACCACCGCCATGCACTTGGTGAAAACCCTGGGTGCAGTGGAGAGGCCGAATGGTAGGGAAACATACTGGTAATGATGTTGGCCCATCGCAAACCGGAGATATCTCCGATGTTGAGGTCGGATTGTTACATGGAAGTAAGCATCCTGAAGATCTAGGGAAGCCATCCAGGAATTCTTTGGAATCAAGGGCAAGATGGACTGCAGCGAGATCATTCTGAATTTCCTGTACTCGATGAATTTGTTTAGCTTCCGAAGATCTAGAATAGGACGCTTGCCTCCATCCCTCTTGGGGACCAGGAAGTACCTTGAGTAGAACCCCGTTCCCCGATGTTGGGGGGGAACAGGCTCTATGGCCTTTTTCTGGAGCAAGTCCAGAATCTCCTGATGGAGGTGATGGGAAGGGGGGGTAGTGACAAAGTAGTGGTGGCGAGGTAGTGAAGCGAACTCGATTGCGTACCCCAGGCGTACGATGGTGAGTACCCAGGAGTCGGTCGTAATTGAGCTCCAAGTCCTGTAGAATGGGGAGAGACACGTGGGGTAGGGCGACTGAATGGGGAAGTCAAAGAGACTGCTTGGTAGGGAGGGATGATTTTTTGGTCTGCTGAGAGCGCTGCCTTTGTTGGAAAGAAGGCTTTTGTTGTGCAGGTCTTCTTTTCCAGTATTCAGTCTGCTTAGGAGAACGTTGGCGTCTTTGGAAAGATGGTTTCCAAGGTTGTTTGCGAATGAACGGTTGTGAAGCTGGTTGGGATACTCCTAGGCGCTTGGCCCTTTTACGACCGTCGTCAACGGAAGACAAGACCTCATCAGTGGAGGCATGAAAGAGGCCCAGGCCGTCGAAGGGAAGATCCTCTATCTTCTACTTGATGTCGGGTTGCAGATTAGTGGATCTAAGCCAAGCGTGACGACGCAAGGCAACTGAGGAGGCGAAGACGCGGGAGGAACAGGAGACCGCATGGCGAATTGAATTAATTTGTTGTTTGGAGACCCTGGAGAGTTCAGAAACCAGGGTTGAGGCTGTTCTCTGAGAGGAATCAGGAAGCGAGGATATGAGTGGTATGAATTGGTTCGCCAGATTAAAGGTATAAGCAGCGAAGTATGCTAGGTAGTTGTTAAGCTTCGAGTTGGTGGAAGCTAGAGTAAAGATTTTTCTTGCCAAAGTGTCTAATTTTCTTCCCTCACGATCCGGAGGCGTGGGATGTCTGGAGGGTTTGGTCTTCATGGCCGAATGAACAATAATAGAGTTCGGAGCCGGATGTGAGGCTAGGAACTTAGCATCGGGGGCATGGACGCGATAGAGGGAGTCCAGCCTCTTTGAAGTGGGGGGTACTGAGGCAGGTTTGTCCCAGGCCTCCTGAAGACCCTCCAAGTGCACCGGTAGCATTGGAAGCAAGGACCCGGGCGGAAAGTCGGACTGCACCAAGTCATGTACCATGTCCGACACCTTGGGGGAGTCCGCCTGGAGCGGTATTTTCAGTGCCTCAGCCATCAAAGTAATTAGGTTGAGGTACGCCTTGGATGCATCCGAAGGAGAGAGCCGGAGCTGTTGTGCAGGATCGGAAGGAAGAGATGGAGAGTGGTCTTCCGAATCCGAAGAGGCTGGGGACTCTCTGCCCGAGGAGGAGGCTGCCGTGGAGGGAGAGGGTGGAGGAATGACCGGTTCCGAGATGGGAGCTGTAGGCTCCGAGGTCTTGGAAGGGGACCGAAGTCGAGAATCCGGGGCCACGGATACAGTGGCAGAAGCAGTACGAGATTTAGCCACGTCTCGGTACCGAGGGAGCTCCCGGCGTTGACGCGAGGGGCCAGCCTCTTGTTCCGATGATAGGAGGCGGTTAAGGAGTCTGGGTGAGTACTCGAAATGACTTCGAGGGTCACGAAGTCGAGAGGGGCGGTCAAAATGGAGTTGAGGTGAGTCTTCGCGTTGAGTTGGGCGCGCGTAACGAGGCCGAGGCGAACCTCCATAGCGGATCCGTGGAGTAGCGGCATCACGATGGAAGTAAGGGTCTGACTCCTGGTATCTATGATGGACGTCCCAATCGGAGTACGAACCGGAATGGTGGCGAGATCGGCCTTGTCTCGGTGAAGGCGATCTGGAGAAAGGAGAGTATTCATATCGCCGTCTGGAGTAGTAATCTTGTTGCTCAAAATAGACGGAGGAACCGGAGTCGTGGCGGCTACGCGGAGAGCGTGATCGGATTCTAATCCGGTGGGAGGAGACTTGAGTTGCCGATTCACGGTACAGCGGGGAAACCGCAACATCTTGGAAGGATTCAGGTCGTAGAGATGGGCGTAGGTAGGCCTGTGTCGGGTCGGTGGTACGGTCGGGTTCAAGGATCTCTGAAGGTACCACGCTGTGGACGGAGGGCGACCGAGACCGAATTGGAATCACCTCCACAGCCGTGGAGGTGAGAGGTGTAAGCCGAGGCATGTCGGTGATGACATCTACGGGGGTCGACAATTCGGGCGGCAGGAGTGGTTGAGCTGAACTCGATTGAGCAGTCGAAGCCATGGAGGTCGAGGCCGTAGTGTCACGGGGCTTTATGGGCGCCGAGTCTGCCGATTCGGAATGGCGAGCCGATTCGGAATGGTGAGGTTTCTTAGGCGCCGAATCCGAATGTCGAGGCTTCTTAGGCGCCGACTCCGATTCGGAATGACACAGTTTTTTCGAAGACTTATGGCCAGTTTCGGCGTGCTTCGGAGGTCGTTTCCCGGACTTGTGCGTCTTTTGAGACTGAGGCGCGGCCGGGGAAGCCGAATCTCCCGCTCGAAGTGGGGGAGGCGGCGCGTCGGAAGTGGGCATAGCCCGCAAGGACCGTTCTAAGAGGAAAGCCTGTAGTCGTGCAGCGCGGTTTTTGCGTGCCTGCTTGCCGAAGTTCGCACAATACGGGCAAGCGTCGACTCGATGGCCTTCCCCGAGGCAGAAAAGGCAGTGACTGTGGCCGTCTGTGGTGGGGATTTTAGCTCCACAGTGCCTACACTTTTTGAAAGTAACTTTCCCTTCCATACGCTCCGGACGGTGAGGGGGGGAAGGGAAGGGGGAAGGGTTGGAAAAGGAAGAGAAAAGCGCAGAAACGGTGTATTTTTTTTTTTTTTAGGACGAATAAAGGGGGAAGAGAAAGCGATACCAAACGAAGTAGAGAGCGAAGTCCAAGGAGAAGACGAGCTAAGGAAGAGCGCAGCGAGGAAGGTGTTGTCCGGGCGGCGGAAAGGAAGAAACTGAGTGGAATGGGCGCTCCCCCCCCCGCTCCAGGCATGCGCGGTCGCTGCCTGCTCCCCAGAGCGGGAGGGGAGCGCGCCAAAAGCGCTATAGGCGAGCTATTGGAACTCCGAGGAATGGATTCATTGCCTGCGGCAAGACCCATGTGTGGGACTGCACAGAGACCACGAAGAAGATCATATATTACCAGCCATACAATGAAAAATTAAAACAAAGCCTTAGTCAGAAAGAACTGAACATAAATAACCACCTACTTGCAGATATCCCTGTAAGTCTGAATGGCAGTATCCATGTAATGAGCAGGGTATGGCCTAGGTGCTCCTGGCTGCAGAAAAGCAGATACTGCTGCCATTTCCTATGAAATAAATAGTTACAACCAACATTATATTTACTACACATGTACATATTACTATTATGTCAACTAATTTTACGAAGAACATTTGTGTTTTAGGCAATTTTCTGCAAGCTGTTTTGTGGGGAAAGGATTAAGGCTTTCTCTCCCCCTGCTCGCTCTAGTCTTCCTCTTTAAATCACAGACTCAGAAGCAATGTCTAGAAGTATGCAAAATGAATAATAGAACTAGATGTAACATATAGTTTTATGCAACATCAGTGGCCGCCATATTATGTCAGTAAATTCCAATAATATACAATAATCATTAACTTCTTCCCAAGCAATTGAATTCCCTTTCAAAAATAATGCTGATATACTAACCAGTGCTCCAGCAGCATATAGCATTGCTTGATCATTCAAAAAGTCTTTCTTTGCTGTATGATAACAACTATATGCCAGTTCATAGTGTTGTACCAGGAAACATAAATCTGCCATTTTCCTGATCTGAAGTTCTGGTGCTTCTGGAGGATACCTGTTAATTTAACACATACACACTCACATATAAAAATCCCTTAATCTGAGAGGAATATCATTTATCTATTCATAAACACTAGACTTTGGCTCAGCTACTTTAATGTTCTGCTTCCAACAAATACCAGCCTCACTGGGTCCTCACTGTGGTGGCACCAAGGTGCCTGCCAACATCTTATTTGGTGCCCATCAAATGTTTTCAGAGAATGGTCTGATTGGCTATGTAGATTAAATTAACATGGGTTCAGTGGTAACTACCACCATAATGCTGGTTTTATTTTCCATATGACTGGAAACCATAATGCTGGTTTTATTTTCCATATGTTTGTGGCTTTGCCTCTCGCAGCAGCCATTTTGCAGTTGTACCCTCTACCCTGCGTCCATAGGGTCTCACAGCTCAAAAAGGCTGGGAACCCCTGTAATACTCTCTTGAAAAATAGAAGCAGGGACAAATGGTGACAAAATGTCAAATGTCTCCCTTTCATCCAGGATTTTGTGGAGTTCTTCCTTACTTTTCTGATCTACCCTATAACAGAGGTTCTTATCACCAGTCACCTATATAGCATTTCATCTGATGCGCCATAGCACATTTATCCTCCATTTGGCTTAAAGATTCTTTTCTTAATAGACAACATTTGATCCAAATGTGACTTTCTCCTTGTGGAAGGTATCTTCTACTCATGGAAACTTTGCAATAGAATATTGCATGGAAAAAAAAATTAAATCCAAAAATACATATTTTCATAAGGAAAATGTTGCACTCTTGCACAAGCAGCAGCATAAAAACTGCTATGCCACATAAATCCTGGTTTCCTGAGAACAATTCTGGTAGCTATTATTTTATTTCTATTATTATTTACATTTCTTTGAAACCAACCTATAAGTCAGATTCAAGTAGCAATAAAAAACACAAGACTTCCACCATCCATTTCAATCATATTCTGCAGAAGGAGGTTCTTCATTACTTATGTACTTATGACTCATTCCACTAATGATGGTGCTCTGGCAGAAGGAGTCATTAGATTTCGCTCTTTTTGCATCTGTGGAATGCTTCTTCCACCGGAGAAATATATGATCCTTTAGTAGAATGGATCCACAGGATCCAACCCAATATGACTACACCAATTTTGCAACTATAATGAAGTAATTTCCATTGTGGATTTGAACAAACCTTTTGTCTCTTAGAACAAAGTTGGAGTCCAGAAGCACCTTTAAGACCAACAAAGTTTTATTGAGAATGTAAGCTTTTGTGTGCTAAAAGCACACCATCAGACAACAGTATGGGATGGAATTAAAAGTCCTACAGAGTGGGCAGTGAATTAGAGTGGACAGTGAATGAGTATGCAAAATAGTGAAAATATTTTTAGCAGATTAAAAGAGCAATAAGTTGGGGTCCGGTAATCATCACTTTAGCTTGACTTGGAGGAAAAAAACTGCAAAGGCAATAAACATTGGAGATTGATATCTATGTCACTGAAGAGCCCCGTGGCACAGAGTGGTAAAGCTGCAGTACTGCAATCTGAGCTCCCTGCTCACGAGCCGAATTTGATCCCGGTGGAAACTGGGTTCAGGTAGCCAGCTCCAGGTTGACTCAGCCTTCCATTCTTCTGAGGTCAGTAAAATGAGTACCCAGCTTGCTGGGGGGAAAGTGTAGATGACTGGGGAAGGAAATGGCAAACCACCCTGTAAAAAGTCTGCCGTGAAAATGTTGTGAAAGCAACGTCACCCCAGAGTCGGAAACGACTGGTGCTTGCACAGGGGACTACCTTTTTATCTATGTCATTAGGTTTCTTAATTGTTAAGAGTCATAAATTAGAGTTTGTTATAATTGTTCTATTGGTCTCCTCTAAAGCATGGATTAAAATAACATCTTTCTGTAGAATGAAACTGGAGTCTACTCTGTTCAGATACAAATAAAAAATTACATTAGAATACAGTGGATGTATCACTCTCAAGTATGGGTTAAACATCCTTTTCTAAGAGTAGTTTTGTCAGAGAGATTTCTGCTCTGTTAGAAAGATTTCTACCAAAACTGCTGCCCATCTGGATCTCCTGTCTCTTAATCAGTTGTACTGAGTTAAAGCTCAGGCTGCGTGGTTAAAACACATACTCAGTTGTTAATATACAGAAATATTATCCTACATAGCTGTAATTTATTCAAAGGCTTTTTGTGAAGGAGGTGGAAGGAAATTTACTGAGTTTCTATATAATCACTATAAGATATGGAACTTGAAAGAATATAATGTAATTGGAAATGTGTCAGATTAGAACTGGAGAGTTAATCAGCCATAACACTCACTGGTAACTGTGCACCCTTCACTCTCTCTCAGTGTAACTTAAATATAGGACAGACAAAATATAGGACATATAAATATGAATATCACTGTGCTTCATAAAGAAAAGGAAGCATAACAATAAAATGTGATTAGAACTAGTAGGGAGTTTACAGCCTTTCTTCAAAAAAACCAAGCACGTATAAAAACAAGTAACTGATGACCTAACAATAAAGCACACATTTAAAAAGCAAGATCTAATAAAAGTCAAATTATTTGTATATTTTTAGATTTACTTACAACAAACCAGAAGTACTTTTCAGTTCATTTATACTTTTCTCTGGAACTTTGCTGCCACTAAACCATTTTTTAGTTGCTGAAAATAATGACCGACTCAGGCCCTTCCTGGATATAAGCTGAAAAATAAAAAAGCAATATTAAAGTTTGGCCAAATTGTAAGACAATTATTTTATTTTCAGAGCAAAAAAGATCTGTGATTTCAGTAAATTCAGAAATACCCAGGCCTATTAATGAAAACTTGGCTAGCTTTTGCAAAATGAAGATTTCTTATTTTTTGGCAGAAGAACTTAAACTAGGGATGGGCATGGACCGGGAAAATGGAGGTTCCACGAACCAGGATGAAGCTTCCCTGCTTCTCACAGCAGCTCAGGTTCATGAAGTTTGTGGATCTTTCTTCCCTCCTTTCTGCAGGGGGCAGCTCCCTGAGGCCAGCAGAATGGAAGGCGGGTGGGAACTTCCAAAAGTAATTAAAGGGAACATTCCCTTTAATGGGTTTTGCAAGTGGGCACCATGTGGGAGTGGAGTTTAAGCAGCAAATGGCCTCTGGAAGTCGCGATTTCACCCACCTTTAAATGGCTTTTGCAAGCTGTGCCACCAATCACAAATGAACTAGGAAGTTTTTCAACTACCTTCTCATTTGATTTGCTGAGTCATGCCACCACGGAGGCCCAATTCACAAGTAAACCGAGAAGGCATAAATGCCTCTTTAGTTCACTCACTGACTCAGCAAGTCAACTGAGAAGGCATTCAAGTGCCTTCGCAGTTCACCTGTGAGTCACACCTGGCAGTTCAGCTTGGAGAAGAAATTTAAAGAGATTTTAAAATGCCTTCTCCAAGCCCCACCACCAGCATGTCTGGGGAGGTTCAAGGGCCCAGTTCATGATAAATGTCAGTTCATGTCCATCCCTAATTTAAACACTCACGTGCAACTTTTAAAATACAGCTGTTAGTTTTTCATATACAGTTCAACATGAAGGTGTGATGCAGATAATGCTTCAAATTTCTAACTGCATTTAAAAGATCAGGAGTAAATGAAAGGACCCCATTGGCTTCCCAGGCAAGGGCGGAGAAATGAGTGGCACAGTAATGATACACTCTTGCTATCTGAATTGAGACCATGAGATCAGGAAGTTTTATATTTGTCCTTGGCCTCAGTGACACTAAAAAAAATGAAGCATTTAAGATTTGTTTAGAATTTCATTTCTATTCTGAGGTCAAGGATGTCAGCAAATACCGCTACACCTCTGAATTCAGTCTGTACACTGCTTTACTGATAGATACGCTGAAGTGTAGTAGTAGTTGTTTATTATGGTCTTTAGACCAGCATAAAGCTTAATCAGGAATAAAATGCATTCAAGTGTTCTATTAATGCTTATTCAGGCAGAATATGACAACAAAAGGAAAAGATGCAAAAAGTGTAAGTTACAAAATAACTATACAATTAGTTTTACAGTTTACCAGATTATTAATTAAAAGTCTCACCCAAAATTAGGAACATTATGTTATACTGGCGTCTTTACATAGGCTTTTGACACTAATCTAGATTTTAAAAAAATTGATAATTGATGTAAATGAAAGAATAAAAAAGCAGGAAAACACAAATTTAATTAGAAAAACGTATAATTAAGACTTTTTAAATATACAAATCTTACTTCTTATACAAAGTAATAAGATATGACTTTTGCTTTTTGCTTTGAATCTGGTAAGATTTATCAGATTGAAGGCCAATAATCAGTTCCTATGGTAAGCTACAAGAACTTTTGTCCAACCTATTCAAAGTGAAAACAAATACCTCATTAACTACTGACACATGTAGTGGTACTACTGAAATCTAAAGTATTACAATCAATTCCTTCCTCCATGAGCACTAAAAAGAATTGAAGGATTTAATGTTCTATTTTAAATTTGATATAAAATAGATTGGATTGTAAAAGGACAGTGAGTTTATTTGTTCATTTGAATTCTGAGCTGAAAATGGCTCTTTATATAATGAACTCATATCATGACAACAAAATAAAAAAACACAACTAGGACTAACAAAACTGCTAATAATTCCACCAGGAAGCTGTCAGTCATTTATATCACCCCCGGGAGGGCATTATGTTCCTCAGATAACAACCTGCTGGTGATTCCTGGCCCCAGAGATATTAAGCTGTCCTCGACCAAGTGTAACTTTCTGTCAAATATCAGTGACCTGTGGGATGGTATGCAATTCGGCAGGGCCTACAAGGCAGAGATGTTCCGCCAGGCTTTCAGTTGAGGGCAGCAGCAGTTTACATCATGGCTGGCACCTTCCCCTGCTCACTGTTTCCTTGACTGATTTAATTCTCCCCCCCCCCCCCCATATCAAGGAGGCACCCAGAGGCCGTAAGTGGGAGGGAACAGTAAATTTTGGCACTTGATCTTAATATATTATATGTTTGGATATTGATTTTATGTTTTTTTACTGTCTTTATAATTCTGTACATCATCTACAGCCCCACAATTGTGGGAATTAGGTGATTCAAAAATGCAATTTATAATAAATAATAAGCAATATCAAGTCAACTAGCCATCTTAAACCATTAAAATGAATTTTAGAATTTGTTTTACTTTTCATCACACAGAGTTTAGTTTTCCACTGCATAGAACTTAATTAGCAAACATGATGCTGAATAATGCACCGATCTTTATACAGTCATTAATCGCAGTGCCTGATTTCAGGGACTAATATTTTTTAGGTTTCTCTAGCAATTGCAAGTACGCTTTATTAATACTATGATGATGCACAAGTGGCATACAGCAAGATTTTAACTGCAACCTGACTATGTAATTAAACAACATAATCTGCGTGCAGAACTGTGTGTGTACA
Source organism: Heteronotia binoei (assembly GCF_032191835.1). Taxonomy (NCBI): domain Eukaryota; kingdom Metazoa; phylum Chordata; class Lepidosauria; order Squamata; family Gekkonidae; genus Heteronotia; species Heteronotia binoei. Next base: position 73,987,368 of record NC_083229.1, on the reverse strand, counting down.
GAATATTTTGATTATAGAATTTTAAATACTATGGTTTTTGTGATGAGGAATAGCAGTTTAACCCATCAGACATAAGCATGAGCAAGGGCTGAGATTCTATGCATTCTCACAGAGACTCACAGCACACATGGCACAGTATGTACAGCCATTTGGATTCCAGTCCAAAATGCCAATATCATTATTACGGTATTGAGTATTACACTTTTTTGTTGCCATTAAATCACTTTTTTGTTGCCATTATGGAAACCCCATGGAGCTTTCAAGGCAAAAGAAGTTCAGAGATTATTTGCCACTGCCTGGCTCTGCATCACAACTCTGGTCTTCCTTAGTGGGCTCCCATCCAAATACTGACCAGGGCCAACCCTGCTTAGCATCTGAGATCTGACAAGATCAGGCTAGCCTGGGCTAGCCAAGTCAGGGTCTCTAACACTTACTTAGCAGTAAACCTTCAACCCAGTGGGCCTTGCATTAAAGCAAATAAGAATAGGAATGCATGTGTATTATAGACACTAACGTCTTTTGAGTTTACTGATGACATGAAAGGTAACTCTGAGTTTTAGAGGGAAAAAGACTTACCTGGTCATTAAGTTGCCTGATCGTTTTTTCTATATGTGGCAGAAGTCCCCTAAAAGTAAATTCCTGAATGAACTGTCGAATTCGATCATGATCTGTGAGTGTCAAACACATGCCATGTGGTATCCCGGTATTTGACTTCTTTGATTCATGCAGTGATACATTTGATTTCAGATAATCAGTGCCATCAAAGCAGCCACTATCACTAGTGTGATCCAACTGGAGTGGGTGAGTCTTAAAGTTATTTGACAAACCATCTACTGGAAAACAAATTATGCAGTCCATTACACATTGAACTAAACACTGATAACAGGAACTACTACTAATAAGAAAACTTAGGTTGATATCTTTCCACTCACTGAAGAATCAAGGTGGTTAGCCATGTTAATCTATCTGTAGCAGCAGAAAAGAGCAAGAGTCCAGCAGCACTTTAAAGACTAACAAAATGTATGGTAGAGTATGAGCTTTCATTAATCACTACTCACTTCTTCAGATACCAGTGACCCATGAATGCTCATACTCTGCCACAAATGTTGTGAATTTTGGATTGTGCAATTGGGCTCAGTTCACCATACCATAACCTACACTCTTCCTAAGGGTCCCTTGACCTTCCAGAACCATTTTGTTTGGTTTTACACAGAAGAAAGGAAGAAAGATAAGTTCTGCCAGCAAAACTCTAATTTATGGCTCTTTGAATACAATCCCAGGTTATTATATTACAAATATTTCATACCTTGTATATAACCCATTATACTCCTCTTATCACTCTCCTCTAAATCATACTATTCAAAAACATACAAAACTGAAAAATAAGCTGTTTCCCTATCTATCAAACATTTTAGATTTTCCTTCTCTATTATCTGTGTCATTTTAAGGTATTTTTGTAGCTACAAAAGAAATATTAAATACCTACACTTGTAAACAAAACTACTGCCAACTTACAGCCACTGACACTGTAAAATAGTTACAAACAAACCAACAAGATAACTGAGCCAGTTGCCTCTGCTCGTCAAGTTGCCAGCCTCCCTAGCCTACTTGGTCACCATTATGTCACTACAGCTTCAATGTACTGAAACTCTGTTTCTCCATTAATAGCAAACCTGCATACTCACTAGTCATGTTGGAACTTTTTAAATTAATCTAACAATAGAGGTTATCAACTGTCAAGAAAATTAACAGGACTCTCAGTCAGGAGGTGTTAATGAGAAAATTAGCAGAATAATATATTCAAGATGACAGAATTTGTGAGAAGAATGGTAAGCAGTGGCAATTGTGAAAACTTGGGTTATTCCCTAATGTTACTTAAATTTACAATTAAACACTCTTCTGAAGTTTAAGATCACAGTATTTATGTGCCTATTTCTATGAAAGGAATACTATACCCCGCTACTATAATGAACCCTTATACTTTGATGTTTTGGCTTTATATCTAGCAACATAACCATAACTTTACATCTAGCAACTTGCCAGATCACTAACAGTGACCATATGTTTTGATCCAGCAAGAAGGGCAGTAACTTCTTCCCAGTCACACCAAATTTGGAAAGTTGCAAAGCTTATGCCAGTGACTGCATTTCTTCTGGTTTTGCTCAACTTTTTATATTTTTATAAAACACACAGCCTCATTTTGCATCTTATTTGATAGAGGATAATCAGGCTAGAAGGCTAAAGGCAGATTAGAACACATAAAGTGGGTATTCACATGAGCTGGAAGGGCACTGATTAGCTGATCACTGTGATACTACAACTCTTGACCACAGAATACGACTTCAGAGGGAAGCAAAAGATTCCTTGAATAAATAACTGTGCTGGAACACAAGATCTTCAGTAATTTCTTATGGAGTCAGAAAGTACAACAATTAATAATTACGAGACTTCCGGGATCCGTCATCTTGGCTTCAGAGTTGTCTGCAGATCGTCTCTCTGCAGCAACTCTGAGTCTGGCCGGTGGAGGGGTGTCACAGAAGTGATGCCCCCATAGGGAAAGCCCAGAGTGCTTTTTCTTCGGCATGGGACTTTTACGCCGGGGGGGGGGCAGCGGCAACAGCCCTCTGTGCTCTCTTTGTATCCTGAAGCTCCACAGCCTTGAAAGCTGGTATATCAGCAGAAAAAGAAGAATTCCCGATCGCTTTTATGCTTTCACTTTCCCCAGTACATCTTTAAAGCCGCATTTTTCCACTTTTAAAGCGATGACTCTACTTAACAAGTAGGTGTTTTTTCTAATTCTACTCCCTGACAGGTCACTCTGCATAACAACAAAAGACTAGCTCAAAAGACCAGTTCAAAAGGCCTCGCTATGATCAGTCTTAACTATTTAAACTGGATTAAATATAATCATCAATATTGACCCGGACTATAATTGGATATATATAAAAGAGATTACCAAGAATTTTTTTGGGGGGGTGGGCTTCCTCTTCGGTATCCTGTCCCCCCAAGGAAAGTGTATGCACAATACATAGCCTCTCCTTTCCCGGTGTAGTGAACGCTGCGTGGTCACTGTCCGGCTATTCCAGGCAGATGGTCACTGCAACGGCCTCTCCTGCATTACTGCATCCGTGGCAACACCTTCCCGCTGGTTCCCCCCCCCCCCCCGTTTCTCACAGAGTTTGCCACGTCATGGTGCGACCGAATGTCCGGCGGTATAACCGGATGGGCAGGCTGGGCTCACCAACCTCGCCAGCCAAGAGAAGGAAAACTCTAACATCAAACCCGGGCAGATAGAGCTCGTTAATGTAACACCTACCACCTGGAGGACTCGCTGCCGGCGTCCCGGCTTACTGGGCCATGGCAGATGACCCCAAGGTGAAAGGGTGGAGCCAGTACCGCGCACACTGTGCTTCACCTAAAAATTCCTCTGCGCAGGCCTGAAGGGCATATCCACATCCACAACCCACAACACACCAAGTCCTGCAGCGATGGGCAAGGGGCGAAACGGCAGGTGGAAGATGCCACTGGAAGCCGCAGTCCCGATCCTGCATGTAGGCGGTTCAGGGTATTGGTCGCCTGATGCTGACCCGGAGACGAAAGCATTTTTCGGCAGCACCCTGAACGACAAAGCAGCCTTATCTAGGGACAGCACTGCTTGTTGCACACGGAGAGGGGCCTAGAAAAGGTGGCCTAAACAAAGCTCGTCTCCCCCCCCCCAGTTGGCTAGCCGCGGTCAACGGGCATCCTTATTTGCGGTCAAAAAATAACAACAAAGAAAAGGCATGCACCTGCCTCACAAAGTGTGCAAAGACTAAAGCTTGCGTGTTGGAATATCACAACCATGCTTGACACAGTAGACAGTGGTCGCCCTGAACCACGCTCTGCTCTAGTTGCCCACGAACTTCTCAGGTTGAATATTGACATAGCAGCTCTCAGTGAGGTCCGTTTCCCTGAGGAAGGTAGTCTTCAAGAACACTGTGCTTGGCTATACCCTCTACTGGTCGGGTAAGTCAAAGGCTGAGAGCCGCCTTTCTGGCGTTGGCTTCATGGTCAGGAACTCCATTGCCTCTAAACTCGAAAACCTGCCAACAGGTCACTCAGATCGCATCATGTCCATGCGCCTCCCATTTCAAAACAAGCAGCATGCAACACTCTTCAGTGTGTATGCCCCAACCCTTCAAGCAGATCCTGCAGAAAAGAACAAGTTCTATGCTGATCTACGCAACCTCGTACGGAAGACCCCTACAGTTCTATGCTGATCTACGCAACCTCGTACGGAAGACCCCTACAGAGGACAAGGTGATCATCCTTGGCTACTTCAATGCCAGAGTAGGTAAAGACTTGGAAGCCTGGAAAGGAGTAATTGGCAAACACGGCATTGGCAACTGCAATGATAACGGGCGCCTCCTGCTAGAATTCTGCACGGAGCACCAGCTCACCATCACCAACACTATCTTTCAGCAGAAGAACAGCCTGAAGACAACCTGGATGCACCCACGGTCCAAGCACTGGCACCTTATCGACTACATTCTGGTGCGCCAGAGAGACCTTCGAGATGTCTTACACACCCGAGTAATGCCCAGTGCGGAATGTCATACGGATCATCATCTTGTACGCTGCAATCTCCGTCTTCACTTTAAACCCACACCCAGGAGAGGAGGTATCCCTCGGAGGAAGCTACAGGTTGGCAGCCTTCAGTCAGCCGAAGTTAAAGCTGCCTTCCAGGCAAAACTCCAGTCAAGAATTGAGGGCCCCAGTTGCCCCACAGACCCTTCTCCAGAAGCACTCTGGGAACACCTAAAAACTACCATCCTGTTGATCTCTGAAGAAGTCCTCGGGTTCTCCACAAGGAAGAACAAGGACTGGTTTGACGAGAACAATCAAGAGATCCAAGAATTACTAGCGAAAAAGAGATCTGCCTACCAAGCACATCTTGCTCAGCCCTCCTGTCCCGGGAAAAAAGCAATCTTTTGCGCTGCATGTAGCAACCTCCAGAGCAAGCTTCGAGACATTCAGAACGAGTGGTGGACCAAGCTTGCAGAGAGAACCCAGCTGTGTGCAGACACTGGTGATTTAAGAGGGTTCTACGAAGCCCTGAAGGCAGTATATGGCCCATCATATCAGGCTCAGAGTCCCTTGCGTAGTGCAGACGGCCAAGTGCTCCTCACAGACAAGGCATCCATACTGAACCGGTGGTCGGAGTATTTTCAGGTTCTCTTCAGTGCCAACCGCGTAGTTCAAGATTCAGCAATCCACCTCACCCCACTTCAACCAGTGAAAACAGAGTTGGATGAGATCCCCACCCTAGAAGAGACTGTTAAAGCCATCAAGCAACTGAAAAGTGGAAAGGCAGCGGGAGTTGATGGAATCCCACCAGAGATCTGGAAGCATGGGGGCACAGTACTACATAGCACACTTCACAAAGTACTTGTCACCTGCTGGGAACAAGGCAAACTACCACAGGACTTTCGCGATGCAATCATCATCACTCTAGACAAGAACAAAGGGGAAAAGTCAGACTGCTCCAACTACCGGGGGATAACCCTGCTCTCCATCGCAGGCAAAATCCTTGCCAGAATACTCCTGAACAGACTGGTGGCCACCATTGCAGAAGAACTCCTCCCAGAGAGCCAGTGCGGCTTCAGAGCTAACAGGAGCACCACCGACATGGTATTTGTTCTCAGGCAGCTCCAAGAGAAATGCAGGGAACAAAACAAGGGTCTATATGTGACTTTTGTCGACCTTACCAAAGCTTTCGATACCGTTAGCAGGAAAGGTCTGTGGCAAATCTTGGAACGTTTAGGATGTCCCCCAAGGTTCCTCAGCATGATCATCCAGCTACATGAAGACCAGCGAGGCCAAGTCAGACACTGCAACGACCTCTCGGAGCCCTTCCCAATAGGCACAGGTGTAAAGCAAGGCTGCGTTCTCGCTCCAACTCTCTTTACAATCTTCTTTAGCATGATGCTTCAAAGAGCCGCAGTAGATCTAGATGATGACGATGGTGTCTACATCCGCTATCGCACCGATGGCAGCCTGTTCAACCTGAGGCGACTAAAGGCTCACTCCAAGACAATGGAAAAACTTATCCGAGAGCTACTGTTTGCTGATGATGCTCCACTCGTCTCCCACTCGGTATCAGCTCTGCAGCATATGACGTCCTGCTTTGCAGAGGCTGCCAAGCTATTCGGCCTAGAACTTAGTCTGAAGAAGACAGAAGTTCTCCACCAGCCTGCACCCCAGGAAGATTATCACCCTCCCTGCATCATTGTGGGTGAATCAGTTCTGAAGACAATCCAGCAGTTCAGCTACCTGGGGTGCATCATCTCCTCAGATGCCAAGATCGACAAGGAGATTGACAACAGGCTGGCAAAGGCAAACCGTGTATTTGGCCGACTGCACAAAAGAGTGTGGAGCAACAAGCATCTGAAAAAAGGCACAAAGATCAATGTTTACAAAGCGGTTGTGATGACAACCCTCATCTACGGCTCCGAATCGTGGGTTTTATACCGTCATCACCTGCGACTCCTTGAGCGCTTTCATCAGCGCTGCCTTCGCACCATCCTTAACATCCACTGGAGTGACTTTGTGACCAACACTGAAGTCCTCAAGAGGGCGGAGGTTATAAGCATCGAGGCACTGCTGTTGAAGATGCAGCTGCGCTGGGCAGGACATATTTCTAGGATGGAAAACCACCGCCTTCCCAAGATTGCTCTGTATGGCGAACTTTCCACCGGCCATCAAAATAGAGGGGCACCAAAGAAGAGGTACAAGGACTCCTTGAAGAAATCCCTTGGCACCTGTCGCATCAACCATCACCAGTGGTCTGACCTAGCCTCAGATCGCAAAGCATGGAGGCACACCATCCACCAGGCTGTCTCTTCCTTTGAGAACGCACGCATAGCTGGTCTTGAGGACAAAAGGAGATTGAGGAAGAATCGCACTGCTACAGCACCAACCCCAAATCAGACTTTTCCCTGCAGCCACTGTGGCCGGATCTGCCTGTCCCGCATTGGTCTTGTCAGCCACCAGCGAGCCTGCAGCAGACGTGGACTACTGCACCCTTCTTAAATCTTCGTTCGCCAAGTCAAGCCGAGAGAGAGACCAAGAATTTGCAATACGATCTGAACACAAAGGAGATATACAGTAAAGAGTTCTGCCTCTACTGCCTGACTGTATTTGAAACAACAGTTTCTAAAATTTTAGTTGAAGCTGTTGTAGAACGGGGACTAACAGGAGCTTGAAGCTAATGCTTAAGAAACTGAGTTTTGATATGGCAACGTTTAATGAAATGGCACATGGAAAAGATATTTGCGCAAATCTCAGCTTTCTGAAGGAAGATTTTATCTCATTTATGCAGCTCCTTAGAGATTATTTTATGCTGACAGCTAATGATTTGAAGGAAGAAGATCTGACAGCTAATGAAACGATAAATCTGCAGGGGTCCAGTACGGCAGTGAAAGTAGAAGGGGAAATCGATATTTTGTGAAGCAAACAAAGGAAAAGTAAAATGGTCTCTTCTAACACACTTTCAAAACTAGACCGCAAATTAAGCTGCAGTAAAATCAAGCGGAGAGGGGAAAATGGCGATGAATTCTTCCCCCTGTGGTTGAGGGGTCAGGCCATGTTTAGAAGAGAAAAGCTGCACTCCAATCAACAAATCTGGATTTCAAAGGCCATTCAAAAAAAGGATTTTGGATTTTTTTCTTCCGTTTTGGTGAATGGCTGAACAAGGAATTCTGACTAAGAAATGAAATGTGATACCAAAAGATAAACTATGATTAAATGGGCTGCCTCTGATACAATCTGGGTGCAGAAATCAAAAGAACTTAAAAGTTTTTAATCTTTGAAAAGAAGGACTCTGGAATTTGGGTTCTTTTTTTTTTCCCTCTTTCCTTTTCCTGATGAATAAACAATCATGTAACCATTAATAATGAACAGAAGTTAAACTTTAAAAGAATAAGGGAGATCTTGAAAAAGTAATGAGTGTAGTTAACATATTTCTCTATATAGTAGATGTATTGACAGTTTGCCTATTTAGTGAGATTGAATGATGTAAGAATAGCATCAAGGGTGAAAAGGCAGATAGTATGATTGCTGTGGAATTTGGTAGACTTGGTAATTTGACAAACTTGTTTTTAATATGTTATCAGGAGAAATGGTTTAGACGGAGATAGACAAAATATAAAATGTATTTTATGTATTTTATGTAATTTGCTATAGACAAAGAAATGATTTTTATATGCTTCTTTTAATAAGGATTTTGCTAAATCAAAAACTTACTTTGTGCTTATTATAGACGTGAGTTAAATTAGATAAATTTGACTTTGAGACAGTCTTGAAAGAAAAAATATTTTTTCATAACTGGTTATATTTAATTTGTGTTTAAGAACTGTTTAGATTTACATTGCTTTACTAGTTTATTAAAAATATATTCTTTTTTGATTCTGGTAAAAGAAGAAAGGAAGGTAATATTTAAGGAGATTTTTATACTTGTAGGTAGAATGATCTGAGCATTTTATTGGGAGGTGGAATTATAATTGATATATTTGTACTGGTTTCTGTTTTCCCCATTCTGTCAAGGCCCCTTTTCCCTCCTTTTATGCATTTTCTGCAATGCTTCTTTATTGTAGTTTAAATCAATAAAACTTTTTAAATAAAAAAATTAATAATTACTACTTTCCTAAAAACTCAAAGTACTTCATATATAACACCTCAGTAATTCCTACAATTAAGTGAATTTTATAGCTGCCTTGCACTAAGTGAAGGAGACTGAAGACTGCAGATTTATACCCCACCCTTCTCTCTGAATCAGAGACTCAGAACGGCTTACAATCTCCTGTATCTTCTCCCCCCACAACAGACACCCCGTGAGGTGGGTGGGGCTGAGAGCCCTTTCAAGGACAACTCTTGCAATAGCTATGACTAACCCAAGGCCAGTCCAGCAGTTGCAAGTGGAGGAATGAGGAATCAAACCTGGTTCTCCCAGATAAGAGTCCACACACTTAACCACTACACCAAACTGGCTTGTTCAAGTGGTGAGCAGTTTGTTCAAATGGAAGAATGCTTGCTTTGGTGGAAGAAGGCTTTTTCACTCATAAGAGTAGAGACAAAAGATCCAGGGCAACAGTCATGTAGAACAGGCCAAGATTTACACTACTTAAAGCCATATTGCTTTTGGAACCTGGTGTTGAGACACAGGGTGCTTTCACATAGCAACTGTTTGCAAGTGGATTTTGCTATTTGTACACAGTAAAAATCCAGTTGCAAAGCACATTATTTAGTGTGTGTGAATGCAACCACAGTGGCTATGTAATGAGAATGCAGCTGAGCTGAGATTAGAAATCAATGGCTTCCAGCTCATAATTCGAGCTTGTAATCACACAGTCACAACTTCTCTTTTAATTTGTGTATATATGCTACCCCCAGGAATTTAATTCCAAACACTTTATTTAATGTTCCCATCTGAATCTGTGCCCAAGCGCTAAGGCTTCTTCACTGGACTATGTGGTCCTGAGGATGAGACTCTTATATTTTAAAATCATAGGACTCCAGGATAATATAAAACAAAATAAAACTTTATTTGTACAATAAGTGTACTGGTTTCAAGATGTTTATATCTTAATTCTTCGATGACTAATAATAACTTCTGACTGAGGTGCCACACTCTTTCCCTTCACACACTCCTCTCAAATCCTCCTTTCTATACTTAACCTTATGTCAGCTTCTGTCTCTCACACTCCTATAATACTCTGACACTATTAGGTTTTGGCTCTCTATCTAGCCCCTAATTTGTCCTCTAAAGTATTCTATTTTTCTTCCCTAGAATCTTAATGCTTTTCACAGCACTGTATGGGATTCTAATTAGAAGACTGCTTATCAGAGTCTGTAGACTGCTGACTAACCACAACTGACTTAATTGCTGCCATTCTGCTGAGAGTTCACTGCTGACTGACTTCTCTCTCCCTCTTTCCACACACGCACTTCCTCGCTCTGGCCACTCTCTCTCAGTCACCAGCCAATCATCTCACTCACTCATCCCCCTCTTTCACCTTTCTCTATTGCAACTTATCAACAATTAAAGGAACACATATAAATTCAAATCACACACACGCTATGCCAGTTACACTTATAGCTTGATGAAGTCACAGCAAGATTAAGATGAGAGGTCTGACATACAAATGATTATTTCACTTTAAAAGCTAAACTGTTATAACAAGAAATATACCTTTGGAATCATTTCCTAACTCATCCAGGGGTATAAAGTGATCTGTATTCTTATTTGAAATTACTGTATAGGGGCCATCCTCACAAGATTCCTGTCAAGATAAAACACAACAAGAAACAGAACTTCAGCTTTCTAAAAATATTTGAAACATTTGTAATTACTAATGCTTTTCCAAAGGAATTCTGCTGCAACAATAACATTTTAAGTATTTGTAAGTTCATTTAAACATTCTATATCTCCTACTGAATATATACTAAATATATTTTATGAAGAAAACTGAATCAGATGCTCATTAAAATTCTAGGCCAGTATTTGAAATTTAGATACATAATTTTTCGGACCATAAGACGCACTTTCCCACCCCCCAAAAAGTGGGGGGGAAGTGTGTGCGTCTTATGGTCCGAAGGTACGTACCTTCGGGGGGCGAGGGGGCGATCTGCTGCCTCTTCCTCCGATCCGGCGCTTCCCCCGCGCCTGCCTGCCTGGCTCCATCTTCTTCAGGCAAGCGCTGGGATCGCTCCACATGGCCCCAGTGCTTCGCAAGCGCCGGCTTGCTTTAAACATCGCAGCTGAAGGCATGCACACAGGCAAGTAGGAAGCACGCTGCCCTCTCCACAGCTGGCGCTCGCAAAGCGCTGCGTTTGCGGAGGGGGCGGGTGCTTCCTACTTCCCTGTGTGCCTGCCTTCAGCTGTGATGTTTAAAGCAAGCGCTGGGATCGCTCCCTCCCCCCTCCGATCCCAGCGCTTGCTTTAAACATCACAGCTGAAGCCAGGCACACAGGCAAGGAGGACGCACGCTGCCCCCTCCGCAGCCAGCGCTTGCGAAGCGCTGGGGCCACGTGGAGCGATCCCAGCGCTTGCCTGAAGAAGATGGAGCCAGGCAAGCAGGCGCGGGGGAAGCGGATCGGAGGAAGAGGCAGCGGATTGCCCCCCAGGAGGAAGGTGCGTCCTATCCTCTGGAGCGCCTTATGGTGCGAAAAATACGGTAGATAGTAGGCATCATGCAGCCTTCCCAAGGAGCTAATACTTTGTATATTCTTAAACATCTATAAGAAGGAATAAGAAGACTTTGCTGAATAATCAACTATAGATCTACTTTAGAAACGGACCCAGCCCATATTTCTTTTTAAAGCACCCAGAAGTTAATGGAAAGAATAAAATTCTGTACATATACTGCCACCAGTACTGATATCTAAGATTTTGGGCTGCACTGCTTTACATAAATGTTGCCACAAGGTCATGGAATTTTCCCATGAATAGTTTTTACACATTCTATCATACTTATACAAGCACTGTAGCAGTCACCAAATACCTGAGATCACTACCATGCACTTCAGCACAGATTGAGAATTGTGGCTGAAATAGTTGCCACAGTGATCTTATGAACATGATATCCTTTGGATATTACATTTTTACATTATATCACATTCGTCAATACATATTTAGCAGCATTTTCACCTTACAGCCTATTTTCTGTTGAAACTTGGGATTGGATTGCATACGCAGGCCTTTGACCTTCAAAAAGATAAATGAAGTGTGCAGTCTTCCCAAGCTTTGGATCAGCATTTCCCACCTCCCACAAACTTTTTTTTTTAATGCTACAAGCCTGTTCAGGAATCAGAACTTAGTCATTTTACACCTGAATCCTCAAACTCCTTCTGTGCATCAGCATTCAGTGTTCAATTTACTGGCCATGAGGAAGCTCCATTTATTTATTTATTACATTAAATTTCTATACTACCCCACCCACCCCTGTGAGCAGGCTCAGAATGGTGTACAACAAATTCATACAGAATATATTAAAATAAATTTAAATACAAAACCATAACATCTAACAACTATATGACACCATAGTGCAAAATTTTTCTGACCCCCAATTCACATTAACATAGTGGTGGTGTAGGGGGAGAGGGGTGGAATGCCAGTTAATACCCTGGTTGCTGTTAAAAACATTTTTTTAAAAAAAGTTGCTAAAAATGTTGCTGTCCTCAACCATATGCTTGGTGGAACATCTCTGCCTTGCAGGCCCTACAGAACTGTAACAAGTCCTGCAGGCCCTGATGTTAATAGGCAGAGAGTTCCACCAAGTTGGCTGAGGATAGCTGAACACTGCTTGGGCCAGGGACTTTTAGTAGGTTTTGATATCCTAAGCATAGTGACCTCTGGGGGGGCATACCGGGAGAGGCAGTCCCAAAGGTGCATTGGTCTGTGACCATTTAGGGCCTTAAAGATCAAAAGCAGAACCTTGAACCTGACCCAGTACTCAACCTGGAGTCAGTGCAGCTGGCAAAGCACAGGTTGTATGTGTGTAGTTGTAGTTATTGGTGTCCCTATAAGGACCTGAGCCACTGCATTCTGGACAAGTTGTAACTTCCAGATCAATTTTCAGAGCAGCCTTGCATAAAAAGAGTTACAGTAATCAAGTATAGAGGTGACTGTTGAATAGATTACAGTGGCTAGGTCGAGGTGTGACAGGTAGGTTGCCAGTTGCCTGACGCAGCTGGAAGAATGCCAACCTGGCAATATTTGTGGCCAACTACTGGGGCTTAATAAATAGGCCTTTCATGGGCAGAGATAGCTTTAGAATGGGGGTTGACAGACTCATGGAGGAAAGGTCCATCAATAGCTACTAGCCATGGCGACTGAAAGGACTGGTTGGCAGCAGAAGGGAGAGAGGCTTGGCCTGTATACTCCATTTGTTTGGCCTTCCAGACTGTTCTTATGTTCAGATAATAAAAATCTTTGGGTTGGTGGAATCAAGATAAGAGTAGCTTAGCAGAATGAAGGATAATTTTAGCTGCTCCACTTTTCAAAGACATTAGCTGCCATTAAACATGTTATTAAAAAAAGACAAATACAGAGAGCTAAAACGTGACTTTAATTAGCAGGTAGAACTGATTTCCCAATCAGGCATCTAAAAACTACCAGCAATAGATAGCAGTAATGGGAGAGGAATTTCATACTACCAGCCCCAGGACAAAGTAATTTATTAAAGAAAATGAAGTGAGAAAAAACACATGACAATAGGTGAAAAAAAAATAACCATTTCCATTTCCTTTATTAGCTTCCACGGCCAAAGGTCTTAAGCTCAACCAGGATGTATCAATTATCAAAACATATATGGATATACAACATTACTCACAATATTCACAGAATTCAAAGGTTACAGTAAAAATATTTCAGATTTGAAAAAAATAACCTTTAATATAAAACAGAAAATATACCTGAACTTGGATATTGCTTTTCTGAAGGTACTGACTCCAAGGATCTGGAATCTGTTCATCTGCTCCTCTGTTAGACCCCCGAGAATTTATCTTAAGTAAGTAGCATCCCTGAGTCCCATATCTTTGCTTCATTTCTTCATAAATTGAATCAGCCCTAAAAGTGTTAAACAGGCAGGCATATTCTCATTTGTACAAGTTTGGGAAATTCTGCTTCATCTTTATATATAGATATACACTATATATGGAACATGTTAGTTACTGACTGCTAACAAAGCAAAGTTTCAAGGAAAACACTCTTCTCAAAAGTAGTACAGTAAGTAATAAGTAGATTGGACAGCAGCCAGTAATACATAAAAATAGCAGCTACTACTAGTATGGAGGTGGGCTGATTTCAGTGTTGTATAGTCTATTTCTTCCTTTAAAAAAACCCCCCTAGAACAACCAAGATATACCAAGGTATTCTGCATTACAAAGCAACAGTACATACTCAGAATCTCTCAAGAAATTACACATCATGATCTTGAATATGCACTCCTGTTTAACCCTCCTAAGGAATTGGGGGTGTTTTTGACCCTGCGCTCATGGGGAAAAAATTGGTTTACCCATTTAAAGCTTTTTACAGGCACCAAACTCCCGGTGAACTCTCTCCTCAGTGAACTGCAGTGCCCTAAGGTCCCTCTCTCCCCTCACCATTCCCTTTCTTTTTTAATTTTGAGTTTCATCAAAAGGGGAAATGGGGTAAATCTGGCCCCAATAGACTTGGCTTCAAAATGAAAGCACTATGCATAATTGTAATTTGGGGTGCTATTGATGCCAAACATATTGAAAAAAATATTTTAGCATTATTTCCATGTTTAAATAGATGGACATTATCTCCATTTTATAGAAAGGTGGACCAACAGTGAAAACAAAATCCTCATAATTTATATCTATAGACTTTCTTTTTGCTTTGAGGATTTAGAACACTTTTGGAATTGGGGGTTGCAATGATCCCAGTCTTTGCAACCTGAATTGTTGAGCACATATTACGTATCTTGGGAGGGGGGTGGTAAGTACTCTATAAGACCCCAGCCACCTGTTTTCTGAGCTAACTTCTTCCCTTTGTTCCTTCTACAACCAATGAAAGAGGCAGAGAGAAATAGGAGATACCCAATGCCTGTAGTCACAAGGAAAACCTCAAATGCTTAGGACAAGTAAGAAAGGACCAATGCAAAAAACAAGAAGAGAGATAAGGTTGAAATGACAATACCACCAAATCAGGTATGATTCAACCCTTCAATCATGTGCTGTTTTCAGTGGAGCCGGCAGATATAAGCACAGCAACAAGTTTGCATCTGTCAGAAGTCTGCCTGTGATGTATTAATGCAGCCCATGTATTAGAAATCACATTTATATTGATCAGTAAAATAAAGGAGATCAAAGACTGATTAGGAATATTCCCGGAAAAACAGGGCTATTAATCCCTCCCCCACTGAGATTCTTAATTTGAGGGAGAGACACCATGCTTTTCATTCTTTTCAAGTCCATGCTGCCCAGTTTAAATTTAAGTTGCTAATAAACCCATCATTTCTCCTTCTGACTGCTTATGGTAGCATAGTCCTACCATTGATGGTTTCTGTTATGACAAACTCATTTCAGGCAAAAATGAACTTCATCTACATTGCCTTCTAAATAGATTCCACAAAATTATTTTAACTGTATACACAAATAGTGGGTTGAATCCCAAAGTCTTCCTCAGGCATAATTCACTTCCAGTACTTTCTACAAGTGAAGGGGGAAGGTTCATTATGTTCCCCCCTTCTGCTGCAACCTACTGGGCTTCTCAAAATGGTGTTCAAGGTGGGGGAACAGAGAACACTTGGGAACAGTGTAGGCAGCAAACTGGAGGTCAGAAGTGGAAAAGAATTCAGTGAAAATTAGCTTCCCCCCTTCCACTGACTGGAAACCACATTTGGATTCAACCTCCATAACAACAAATTCAGAAGAAGCATTTCATAAAACTTGTAAAACTTTAGTCAATTATGCTCACCTTTGTTCCTCCCCTACACTCACATCATGTAACAACACATAGTATTTGAGTGTGTTTGGAATAAACCATTTGGGATAAGAATATTCATTACTATGTTGAATTCGATGCTGTTCTTGTGATAATTTTAGAAACTGCTCCACAGGTTCCGATTCACTAGATGACACAACAAGCATACCTGAATTGACATTAAGGATGTGTCACAAGTGTACAAGTTAACTAAAGGCTAATGTGTGTATTGTGTCCCTTAGATGATGCTACAAGAATAGCTACAGTATTTGTTCAAAAAACTGGTAGACTTTCCTCAGCTCTAAGCAGTAGCTGGAAGCTGTTCATGAAGTAAACAACCCGCTAAAGGATAACTGCACTCTCTCTAGCACACAGCTTGAGAATAGATGGCAACCAACTCAGCGTGAATGCTACAAAAACATGATGTTGTGAAAGCCACATGAGCTCACATCATAGTCAGATTGATATGTTTATGTGAAACTACTTACAAGGTATTTACTCTAGAGTCCTCACAAAAGGGATGCCATTTCAAATCAAAAGATAATGCTAATTTTTGTACAATACTTAGCAATAACTTTAATTTTAAAATTGGAATTAAGTTGTCTAACCAAGTAGCTATTAAAAACCACATGATTAGGAGTATGCAGCAAATAGTCAGAGATTACAAAACAAAACAACCTGAAGAATTATAGCAGCACTTTATTCCTGATTAATACCTCAAATGAAGTTTTTGACGAAGAGAATTTTGTTGCAGTCTCCTGGCATTTTCATAAGCTACCTATCAAAAGGTTGGACAGAAAGAACTGCAACTTCATCTTGCATCTTATATTAAAAATCCTGAACGCTTTCAGTTTCAAAGGATACAGGCTACATAGTGGTTCAGAAATTCATGGTCTGATGCTGGCATAGACTGAAGAAAGCTCTCTCGATAAGCCTCAAACCATGGAGTCGTAGCTGAAACAAGTTCAATAAATATTATAGATGCTTTTAAGGTTAAGAAAACAAGCAATGATATTGGTAAACTGCTGAAAAGTCCTGAAAAACTACTATACCTAAAAATAATATCAGCTACTCCAACACAATTATTGCGCTCTAATTTAAAGCTAATATCTTTGCAATTCATAAACAAAGAATATAGCTGTAGGCAAACATACATATCAAGAAAGATAAAAACAGAATTTTTATCATAATACAAGAAATGTAGTAATACAGCAGCATATTGAGCAGAGCAAAACATTTCTCATAGGCCGTTCTATGCAACATGACTGCAGATTTTATCCCACTGATTCTCACTATATTTCCATGACTGTATATTACATTAGAAAGCTCTAAGTCCTGTACCAGTCCAGTTCGATTTTATCTACACTGCAATGATTCTGCAACTATGCTTTTTATCTGTAATATAACTGGGACCCCCCCCCCTTATTTCTATGAAATAGAATTCAGACACTGAAGTTATATTTCACACTACTTGGAAAATCTTTACCAAGCAATTATGTTTTTGGAATTTTTACTGCCAGGAGAGCAGCCATCAAGGTCTTAATGCACCTCAAAGTGATGCCATTTAACAGACCTACCCTGATCACTATTTTCACACAACAGATGCATAGATTCAGAACAAAGTCCATTAGAATTTCATAAGCATCTCATCATTCCAACAAAAAACCTAGGATTTTGAATATTCTGGCATTTAAAGGCCAGTTTTTAATTAAAGTCATTCAGTATAACCATCTATTCATATCTTCAAGAGGCCTTCTAAACATCACAAAGATTTTTTTTCATTTTGCTTTACAGGGTTAAAACATTCAATATTAGAATCAACAGAAACCCTCTTAACTTTCATATGGCATACTATTCATCTCTAAAGAATCACACTACTCTTTACTTTAAAAGGATTTTGTATTAGTTCTTGAACTAGGACCCTAATAACATTAGAATACATCTTTACTCTGGCTCATGCCAAAATTTTATTCCTATAAAATGTGGTCATTATTTGAACTATCAAATTCCAATTCTGTGCTTAGATAAATAAGCATTTCCTTTTCTCCATCCTAAATTTCATTGTCCATCAATTTCATTGGGTCTAATTTGGGGGGGGGGGAGGGGAGAGAATGTTCTCTATTTTCTGCCCCATGTATAATTGTATAAACCTCTATCATGTCTCCCCCCTGCTTAGTAATTTTTTCTCCTACTGTGTAAAGTCCCAGTCTCTTTAGAGGCTCTAACTCCTTACTCATCTTAGTCCCCTTCTTTTGCCCTTCTTCTAGATCTGCAATGTCCTTTTTGAGATATAGAGAACATGTGAGTCCACACCATAGATCTCTACAAGGACATTGCAATACTGCCTACAGAATGCTCATGTTCAATACATTACTGTGTGTAAACCAGAAAATCCAATGCTTAGGGTAAAGCACAAAACATATATAAGCAGGAGGAGCTACATTCTATAAGCTCAAGGGAAGCAGAGAAAGTGGGGGAGGGCAAATGTCATATTCACTAGGTATAGTTAATCAAACTGTTGGGTACATATTTGTAAATGTAAAGAATGTGTCATTAAGAAAGAAATCCTGGCATGTCTTTATTACTCCTTGTATTTATTACATAGTATTGTATACATTTTCATGTATTTATTTCTCCCCAGTTAGGATTTAAAGCAGTTCAAAACATCGGCCTTTTCCCTCCTTCATTTTCTCCCAACCCCCACTCTATGACCTATGTGAAGGCCTAGGGTCACCCAGCAAACTTGCATGGTAGAAAATAGAGATTTGAATCTCAGGAACTTTGTCCGATTCTCTTTCCACAGTTCTCACAGCAGCTGTAAACAGACTTGCTGTTTTCAAACCAATATAGAGCATTAAAAACAAATCATGTATATTGCAAATGTGTGTGAATTTTTTTGTGTGTGTTTATGCAAACTGAATGACTGCTACAAAGAACAGGCAGATGTAATGCAGCACCAGGACAAGTACGAATCCATCAGACTGGCAATGTTCCTTACTGCTCAACTATCTGAGGGTCATATGCAATACCCACATTTTCACAAACACAACTGTTTACGTTTAATAAAAATTTAAAAAGGTAAAGGTAGTCCCCTGTGCAATCACCAGTCGTTTCCGTCTCTGGGGTGACGTTGCTTTCACAATGTTTTCATGGCAGACTTTTTACGGGGTGGTTTGCCATTGCCTTCCCAAGTCAACTACACTTTCCACCCAGCAAGCAGGGTACTCATTTTACCGACCTCGGAAGGATGGAGGCTGAGTCAACCTGGAGCCGGCTACCTGAACCCAACTTCCACTGGGATCGAACTCATATTTGGCAGTCTGGCATAAAAGTTTGCAGCTGCCTTTTGGCCAGAAACTGATTTACAGCTGATTAAGAATCAGGTTCTGATCTCAGCACTTCCTGCATCCTAGCCTTCTTGTGCTGGGGCACAGAAAAGATTTTTTGAGGGAAGGGGAGATCAGAAGATGACTCACACGGCTGATGGGGTTTAAACTGGGAATGGACTTCCAGTCCACATACACCCCTAAAACTGCTACACATTTGCAAAGAAAAGATGAAAAACAGATTGTTTCTCCTCCCCAGCAGGGGGGGGCAGGAAAAGAGAGACAAAAAGGAGATTGTTAGTCTTCCCTCCACTCTTGGTTGTGTGGGATAGTGAAGAGATGCAATGCTTCTGAGCTCCCCATTGCAAAATGAACAGAAAAAGATTCTCTCTCTCCTTTTCTCTGCAGCCTAGGCCAACAGCTTGGGGGTGAAAAGAAACTGTTTCACACATCCATCCCAAACTGAGAGCTTGGAAATTGAGGGCTGT
Organism: Heteronotia binoei; assembly: GCF_032191835.1. Taxonomy (NCBI): domain Eukaryota; kingdom Metazoa; phylum Chordata; class Lepidosauria; order Squamata; family Gekkonidae; genus Heteronotia; species Heteronotia binoei. The sequence goes on along the minus strand of NC_083229.1, from coordinate 73,968,067 downwards.
GGAAACAGGAGCCATCTTGTCCTTAAAAAAAAAAAAAACAGCCTGAGCTGACAGTTTGGGGTGAGGAGAAGGGAAATCAGCTAGATCTCTGATCATCCTTCCCCAATCTGTAGCAAGTCTGTGATGCGGCAATATTTTCAGGTTGGGAAATTAGAATCTGACTTCCAGCTGCCCCCCTCCCCCCAAAAATAAAACCTCTGCTTGGTACAGAGCAAAATTTCCCCAGCAAGGGATCAGAAGTTGACTCTGCTGATCCTTCCCTTGTGATGGCTGCAAGCAGCATGTTCCTGAAAATAGACATGAACATGTTGTAAACCATCAAACTGCTCAATAATTAACTGGCTGATTGATTGCCACTGGCCAATAGGATATAAGCCAAACTGGCAGATGTTCCAACATTCTTTATAAAATTGTGGTCTTTGAGGGATCTATACATATTGCAGACAACCTGGAAAAAGTATTGCTTTGAACACATAAATGGACTTCTCCCATATCCTAGCATTTCTCAAGAACACAAATGAAAATGAAATAGCTCTGTCCCAAAACATAATTCAATCATATTTATATATGCTTTTATGGTCATACAAATAAATGATGGTAAATTACACTTCTCTACCATCTATAACAGAATACATTCACAAGAATGTGGCAACAAAAATGAAATAAATTTTGTTAGGATAGAACTACATACACACATGCCTACAACACAAGCCCAATGGCTGCTTTAAGAGATTTGGAGAAATGATAATGGGTGGCTTGCTTTATTCCTTTCGCTTTCAAGTCACATTTCTATAAAGTTAAGATTTGTAAAGCTAATGATATCTATTTTAAAATATAACATTACATTCCTATTGGATATAAACAACAAACTCATAGCAGATCAGAATGAGTCAATAACTGGAGAATGGAAAGAGGGGAAGCATTTATGGAAACAAAAGAATAATTCTGTAGTAGTATAATTTTTCCTTTTGCCATTTCCCAGATATCCAGTCAGGATCAAAGGAACTTCTCATTCTTGTTGAACTACAGTAATTGGGGATGGTGGAAGGGCATGCTAGTGCAGGTAATTTTAATACACAAGAGCAGTTTACAATAAATGAATAACTAATCCTATCTGATTCAGCAGTTAAGTCTCAATTTTATAGCTACTGGGCTATAAAAATGTAAAGGTGGCTGGTAGCTCAACTTTAGACCACAGCATTACTTTGAGCATTGTCCTCTACAACATAGTGGCTATGTTGGCTAATTTGTATGGTGAGATCAGCTTGTAAAACATGGCCAAATTAGATGTGAGGGGGGCATACTTCATCTTTCCAATGAAGGAAGATAAGTGTTGACTTAGTGCCCACTACGGACGGAACTGCCAATCTACTTGCCAATCATTGTTCACATCCCACCATTCTTTCTCTCCCACACCTTACTTTTCACAGGAGATGTGTCTTTTTCATGAACCTGCTCTGACACAGTGCAAAGATAGCTTACATTTTATTGAAACCAAACAGTGCAAAGCAAGACTGTCCAATGCTTACACTACTTGGCTCTTTGTGTTGGCAACTGAGAGAAAGCTCAAGGAAGCAGCTGGTAGAGTAAGCCTTCTATCACTTGCCTCCAACAGCCTGTTTGTCCAACGGATCTTCTCTGAGAATGAGACCCCCTCACAAACAAGCAGCATCACAGCAGAAAGGCTATATGGAAGAGCGGGAAACTGGGTGAAATAGTCTCTTTCTCTTTTTTCACTGACAGATGAGATGACTTCAGCCACATCTTCCTCTCACTGTCTTGTAACATGATGCCTTTTGTTCATGAGGGTTTCCCAATCCATGGGAAGGCAGAGAAAGATCCATTTCACCAACCTCTACCACAAGCTTTTCAGTGGGATCCAAGCCTTCAGTAATTATGAAACTACCTTTGATATCAAAGTAAATTAGCAGATACTGCACTGCTTTGCAAAGCATGTAGTGAAAAGTTAGCAAACTAGCACTAAACAGTTATATAAATGTATGCACATATACAACTCAGAAGAAATAATATGAAATAAGAGACAGAGTGGATATTGTCAATATTTCAGTTTATAAATCTCTAGTTTGGAGGGAGATGAAGCTCTTATATATCCCAGGAGGCAGTCACTGATGAAATATTTCAATAGAAATCAAAACCATGGGGGGAACGGCCCATTGGACTTACCGTGAGGGGTCCTTCTCCTCAGAGGTTCGGAGGACATCTCTGTGGGTTATTCCTACTATTCCTTCAGGGAGGCAGGAACACTTTTTTCAACTTCCTGTTGGCGCCTTCGGAATAACCCCGCCCTCAGTTGTGGGACTCCGAAAGCAGTGTCGTCTTCCCTCTAACTAGAAGGACTATAAACACAACTAACAACTCGTTTTAACATGTAAACTGTAAACTTGAACTCCGATAATACTGAAAGTAACACAGTACAAGGGAGATAGGCTATAGAAAGAAACCTAAGCGATGAAAATGAATCTGGGAGTGGCGAGATGTCCTCCGAACCTCTGAGGAGAAGGACCCCTCACGGTAAGTCCAATGGGCCGTTCTCCCTCAGAGGTTGTCGGACATCTCTGTGGGACCTACCAGAGCAGTCCCCTTTAATCGGGTGGGTCCTCATCGCTGACCTCCCCCAGAACATGCAGTAATACCTTTCTCCCAAATGCTGCATCTGCTGATGCCATGGAATGGATCTTATAATGTCTTATGAATGTAGACGGAGAGGACCAAGTAGCAGCTCTACACACCTCTTCGACTGAAGCCCTATTCAGCAGTGCCGCGTTTGTGGAAGCACTCCTAAGAGAATGTGCAGTGATTCCTCCAGGTACCTGTAACCCTGATGCCCTATATGCTTCGCTGATACAGGCCTTCAGCACTGCACTGATGGATGAATTAGACATCTTGTCTCCCACTCTTGGAGGAGAGATGTTGATGAACATGGATTCAGTTTTTCTAATTGACTCAGATCTTAGAATGAAAATCTTCAAGGCCCTGCGCACATCTAACGTATGCCAGACTACCTCCTTTGGGTGTTTGGGTTCTGGACAAAAGGTGGGTAAGTAGATTTCTTGTGAGCGGTGGAACCTAGAAGCAGCCTTAGGAATGAAGGAGGGATCCGTGCGCAGAACCACCTTTTCTTTGTGGAACACGCAAAGACCCGCCTTCACTGATAAGGCCCCCAGTTCCGAGACTCGACGTGCAGACGTGATGGCTACTAAGAAGAGAGTTTTCATTCGCACCCATTTTAAGTCCACCTCTCGAAGGGGCTCAAATGGCTTCTTGGTAAGCGCTGATAAAACGGTATGGAGCCGCCAAGACGGAAAGCGATGGACTGTCGGAGGAGATTTCGATTTTGCCCCCTGCAAAAATAATTGGATGTGTGGATGTTGAGATAGCCTATACCCTCCAACGACCGGTAAGACAGTGGACAGGGCAGCTATCTGCCTTCTCAGCGTAGCTGGTTTTAACCTGGACTCCAGGCCCTCCTGTAAAAACGCTAGTATCTCCGCAATGGAAGGGGAAAGCGAAGGAACCTTTTTCCTACGACACCATCGGACAAAGGCCTTCCAGGTGGTGTTGTATATGCGAACTGTGGAGGGCCTTCTTGATGCTAGCATAGTGTCCGTCACCTCCGGAGAGTAACCTAGATTTCTGAATGTCTCCCGCTCAATCTCCACGCGGTCAGATGAAACCACCCCGGGTCGGGGTGCCACACCGGACCCTGATGAAGCATGTCGGGAGGAACTGGAAGTGACATTGGAAGGTCTATTGATAGCTCTGTCAACATTGAGAACCACGGACGCCGTGGCCAATAGGGAGCTACCATGATGATTTCCGCCTGTAGAGCTCTCACCCTCCGCAGTACTCGAGAAACCAGAGGGACCGGAGGAAACGCATACAAGAGACCTGGAGGCCATATGGCTGTCAAGGCATCTGTCTGTTCGGCTTCTGGATGGGAGAACCTTGTGAAGTACCTTGGTAGTTGCGAATTTGTGTTTGAAGCGAAAAGATCCACCTCTGGTAGACCCCAACGCTGGCATATGAGGTCGAATATGTCTGAGCTGAGGGCCCACTCGCCCTCGTGGATTTCCTGTCTGCTTAACCAATCTGCCTGTATGTTGTCCTGGCCTCTGATGTGTTCCGCCCTTAGAGAGGCCAGATGTTTTTCTGCCCATGTCAGAATTCTTGATGCTTCCCGGTGCAACTGTGAAGACCTGGAGCCCCCCTGATTGTTCAGATACGCCTTGGCTGTGATATTGTCCGTTCTGACAAGCACATGCTTCTGGAACAATTGGGTCCTGAATGCAACCAGGGCTAGACGTATGGCTCTGATTTCCAGCAGATTGATGGGAAGCAGACTCTCGGACTGAGACCACCTGCCTTGGACTGGCTTGTCCTGAAGAGAAGCTCCCCAGCCCCCCAGGCTGGCATCTGTGAATACCTCCAGGTATGAGGGAGGATGGAACAACTTGCCCTGGCGAAGATGAGACAAGTCCGTCCACCATCGCAAACTCCTCTTGACTGACAACGGAATTATCAGATTTATGGCCTTTCTCTCCATTATCTGAAGTTGAAATGGTCGTAGGAACAGTTGAAGAGGCCTGGAATGGAATCTGGCCCATTGAATCATGTCTATGGTCGATATCAAAAGTCCCATTAGTTTGGCAAGCAACATCAGAGGTGATGATTTGCTCTGGATGACCCTGGAAGCCAAATCCTTGATGGCCCTGGCCTTGGACAGAGGTAGAAATAGCGAATTGCAAGTGGAGTCGATCATTGCGCCTAGGTGTTCCAACCTCTGACTCGGCTGAAGTGAACTCTTTTCTTTGTTCACCAGGAATCCGTGAGACTGAAGACACTGAATGGCCAGAGTTGTCCCCCGAAGGGATTTCTCTTTGCTGTTGGATCTGACCAAGAGGTCGTCCAGATAGGGGTGAATGTGAATACCCTGCTTCCTCAGCTGGGCTATTGGGTGAATTAGCATTTTGGAAAAAACTCTGGGCGCTGTTGACAGGCCAAAGGGTAAGGCCCTGTATTGGAAGTGCTGATTCAGTACCACGAACCTTAGAAAACGACGATGAGAAGGGTGGATAGGGATGTGGAGATAAGCTTCGGTCAGGTCTATGGAAGTGAGGTACTCCCCTGACAATAGAGAGTCCATAATGAATCTCAAGGTTTCCATTCTGAAGTGACGTACTTTGACATAGCGATTTAGAAACTTGAGATCCAAGATGGCCCTCCAGTCGCCATTCTTCTTGGGTATGGTGAAAAGGATGGAGTATACGCCTTTCCCCTTCTCCAACCCTGGGACTAGTTCGACTGCTCGAATGTCGATAAGATGCTGAATTGCTTTTGAGGTGATGAGACGTTTGTGCTTCTGCTTGGGGGAAGGTGATCTGACAAATCTGTCTGGTGGGATGCGGTGAAACTCTATTGAATACCCCTCTTTTACAATTTCTAAAGACCATTGGTCTGCCTGAGAGGCCTCCCAGGCTTCTGCAAAGTGGAGTAGTCGAGCTCCCACCGGTACGTGACCGTAGTCATGCCTGCTTGGACTTGCCCTCTCTGTCAGGCTTGTCCATTTTGGAGAAGTTATTACGATTGAATTTGGAGCCGAATGAGCCTCTTTTGAAGGAATTCTTTGGTGTTTCCCAATTAAACTTCTTTGATTCAGAACGATATCTGGCCAAGGAATGTTGGGTCCGAAAGGACTGGGGGCCCCTCTTTTCATTCCTCCGAATGGATTTGGGCATGGCCTTCTTTTTATCCCTAGTCTCTACTAGGATCTTGTCCAAAGCGTCCCCGAAGAGACGATCCCCTTGAAAGGGATAAGCTGCCACTGTGGACTTAGAGAGGAAGTCAGCTTGCCAAGCCCTAAGCCACAGGAGGCGTCTAGCCACGGTAGCGGAAGCCATTGTTTTAGAGGCAAAGGTCAGTATATCTAAGGTTGCGTCAGCTGTGAATGACGCTGCCTTAAGGATGCGTGAGGCGCCCTCTAACATGCGTCTGTTGTCCTCTGGTAACATCTGGAGTAACTTACGTACCCAAACAATGGACGCCCTGGAGACCAGGGAGGCCGCGGAGGACGCCTTAACTATCATGGCCACAGATTCGTACAATCTCTTCAAGGTTGCCTCAGCTTTTTTGTCCAGGGGATCTCTAAGAGAACCCTGGCCGTCCTCTGAAACCAGTCCCGAAGACTGTAGAGCTGCTACTGGGCCGTCCACAGTTGGAGCTTGTAACAACTCATTGGTATAGGCAGGCAGTGCATATAACTTCTTTACTAAGTGAGGAAACTGCTTAAGGGAAGCTGGCTTTTCCCATTCTGCTCTAACCTGCTTTTCAAAGTATTCTGGAAAAGGGAAAACTTGTTCAGAAGCCTCCCCCCTGGGCAAGAACTCAGAATTACCACTGGTTCTTGACTTAAACTTCTTAGATTTAGCTACCTTGACTTCCTCATCAATAGGGCCCTCCTCAATTTCTAAGGCTGAAAGCGTTTTGGCTAGAAGAAACTGGTAATCTTCCTGACGGAAGAAACGACTAGCCTGTTCAGGAATTTTAACCTCCTCCTGTTCCTCCTCAGAGAAACATTCCCCCTCTTCCCTGTCTTCCTGGTCAGAGTCAGATGCCATAGTCTCGAGCTCTAAGGATTGGGAAGACTGCACTGGGGCCTTTCGCGCTGCCTTAGTGGGCCAGGAGAAAGAGCGGGGAGGGTCTGCAGGAAAGGTTGATCCTTGAGGGAGAAGCCCCAGCCGGGCGCAAAAGGAGCCCATTTCCTCCTGCATAGCTCTTCTAATAAAAAGCATAGCCTCTGGGTTCAGAGGGTTGCCCATTTGTACATTACCCCCGTCCTGGAAGCCTTCGATGCGCGGTTGCAGGTAGTTCCGAGTCTCCGGAGTGCCTGCTCCTGGGGGTTGGAAGGTCTGAGAGCTACGCTCCGCACTTCCAAAATGGCCGCCGCTGCTTGCTGCCGCCCCGAGGGACGTAGCCTGGGCCTTCATTACGCGCCGTTTCTTGGCGCTGGCAGCTGGCTCGTCTGCGGCCGCGTCAGGAAGGGCGCGAACAAGCCGCAAAGGCAGGTCGGCTCCTTCAACGTGAGTCGGCGCTGCTAGAAGCGCGGCGCGCGACTCTCCCTCCTCGTCCGATAGGAAACCGTCCCTACTACAGGCCATTCTAAAACGACCCAGAACAAGTTTCCTCGGTCGTCTTTGATCAGCAAAGGCAGAAGGAAAAGGAGGGATAAGTAGATATGGAAAGGAAAGGATATGGAATGGAAATTGAGAAGAAGAAACAGAGAAAAAAGGCTGAGCCTAGCCTTGTGCTGCTGCTCCCTGTAGAGGCAGGAACAAAACTGAGGGCGGGGTTATTCCGAAGGCGCCAACAGGAAGTTGAAAAAAGTGTTCCTGCCTCCCTGAAGGAATAGTAGGAATAACCCACAGAGATGTCCGACAACCTCTGAGGGAGAAAGGGGCAACACATGCTTCATAGCTGGGACTACAGCTTCTGGGACTACAGCTTCAGTTATCCAGTATCACTGCTCTGCTACAGCAAAGGATGCTGCAGGACTTCTGTTATACCTGATCTTTTCTTTCACATGTTAGTGCTTTCCTAAGGCAAGTCTCAACAGAGGATTACAGCATAGTTGTCCTGCTCCCATATGTTTACTGCCCTTACTCAAGAATCAAACATGTGCTTAATCACGAAGTTAGGCTGAATTATCAAGGAAATATTTGAAGACATATACTTTAAAAAAAAAACCTTTCAAAATGATGCATGCATGGATGTTGAAATCAACTCATTAGTTTCATTCCTGGCACACCATCTCCAAACACGGCCTTTATACTTGGGCTGTTTATGCAAAAAACACTTTGCAGAATTTATCTACAGTTATGGAGCCCACATGAGTTAGGTACTGTATGAAAGTCTATTTTTGCAGGCTGAGTGCCACACAAGTGGAGAGGAAAAACAACAAAAGATTAATGCAACATCCATCACCAGTGATATCACTAGCATTATCTAGCCAGAGCCTCTGAAACAAACACAGTAAAGAAACACTGCAATGGCCATGTTTGCAACAGAAGCCTTTTCTCAGCAATATGGCAGTTTCTACTAGGAAAATGGAATACAGCAAGAAGAATATGTGCTTCCTAGATTAAAGTTGTCTGAATTCCATGCAACAAATAGGCCACAACAGTGCATTTGTTATTACATGAACGGAAAGATACTAAAAAAGCAAAAAAAGTGTTAAATGAAACTTGAGATCTTAAATCATCACCCAGCTAGAATGAGACAAAAAAATCAAGGAACTTTTGTCACCAACGCCACAATTTTCTAGCGCTACTTGTCACACAAGAATTCCTTAAAACAAGGAAAAAAGAAGTATTTCTGGAAGACAAATACAGAATAAAATTCAACGTGCTCACCAAGTAAATCACCTTATAATAAAAAGACAATTGTATTATCTGTGTTTTAACATAAAAAATGCTCAGAGTAGCATTTAAATTAACATCAAAAGTAGAGATGTGCGAACAACAAGAGACAAATCATACAGCCACCACCAATATTTATTTCCAGGGGAAAAAAACTATTTCAAGGAAAGTGTTACATTGCAGTAGGATTGTAAGGAAAAGTGGATGGGTTACATTAAAAAAGGAATAGTAGAGGGCAATTTAGGAACCCACACCAGTCACACAACAAAGAATACCTGAATAAAACGTGGATGTGTTCAGTCCCATCAGTGTGTCTTTCCAACTACTGTACCAAGGAACACTAGCTTTAACTGAGCGATCTGACAGAGAAAACATGGAATTATTAAACTAAGCAGGTAATCTACATATATTTCATCTTCTTTTAGATTTTGGTAGCCTGTCTTATGCTTGTGAAATATACCTGAGAATTTTAAGATACCTGCTCAATTTCTCTGTGACCTCTCTGCAAATCAGACTCTTTCAGAACCAAACATGAACAAATGGAAAGCAACTCCATTTGTAACAAACCCACACTACATTTTGTCCATTCTCATCCAGATGACAGTTCTGTTATCCTTAAAGCTCCTAAAGCAGCTGATGTACATAGTAAACTTATTCAGTTAACACTACCTATTTTTAAGCATTTATTGCAGGCAATAGATATTTCATTGCACCTTCCCCAAAACATGTACAGCCTTAAACCACTGGCAGTGCAATCCTAAACAGAATTACATCCTGCTCTCCATTGAGATTAATGAGCTTGGAAGAGTATAACTCTGTTTAGGACTGCACTCTTAAGGTTTTTGGTTTCATGCTGGTATTGAGCAGCAATTGTACTACATCTAAAACCATTCACTTCAAAAGATACATGAGCAGCATTTTCATTTATTTGATTTTTCCAAAAAAATACTTGACCATTCATATTCTCTCAAAAGTCCTTTGTTTGTTTAGTCCAGAAGCTGTTCCCAGACAAAAAAGGCAAAACATCAGCTAGGAGGAAGTTGTATTATCAAAGTGAGTTCCAAGGAAGCACCATCACATTCAAAAGCTATCAAATCTGTATTGGAAAAAATTAACCTCAAAAGTTTGCTTCTCCTGTAATTACACAACTACAACAAAAAGACAATAAAAATGAACAATGAAAACTGTGTTCACTGGGTTATTTTCTCCTAAGAAATCAATATTTCAACATTCTATTTTTGGCCAGTGGTCGCTACCTCCAATATGCAAGTCTTGCATTCAAATCAACTGCACTTAATGTTATGTCTATTAGTGGTGGAAAGTGCCACCAAGTCACAGCTGCCTTATAGCAACCCCATGGGGGTTTTCAAGACAAGACACATTCAGAGGTGGTTTGCACTGCCTACCTCCACATTACCACCATAGTATTCCTTGGAGGTCTCCCCTCCAAATACTAGTTAGGGCTAACCCTGCTTAGCTTCTGAGATCTAACGAGATTAGGCTAACCTGGGCTATCAATTTATCACACAGTGGTACAATGGCTAAGTTCATATCTATCTTCAGCCATACATTTCTCAGTCTAACAAACTAGATAATGCCATGAACATCACAGTTCAGAAGGGTAAGATGCAAAAGTGAACTATATTAGTAGCTTGATCCAAATAGGCAGCCGTGTTGGTCTGAAGTAGTAGAACAAAATAGGAGTCAATTGCACCTTTAAGACCAACTTAGTTTTATTCAGAACGTAAGCTTTCATGTGCATGCACACTTCTTCAGATGGGGAATGAGGTACAGTAAGCAGAGACACACATAGCTGGTGGGGTTTGGAATGCCAAGTGGTACAAAATTAAAAACCAAAAGCAAAATAGTAAAATTAACAAATTCAGAAAACCTTTGATCTGGGTTGAATTAGCATGGGAAACCATAAAACAGTAACATGACAGAATGTGAGAATGCCTGTTAATTATCCTATTGCTAATAAACCTGGGTCAAAAAGGAGGCATTTCTTTCCCAGAAGTTCTTCCTGTCCAACTAATTTACCTTTTAACATGTAACATAAATATATACATCATTCTAGTTTGCCATTAGGAAAAAATACATTAAAATATAGTAGAAGATGGGTTTAATATATGTAATGAGATAAACAGCCAATATCCCTAGTTTGAGAATGTCAATACAAAAGAATTATTAGTGTATCAGAATAATGCTTTTGTATTGACGTACTCAAACTAGGGATATTGGCTGTGTATCTCATTACATATAATGGCAAACTAGAATGATGTATATATTTATGTTACATGTTAAAAGGTAAATTAGTTGGACAGGAAGAACTTCTGGGAAATAAATGCCTTTTTTGACCCAGGTTTATTAGCAATAGAATAATTAACAGGCATTCTCACATTCTGTCATATTACTGTTTTATGGTTTCCCATGCTAATTCAACCCAGATCAAAGGTTTTCTGAATTTGTTAATTTTACTATTCTGCTATTGGTTTTTAACTTTGTACCACTTGGCATTCCAAACCCCACCAGCTATGTGTGTCTCTGCTTACTGTACCTCATTCCTCGTCTGAAGAAGTGTGCATGCACATGAAAGCTTACATTCTGAATAAAACTTAGTTGGTCTTAAAGGTGAAATTGACTCCTATTTGGTTCTATATTAATAGCTTGTGGTTTTATAAGCTGCAGTCCCGAGTTCCTTTAAAATTGCATCCAAAGTTTATGCACTCATAACCTGTCCTTCTACACCCTTACCCCAACATGTGGCTTTCAAAATAAGTTAAACAGACACAAACTCAGTTAAGAGGAGAAAGAAGCAAGTTTCCCTTGAAATCACTGGAATTTAAAAATGCTTAACGTTACTCGATTAGACATAATTTTCATTACCAAATGCAGTTTCAAGGTCAATGGCTTAAGTGGCACAAGAATCAAGGATGTCTCAAGAAGGAGATTTAAGCAGACACAAAAACAAAGCTCAGTGCAAAGCTATTTTCAACCCATAATGGATGGGACAATTTCAGTCTAATAGTTTATAAGAAGCACCAAGCTTCCTTAAAAGTTTGAGAAAGCTGTAAAAAAAAAAAAAAAAGCCTTTGAATGTAATACTTTGTGAAGCAAGACAGACTGAGTTGTAGAGGTGAGCAGCAAGTTTAACACCAAGAGAAACACTTAGATTCTGAAGATTATCAGCACGCCTGCTAACTTTAATCTATATACTGAAAGTTCCTCTACTGGCATAGATTATACACACTTTTTATGAATCTGATACTGCAAGTAGTCTGTAATGGTTCTCAAACTATGGGTCAAGATGCTGAAGAGGGTTGTGACTCCCTAACGTAAGGGTGGCCAAATTGTGGTTCACGAGCCACATGTGGCCCTTTCACATATATTGTGTGGCTCCCAGAGGTCAAGGAGGAATGAGAGCCAGTCTGGTGTAGTGGTTAAGTGCACGGACTCTTATCTGGGAGAATTGGGTTTGATTCCCCACTGCTCCACTTACAGTTGCTGGAATGGCCTTGGGTCAGCCATAGCTATCGCAGGAGTTGTCCTTGAAAGGGCAGCTTCTGTGAGAGCCCTCTCAGCTCCACCCACCTCACAGGGTGCCTGTTGTGGGGGAGAAGATATAGGAGATTGTAAGCCACTCTGAGTCTCTGATTCAGAGAGAAGGGCAGGGTATAAATCTGCAGTCGCCTTCTTCTTCTAGTGCAGGCTTACTCACAAGTAAGCATGCTTAGCATCGGGACCTCAGCCAGCCTCTGAGCACTGACCCATAGGTAGGCAATTATTTCTGCCATATATGAAGTGTGGAAAGAGGGGAAAACAGGCAGGCTTGCAAGCTCTTTTCCACCACCACAGAGGTCACCCGGAGACCTAGAGTAGGGAAGAGAACACAAGAGCCAAGGGAGCCACTGGAAGGAGGGATGAAATTAAGGAGGGTGGCACAGGGTTCCTCCTTAGTTTCATAGCTCTTGTGGGAGCTGTATTTACTTACTTTGGTGTCAAGGCAAAGAGATGCATAATGATGCAAATGGTGGTCAGTGATTTATATGGTGCATGTGTTTCCTTCTCCAACTGATGACAAACAATAATTTCCTAACCTTTCCCTATGCTAGTCTTATAGGGACCGTTACTCCCAGCCTTTGTTTTTTTAAAAAGTCTCCTTCTAGCATGGTCATGTTTTGTAAAGTGCATACATATCTTATCTTTCTGTGCAAAGAAAGTATTAAGAGTTTTAATAAAGATGTGTGTAATATTTGTTCGTATCTTGCAGCTCTCTAACATCTGACGTTTATCCTATGTGGCCCTTGTGTTAAGCAAGTTTTGCCACCTCTGTTCTAACAGAGAGACCGTAAGGAAGGAGGAAAGTTTTGAACTGGACTAAGAGGTTCTGGAAAGCTCAAAGGCAAATTTGGGTTTGTGTCTCCATAATGAAATGGAAGTGAAACACAACCTGTAACTCAGTAGTGCTATATATATTGCAGAAAGTTAGAAATACATTCTATACTTGTTCATTATTAACTCACGTAAATTACTTCGTTTTACCTTGGAGAGGGGGAAGTAAACAGTTATTTTGCAAACTGGTCTTGAACCTTCAGCAAGTTTAAAACTGGTGCCACTTCAAAAAGTTTGAGAATCACTAGCTTAGACCATTCTAATTGCCTCCCAGATTTTAAGCTCTTGTCATTATATGACTTTCTACACATTTACATGCTTAAAGTGCTGTCTGCTTTTACCCCTATTAATGGAGGAGAAACTAATATTAATACTTCCTTGAGATGTACCACAGGAACAGCAGTTGTAGTTAACATATTCCAGTGAAATCACAAATTGGTACAGATACAGGGTGAGAAAGATTCATGTATGTTCTAATTCTAGATTTTATTGCAGACAAGAGAATCCATCATTAAAGACTGAGCCACAGCACTTTTCTACTGACTACCACCATCAGTATGTTTCATTCTCTGCGTCAATCAAATATAATTTGCTGTTTCAATTATTCAGGAACTGTCCAACTGTACCATAAAATACTGTGGCAACTGAAAAAAAATTATCTATGTTAATCCCATTGAGATTAACAGAATTTACTTTTAAGAGAACATGTTTAAGATCCAGCAGTAACAATTTCAATAGGACTATGAAATCTTAGGCATACATAACCAGGAACAGCCATGGGCATGCCTATCTTTTATTTAATTTTTAAGTACTAACACACTCATTATCTAGCAAGCAAAAACTCTTTATATGTACCTGAGTACACAGGATTATCCCATGCTCAACTAACAACGCTTACATAAACTGGTTTCAATTTAGTGATAAAGAATGAAGTTAGTGCGGGGAACATCAATACATCGACAGATATATCGATTTACAAATTGAAACAAATGTAATATGAACAGAATATTCACATATAACACATTTCCATTTACATATTACAGAAACAGTCAGTAGAGTTATATTTCTACAGATATTCACATTCCACATAAACTGTATTGATGCTATTTCTTGAAATTTAGAGAGCAAAGAAGAATGTAAAAATATATTTGAAAATGAGAGCAAAGATAGCACGTAAGAGGATTTCAGTACTCTTTTCCTATGGAAATACAAATCTAAAGACCTTTTGCCAATGTCCTTCGTAGTACCAGAACAAAAGACAGATGGGCAGACTACTTCTGCTACTTCTCCTAAGCAGCAATAAGCCAGCAGCAGAAGAGAAGCAGCAACAGCCCACTCAACCACATGCTCATCCACTCTGGGGAGAATAAGGACAGAGCCCAGATGGAATCCAATCCCCATGTCCAACCTTAGAGGCAGGATGTGAAACACATAAATACAGCAGTGGCAGCTCCTCTCTTTTGCCACATGCTCACCTGCCTTCTGACATACAAAGAGTGGACAAGAAAGAGCAGCAGTAGGGAGCAGTGCAAATCACTGTATCCCTCAGGACAGAATACATACAGTTTTTAGAACAGTTCAATACAGGCTGCCATTTGTAAAAGCCTTTAATATGTAGCTCTGCCTTAAATACATGAGAATGAGAACTACAATATTGTGAATTGTTATAGGAAAAGTAAAAAAGTTTATTAAAATGTATGCTTATAACATAGCAGAAATTGTTACAGTAAAAGCAGTATGCTAAAAGTCTGTTGTATACTTAGTTGTTTATCATATACATCAACAATATGCAATATTCAGCTTTTAAGAATTTTAAGCAGTGAGCTTTGTCACCTACGAGTGAAACTGAATCATATGTTTAGCATCCAATACACACTGCGTTGCACTTTGCCAGCTTTAACACTTTTCAGTAAATCTGGTTACATACCACTAATGTTGAGATCATAATCTCCTGCAGTAATCACATTAGCTACTAATCCTTCAGCAGGCTGACTAACAGTCACAACATCATTGAGAAGCTTCCGAATGGCTCCCGGATGAGGAGGTTGAGTAATAATGTTGTTGACAGCAATTTTCAAGTTTTTGATTATGTGAAGTTGGTTGTTGGGATCCCTCATGTGCACTACAACGAGAACAAAGCTGTGTTAGAACAGTACTTTCTGAAGCAACTGTTTACCATTTTTCAGGTGAAATACCTTCTAGATTTTTAAAAAAAAATACTGAAAAGACCACCAGAACCTAAACATTCAAGGTGAGAATTAACTTGTCTCTATTACAGAAAAGCACTGGACCTGCAATGAAACACAGAACATGGAAGAAAATTTCACAGACATAACTTCACTTGCTTTTTCCACCCAAGATATCCCACTGCTAAAGAGTCAATATAGTATGCAAACAGAACAGCAGCTTAACTCTTCAGTTCTGGGAATTCCTACAGAAAATCATAATGTTATGACACAGTTGTCTGCCATACATGGGGTTATCCTTTCTGGAATTCTATTCATGAAAGTTAAAAAGTTATTTTGCTTTTTGCCGAACTAAAATAAAACACAGCATTCTAGAGTCACTTAAACTACAGCCAAACAGAGAATGTGGCCAGGAAACAAGCTTTCCTGGAAGAAACAGAGCCATTTCCAAGATTCTGTAAGCCCCCTAAGCAACAGACTGGACATTTCCTTAGTGAAAGCACTGACTGCAACCTAGCACACATGAAAACAGAGCAGCTATCACAGAAGCCAGATAGAACTTGCTTCAACCAGCCAACCCACCACCACACAAGACTCACCACACCTGCCAAGTGGGCCTCAATGCAGCTTAGCAAGTTTAATCAGACAGAAGTTTTACTGCATCTTGCCTAGAAATATTAACAAGCCCATTATTTCCAGGCCTCCAGTGTTCAGATTGGCAGGGAGGGCAGGACACAAATGGAATAAAATAAATAAATAAATACATTACAGTCCTGAGAAGCAGATGCATCTACCAGGAGGAGCAAAAGGCTTGATATGATATTTCTGGTTACATCAGGCATGCCTAGCTTAATGGCAGAAAACTGAGCCTGGCATTTATAGAAGACTTATGCAGGACTTCTACAGGAACTACTCAACACTCTGTCATTTGTGCATACAGGATTGTAGGCATTATTTCTACATCTGGGAAAACAGCTGGAAGGACTGACACACATCTATCTGTTACAAATATTTGTCAAAAGAGCAACAAAAACTTCCTTCAACAATGGTGCTTTTAAATTTTTGTAATTTACATTTAACACCATACAACAATTTGTAATCTGACACACTGTTAGACTTACTATAAGATCTGAATAAAAAAACAACAGTCTTCAGTCCAGACTTCACCACTGGCCTCCCTACCTACAATACATCACTTAATCATCCCCTCACCCTGAAGTTTCTTCATTAAATATCCTGCCTTTCTTTAATCATGGAATTTAGCAATGTACATTAAGGGATGTCCAAGTAATTTCCCTACACAAACTGACAAGAGACATATTTGCTTAGCTTTCCATCCAATATTCCTTTATCCCTTGTCATAGTTACTAGAACTTGGGCTGCATCCCACTGATCCAATCTCCTAACAATGGTACTTTTCTGCTGGTGGAAGAATGTCAAGGGAAGGCACCTTGCATTAGAAGAATATATTACGATTTGAGGAACAAATCCACAGGATTCAACTCCACCATCTTCTGCACTTGATGGCTTGCATCCAACAACCATAACTGATGCAAAGTTCAGAATGAGACTTTTTTCCTTTTGACTGCAGCCCACCACTGAGACAGGAAAGCCCACCACTGAGTCAGGAGAGGGTGGGGGGAGAGCAAAGTGGGGCTGACAGCATGCATGGGTGGAATGGCAGAAACCCACCCTCTCCTCCATCAAAAGGGTACTTCACTCACACACATTCAAGTCCTACATTAACAGAGACATTTTTACTGGTGAACACAGTACAAAGTTACTATTAAAAGCTGGTATAGAATATTTAAAAACTATCATGAGAACTTATATTCTCAATGATATGGGAACTTTCTTTTCTCTTTTTGATGAAAGTCTGTGTGTCCAGGAATACACATTCACACTCGGTGTAGCACATTCACAGTGAAAGTACTAATCCAGCTATGTTTACTTGAAGCAACTTTAAGTAACACACACAAGTTCTCTGCTATGAAGAATGCTTTTTTTACATAGTACATATCACTAAGATTCACAAATGTCTGGGAAAAGCCTATATTTTATGACAAAACAGACATCTGTTCAATAAAAGTAATATATATCGGTAAGCTAACACTGCAATCCTAAACAGAACTACACACTTTTAAGTCTATTAAAGAGGTGTAAGTCTATTTAGGACTGCACTGTAAAGCTAGACTATTAAGCTACATTTTTATGGTCTACTGAGGATTGTACTATAAATGTAGAGAACCAAACTATGATAGCTATGAAGCAAACCACAAATAAGCATTTGCTTGAAATCTGTAATTGATTCCCAATTGGAAAGAGTGACCTAAATGTATCTTCCAAAATCACATCAGCCAGATTCTGTTCATTTATAGTTCCTTCAAATATTACATATATAGAAAACATTTTTCTGGGATTACATACATGCTAGCCTAGAGTAAAGGTTTGAGAGAATCACAAAATATTGTAATTCTTCTGTAAAGCAGTTAAAGTCACATGGTAGGCTCACCTAAATGTGCCAGCAGTCTCTAGCTGGCACCTTTAAGGTTACCATTTATATGTGCCATCCATAAAATCAGTCACATTTCTCATGTTAAAATACTTTAATTTGGGTCAAGGTTTGCAGAACATTCGCTACCATTTTATACCTTCCAAGGGCAGAACTTGGGAAATAACAATGCTTCCACACACTTCACATTCTAAAACTGGGTTGCATTTTGTGCTCAGATGAACATGGCCTGTCAAGTCGACCAGAGCAGTGGAGTCCACTGTTGTCAAATGTATATCCTTTGGTTTATTATGTTGCCAATAGCACTATACAGCCTAGCAGTATGGGGAATATTTTTCTGAAGCAAATGCTTCAAAGATAATTAGATTATTTCAAGTAAATAAGATGCCATACACCTCCACAGTAAACAAGATCGCATTGCTCACGTGAGCCTGTCACTCGGTTTTCCCAGAAGGTAGAACTTGGCAGGCAACCTCGGTGGGCAGCATCTGCTGGACTTCATCACCAAACCTTCAGCCAAGGGTAAACACGGGTGTCCTCACCCCGTCTCCTGCCTCAGTGGGGACGAGCAACGTGTGGCCTCTTTCCTTCAAGTCCCCACCAACTCCCCACACCCACCGGGGGTGTCTATGGCTTACGCTCCCCTCGCCCTTCCTTTCTGCTGTCATGTAAACCACCCAGTTCCGCTCCCGCCGGCTGACACCGACCTTCCGAGGTGAGGCGGCAGAACGGCTTCACCAACTCGCAGAAGCCCAAGTTGTTCTTGCGCGTGATCCTCTCCGCCTCCTCGCTACACAGCGCCGCCACCAAAGGAACGAACGAGTCCTGGAGAAACTCCTGCACCGACTGCACTCGCTGGGCCATCGCTCCGGCCGACTGAGCGGCCCAACCCGCCGAGCTCAAGCGAGGGGCCGCCCGCCCGGCCTGGCCCGCTCCTTCCTCCGCCTCCCTCAGTACCGGAGTCGAATCCGTACCTATGACCGCAGACCCTCGGCGCGCCCAACCGCCCTCTCAACGGCCACTCCACCGGCCTCTCAGCGACCGCCCAGAACCACCATATTGAGCCTGAAGAACCCAGAGAACCGGGTAAACCCGATCCCGGCAGCCTTTGCTGTTAATCACGTGACACCGATGCAGCGGTTGCCAGGAAGGGATAGATTTCCGGGAATCATAGACGATTGAAAAGTGCTAGACTAGCACATCCCTTGCCTGCAGAATGGACTTCCAGGTTACCTTTTAACTTGGTTTCCCACCCTCCTGGAACTATAACGGATCTATAGATTACAGATCAGCTCTCCTGAAGCCGATGGTAGCTTCGAAGGGTGCATTCTGTGACATCGCATCCCCACTGAATTTCCTCAAATTTCTTTCCAGGAATTTCCCAAGCCGGAGATGGCAACAGTTACCAACCTTCAGGTGTGGTCTGTAGCTCTCGCGGAATTACAGGTGATCTCCAGACTACACAATACAGTTCTTTTGGAGGAAATGGCAGCTGCGTTGGGCAGACTATGGCACTGATCTCCCTCTCCTTCCCAAACTCCATTCTTCCCAGGCTCTTTAGGATTGCCACTGCTGAGTTGGGGAATTATCTGGAGATTTGGGGGTAGAGCCTGGAGAAAGCGGAGTCTGGGGAGGAGAGGGACCTCATTGGTAGTAATACTGACAGAGTCCACCCTGTGTCGTCTGGAGATCAGTAGTAATACTGGGAGATCTCCAGACAGAACCTGGAGGTTGGCAAACCCATTCTGCTCCCAAATCGTTAGGAATGTCTCCAGCCAGAGTTGGCAACCCCATTTTAACATTATATATTTTGTTCCCTGCTCGGGGTTAAAAAAAATAGCAGAGCTCACAGTAAGCAATGGAGAAAGTTAGGGTTTTGTAGAGAAAGTTAGGGAGCTGTACTTGGAAGCAGCATATCGTCCCAAACACACACTGCATTCCCCTCGGAAGGTTAAAAAAAAGCCAGAAAGCCCTCTCAGCCATCAGGTCTCTTGGGTTTTATAAATAAATAGGAACTTGCTATTGTTTCCTGCGCTCAGGGTTGGAGGGGACTGCCCAATATTTTCTTTTAAATCAGTCGTATATGCACATAAAGCCAGCCCCAGCTCCCGAAGACATGAACCTACATCATGCATGTGTTAAGAAGAAGAAGAAGAAGATATTGGATTTATATCCCGCCCTCCACTCCGAAGAGTCTCAGAGCGGCTCACAATCTCCTTTACCTTCCTCCCCCACAACAGACACCCTGTGAGGTGGGTGGGGCTGGAGAGGGCTCTCACAGCAGCTGCCCTTTCAAGGACAACCTCTGTCAAAGCTATGGCTGACCCATGGCCATGCCAGCAGGTGCAAGTGGAGGAGTGGGGAATCAAACCCGGTTCTCCCAGATAAGAGTCTGCACACTTAACCACTACACCAAACTGGCTCTCCATTGTGGCAGACCGGTCCTGCAACTGCTAGCTGGCCCATATCCTGCCAGCCCTTCCTGGTATACTGACCTGAAAGGGCTGTTCCACTTTGCTGCCTCAGGGTATTCGCAGCCACCACTGTCCCTCTCTGGGCTCTGTTTAGGCGGGACAGCCTCCTAACCTCCCTTTGAACTTGCTAAGAACCCTTCTTGGGACTTCCTAGGGATCTTTGGGGCTCTCCTAGAGAGTCGGCAACCAGTCGCTGTGCCACTTCTTTCCACCCTAGGGATTTCTCAACCCACTCCTAGCATTCCAAGCGATTGGAGGAACTATGTGGTACAAAGGGACTCCACTTTAAACAAACATAACATTTATTTAAAGTATACAACTATTTACAGACTTTTTTTTTAAAGTGAACAGAAGAAACAAATCAAAGTAAGGAAAAAACACTCCTTCTCGCTAACTGGATGTCATGCAGGGCAGGCACCTCATTTAGATTGTTGCAAGCCTGACCATACCTTATGACTTACTGAACTCCAAGACTGAACTGAGGGCTTCCTGCCCAAAATCTCTAATATAAATTGCAGTTCCCACCCAGGAACTGGTTTACCCTCCTGCCTCCTTCTGGGAGACCAGCCTAAAAGACTTCCTGTTGCTCTAGGAGGCCTCTTCAGAATTGCTACTTCCAGACAGGAGGGGAGGGGGGGAGGAAGAGACTAGGCCCAAAGCCTGCCTCCAATCTGACAACCTCCTCCTAGCCAACTCCCAGTTAAATACAGGCCTAAAATGGTGTTTCTCCACAACCATGTCTACCAAGATGGTATTACTGGGCTCCATAGGCCAATGTTCCAGCTCAACAGAAGATAGTTTTATATCCCAAAGTAAGGCAAAGGGGTGTGTGTGTGTTACACTGATAGAACATGAAAAATACAATGTACCCTGTTAATCTGAGTAGGCAAAAGATCACTTGTTAAGCAAACCTGATTCCAATGATTCATTGGCAAAGTCACATTGTTCACCACAAGAGGGCACTTGAAACAGCTTTTGTAAAATATATATATATATACAGGTTGTTCAAAACAACAAGCTGGGCTGCCTTCATTGTGGCATAATTTTTTGTGGATTTCACAGAGTGGGAAGTATTGTTAATTAACAAGTCTTCAGCCAGTAATATTGCATGCATCTGATATGCATGCATCTGGTCTCTAGTATCACAACACATTTCTTGAGTACAATCAACCTCTTCATTTGTTTTTGTTGCAATGTAAACATAACCCAGTTGAAACTTAGATAAATTTGATTCCTAGTAGCAACAAAGAATCTAATCTAAAATGTAAAATGGCTAAAATGGCAGAAAGTTGCTTGTGAAAGAGTAGGGAAGCCAGCCACGCAGTGGGAACTGGCATCCCCCAGAATTACAGCTCATCTCCAGGCTACAGAGATCAGTTTACCTGGAGAAAATGGATGCTATGCAGCACCCCCAGGCTCTGTCCTCAAATCTTCATAAGTTTCCGAACCAAATCTGGCCACCTTATGCCTCGCCATCCCCCATCAGTGACCAGGGGAATTTGGCAACCCTGAGTGACCCAAAAAATGTAGATTGTCATTTGATTGGGGACCATGACTTCTATGCTTTGCACAAGATCTAGCATAGTGCTAGTACTGGATAATTATTAAATTTTGGTGTAGTGGTTAAGTGCGCGGACTCTTATCTGGGAGAACCAGGTTTGATTTCCCACTCTTCCACTTGCATCTGCTGGAATGACCTTGGGTCAGCCATAGCTCTGGCAGAGGTTGTCCTTGAAAGGGCAGCTGCTGTGAGAGTCCTCTCAGCCCCACCCACCTCACAGGGTGTCTGTTGTGGGGGGAGAAGATAAAGGAGATTGTGAGCCGCTCTGAGACTCTGAGTGGAGGGCGGGATATAAATCCAATATCTTCTTCTTCTTCTTAAATGGCATTAATCTGAATACACACAACAGCTTTTCCCTTTTTGTGACTTCTAGGCAGCGATAAAAAGTTGTCATTGCTCACAGTATATATAGTTCTTATTTTGTTTTATCTTGCTATCATTTCTGTCAAAAGTCTCTTTAAAATGTATTTTATTAATAATAATATTTCAGAGATACTTAAACTAGACTCACAAACACACACAGAGCACGGCCTACACTCTACAGTTCATTTAATTACAATATGTGTACAGCAAAAAGTCTTCAAACTGTGTCTTTACTTTTAAAGCCTTACATGGCCTGGGACCAACATACCTGCGGGACCGTCTCTTCCCGTATATGCCCCAGAGGTCGCTTCATTTGGCCTCCCAAGATAGGCTGACTGTCCACGCCCAAGAGATGCCTGTCTTGCCTCTATTAGGGCCAGGTCTTTCTCAGTCCTGGCCCCAACCTGGTGGAATCAGCTCCCTATGGAGATCTGGGCCCTGCCTGGCTTGCTAGCCTTTTGTAGGGCCTGTAAAACGGAGCTGTTCCGCCAGGTTTTCGGGTGAGGCGATAGGCATCTATCCATTAGATCAGACTCCCCTACTGTACTATCTCACTGCGCTGATTCGCTGTACTGTTTTGCTACACCATCTTATTATATTGTCCTACTGAACCATCCTGTTGGACTGAATATTGTAATCGGGTTTTATTGTCATGCTGTTGTGATTTTATTGTGATTTTATTTATGTTGTACTCTGCTCTGAGCCCCTATGGGGAATGAGCAGAATATAAATACATAAACAAATAATAACAATAATAATAATAAATAATCATAATAAACAAAATTCATAAGTGCACCAGAGCCCAATTCAGATCAGAACCGAGGCACTGAGAGAGAGGAAGCTTCAACATGCCCCCCCCCCCTTTTCCCAAGCTGAAACATTTGCTCCATTATGGAGCTACATGGGGCAAAAAGCACCTCTGGAACCATTTTGGCATGCGTAAGCAGTATGGAGAAGAAGGCTTAAATCCTCTCTCCCTTAGTGCCACAGCCTTAAGGCGCAGGCATACTTGCAAACTTTGTTTAAAGACAGTAACGTGGATGTATTCCCGTATGACTTGGGTTGGATGCCAGCCTACAGATGGGTTTACATCTCCATTCTACAGAGATCAGTTCCCCTGGAGAAAATGGATGCTTTGGAAGGTAGACTCTATGGCACCATATCCAACTGAGGTCCTTCCCAGGCTCCATTCCCAAATCTCCAGAAGTTTCCCAACCCAGACCTGGCAACCCTACCCCCCTCCCATCTCCTGCCAGCGGAAAGAGGGGAACCTGGTAACCCCTGTTGGAAGACCCAACAAATTCATGTCAAATGTCATGTCTAGTTTAGATAGGATTGCCAGCCCTTGCCTGGCAACTGTCAGGAAGAACAGGGGGTGAAGACAATGAAGAGTTCTGGAGAACTTGGAAGCTTTGGCACTGTGTTCAGTTATTTCAGTAGGTCTATATAAAAAAAAATAGAATTACATTGCTTTTATGTTTTTGCTATGGGTAAAACACAGACAGATACTTTTAAACAAGATCAAAGTAACTATTTGAAGTATGGCACAATCTCATACTCAGTCACAGAAACCTTATATTGCTTTGCACTACATAGAATGTTCCATTTATCCTCTTTGTAAGGCAAAATACCTGCTCCAACAGCAGTTCTTTGGACTACTCAATATTGGATAATTCCCAATACGAAATAAATATTCATTAAACTGATTCCAAGGGACAAACCATCATAAGTTAAAGCCTAGGTCCATAAAGCCACCTTAGAAACTGTTCCAAAGAACCTAAAATATTCCAAGAGGTCCAGTCCTATGATGTTTTCAAGCCCAGCTGTGTCAGCCTCTTCAGGACAAGTTATCTCAAAACCTCTGACAATATTAGCCAGCTTGATTGCATCATTTCACTCATAGAGCTTCCTCAAAGATATAACAATTTTTTCTGAGCTTTTCAGTTCAGTTTGAATTGTTCAGACCTACTTCTCTGTTATTAAAAGAACAATAATGACTGCATCCAAACATATGTTTTTGACTGTACGTGCAGTTTATACACATGAAGAAGGGCAGGAGAAGGTATTATAGGTATTAAGAATATTAAGATGAGCCCCATGGCACAGAGTGGTAAAGCTGCAGTACTCCAGTCGGAGCCCTCTGCTCACAATCTGAGTTCAATCCCAGTGGAAGCTGGTTCAGGTAGCCGGCTCCAGGTTGACTCAGCCTTCCATCCTGGGTAAAATGAGTACCCAGCTTGCTGTGAGAGAAGTGTAGATGACTGAGGAAGGCAATGGCAAACCACCACGTAAAAAGTCTGTGATGAAAATGTGAAAGCAGCGTCACCCCAGAGTCGAAAATGACTGGTACTTGCACAGGGGACTACCTTTACCTTTTTAAAAATTAAGAATATTGCTTTTGTAGCTGAGATGCGAGAGCAGTTCACATTCTTTTAAAAATTCCAGTACTATAAAAGAAAGACCAGGAAAGTAGTAATTGCAGATTTCCCAAAATTTCCTTTTGGCTGTGTGTCTGTTCTTCAGAACAATTTTTTAAGCTTAATTCAGGCTGCTTCCTAATGACATTCGGTTGATGAGTTTTGCATTTTCATGTGAGTTTGATGGCACTTATCAAACTGATAACACTATCAGTAATGAAAGGGCAGTGTTCAAATATTTAGAGAAACAAGAAAGAACATTTTCATAAATTAGCATAACAAAGCTGTAACACTAGATCTAATCACACAGTCACTGGTCCTTATGCCAGTCACAAAACCAGCAAAACTGGGCCTTCCACAGACAAGGAAGGAACCTTTATCTACTCAAGGGACTCTCCAGGAATGCAGTATAGCAGGATTTTGTAAACTAGCTAGATACAAGTCCAAGACACAAGAGACCAACAAGTATGAACTCTGGGTATGAACTCCAGAAAGTAATACTATATTGTAATATAGTATTAGTACAGTAATATATAGTAATACTATATTGGATATACTGCATCCAGTATATGACAAAGGGAACTTTGACTCTTGAAAGCTCTTACCCTGAAAATGCTGTTGGTCTCTAAGGGTCTCTCTCTCGCTCTCTCTCTCTCTCTCTCTCTCTCTCTCTCTCTCTGGTGGTAATGAGGAAGATTTAAGAAGGGTGCTGGACTCATATCTAGCTGTTCTACTGCCAACCAACATGGCTACCCTCTACGAAGACTTTGTACATTATCCAAAAGAGACAAACAAACTAAGCTTTAAATGCTGAGAGCAGTGGAGATTCTGTTAAAGGAAAATGAGAATGGAGGCAAATTAGGTCCTAAAAGCTATAGGGAGATTTTGTGGAGTATATTTTCAGTTGTTTCCTACTCCCACAATACCTCACAGGACATCTGTTAAATTCTAAGGTGCTTCATACAGAAGCGCAGCAAGTGAGATTACACTTTTTTTGGGACCAACTAGAATTTAAAACATCAGAAATAAACTCAAGTCACACAGTCCTCTTCTAAAGAACTGTTCCTGCTAAAGGTAGATGTTTAAAGCAAAATAAAATAAACTATATGGCTTATCCAGACTAGCAATATTTCAAAACAAAAGAGCAGGAATGTCACTAATGCAAATATTTAAGTGATGATCTATGCTAGTAATGATTCAAAGATGGCAAAGTCATAAATTTTTAAAAGGGCTATTTCTCTTTGAAAATATAAATAACCAAAATATGTCATGTCACTTCATATATTTAAACAGAGTACTTATTTGTCTATTATTTGCCTCCACATTAATTTCTTTATATTATTTATACAAGAATTTAATTAACAAACAAACAACTAAAACAAAATAGCACTGTGCACACTTTAACAGCATTGTTTTTGTATGCTTTATTCAGAAGTTTGGATTCCCCTGAGGAAGAGAAGTAGTGGCTGTATTTCCTTTCTCTGAGTTAAAGGAAGACAGAAAAAAGCAGACAATCAGAACATGCTATCTGTTCCCAGCTGAGATGATTGGATCTAGTACCGCCTCCTCTTTCATTATCTAATATCATTGGCACATGCCAGTGGTGGTGTATGACCCCTGCAGTGCGAGGCATTTTGCAGTCAGAATGTATATAAACTGTGAATTGTGAATGTAAAGTGGGGGTTGTGAATTGTAAAGTGAATTGTGAATGTAAAGTGGGGAAATTCTGCCCTCATTCATCTGGGAAGATGTGGGGAATATCGCCTCACATTTTTTAAATGTTCACATGCCCAAACGATAGCATGTTATCTATAGCTCCTCCAGATTTTATTTATTTTACAAAAATGAAATATTTTGCATGTGAGCCTCATTTAATGATCATATTTTACTTTATACACAAAATACTTTTCATTTATCCTCATTATCATTCCATGATGTAGGTTATATTCTTCTTTTATAGATGAGGACTTGTGATGTTTACTGAAGGGCTGTGATTTTTGTCCTTGTTTTCTACTGTTTCCAAGTGAGGCAGTGTTTATGAAAGAAACCTGTGTTCTTGCTAGTGCCCCACAGATAAGACTTTCCTTTCCTGTCCATCTTTTCAGGCGCCAATGGGAGTCATATACCCTGTTTTCAGAAACTTGTGGGAAAGAAAACAACTGCATCACCCTGCAAAGCAGATCAACTCGGACCCCTCCTGTGTGCTGATGAAAGTATCAGCTAGATTCTAGTTCAGTAGCACCTGAGAAACCAATAAGCTTAAATTATTCCCCGAAAATCTCGGGCTCTAAGGTGCAACTGGACTCGAATTTGGCTCTTCTACTGCAAACCACCACCAGTGCTACCATCCAAAACTCTATGAAGGTGGTCTCAGGTTTCATTGCAGTGCCGCCCAACCATCCTTCCCTGGACGGGACAGCAGCCGTTTAGTAGCCCCGGCATGCTCTCTCTGAGTTCCGCCCACACGGGGAGGAGCGATGGCAGAGCAGGAGCGCCCTGGTCATTGAAAGAACTCGCAGCTACCAAAAGTCGCTAGTCGGCAACCGCGGGTCGAAGGGACGCAACCGTAGCCGGCTCCGCTAGACTCGGTCTCACCTCGCGACGATGGGGTCTGTTTGGAGCAGCGAAGGCCAGGAGGTGGTGACCAGTCCAGATGCCCGCGGCCAGCAAGAGGGGATCCAGTCCCTTCGACTTTTGGGGACAGCTGAGGAGGAGACACAGCAGAGGATCCCTTCATTTGACTGCTCCATTTGTTTGGAAGTGCTTCACCAGCCCGTTAGGACACGATGCGGCCACGTGTAAGTACCCCCTCCGGTCTTTACTCCGGTTGTTGAAAAACGTGAATCCTGAGCCCCACAATTTGCGTGGGTCTTTTAAGAAGGCGGCTTCGGATGGGTGGGCGTAAAAAAGATATATGTATACAATCAATGTCTGGGCCATTTCTAAAACGGTGCTGTTAAATTCGAACGGTTTTGTCTCCCTGTTGAGATTATTTAAAACATTTTTTATCGAATTTCTTCTGCGGGTGTTGATGCTGCATTTTTTTAACAGAAAAGCTCTGTGTATTATTTTTTTTAAGTAAGGCGATTGGATTCAGGAAACCAAATGACTTTTTGTTATTAGTGCTAAAGATATCGGCATGGAACAAGATACTTTTTAAAAAAAACCAAAACCCTTAGACGTATGTAAAAGCATGAACAAGTACGAGCTGTTTTAACGAGGTTTAAGAGTCTGGGAATACGGCGATCACTTCGTTTGTCGTGCTTTTTATTATCCACGGTGTTTTGATAGAATCAAACTTTAAGGGTAGTGGATATGATTCCGATATTTGGTTGACTTTGTGTTATAATAATGGCCACAACTTGTTTCCGATACATTGATATATGTGTTTGTATGCTAATAATTTTGCTCTTGTTACTTGAAAATAAATGCTTACGCTTTTGTGAAGGAAGTTTTCACAGCTATGGAAGATTCTTCCTGTACGTTTGAAAACCTTTAGTGCAGGTTTCTTACAAAATCCTTTGCAACAGTATTCCAACCTTTGGGGCTGGCATTTCCCCAATTTAGGACAACGCCCCCCCCTTTGTATTCAATGATCTTGATTTCATTACCACACAATGCAGAGGTTAAATACAAATCTGTGGCTTGTGTGTAGGGAAGGATTTATCTCATTCAGAATGAAAAATGCAGATGTTTTTGCCCCATTTATCACATGCGTACACAATATGGATGGACTATCTTTCTTGAAATATTGAATCATTAGCAATTAAATACATTCATATATGTCCAGAGCTGTTACTTATGTATATAGATAGCTCCGTACCTACTGTATGAAAGGCACAAAGGTTTCAATCATTAGGATTAGAATCATTATTAGTTTGTTTTAGTTTTTATCTAGTTGAAAATTTTGCAGATCAGTTTAATATGAGACAAGAATTCAAGGTTCAGATAAACTATTTAGGTTAATACAAGTGGGAACCCACAAAGGCTTGTGGGACTCATCTCATTCCCCCATACACCCTTTCCTGAAAGCCTCCATAGCGTCCTTCCCTTTGCCTACTTCTCTCCCTTTGCCTACTCTCCTTCTGTTGTTGCCAATCTCCTGGAATCACAACAGATCTCACAACTACAGAGATTCGTTCCGCCTAGGGTTGCCAGCTGCAGGTTGGGAAATTCCTGGAGATTTGGGAATAGAGCCTTGAAAGGATGAGGCTTGGGGAGGGAAGTGGCAGTGACAGAGGAAAACTGTAACTGCATGCCACAGTTCCCTGCACCATTCTTTCCTCAGCCATTCATTATGTGCTTCCCATCTTCAGCTAGATGTATTGCTTACTTCATTCATACCTTTCCTTTCTCTGTAGTAGGGACCATAGCAGTTTACATTATTCTCCTCTTTTTTTATTCACACAACAACCCTGTGAGGTAGATTAAATGGAAAGTATTTGACCAGTCCAAAGCCATTAAGTGAGCTTCCATAGCAAAATGGGGATTCAAGCCTGGGTCTCTCAGACCCTGTTCTGAAGCTGTAACTACAATACCACAATGACTTTCATAAGGTGACTGCTGTTGAATGGCAGCAAGCAGCCAGGCCTAGGTGAGGTATGCATGTCCAAGTAGTATCAAGTTACTCAGAAGTTGCTGCCGGATCTGTGGTTGCCAACCTCCAGAATCATATCTGAACCCCAGAAAACAGAAAATTACTTTTTTTTCTCTCTGAGAAAAAAAAATTTTTGGAGGGTGGACTCTATGGCAAGGGTGGCCAATGGTAGCTCTCTGGGAGTTATAGGCAAAAAACATCTGGAGAGTTACCATTGGCCACCCCTGGACTATAAGATGTTTTTCACCCTCTCCCAAAATTCGAGAACTCAAGGGCATCCAGTGTAGCTGATGAGCAGTAGGTTCAGGACAAATAAAATACTGCTTTACACAGAGTAGTTCAAATATGGAATTCTCTGCCAGAGGATATAGTGATGGCATCAGGAATAAACAGTTTTAAATGGGGATTAGATAGATTCATGGAGGATAAATCTATCAATGGCTGTTAGCCATAGTGACTAAGGGGAACCTCTACATTCAGAAGCGCTAAGCCTCTAAATCCCAGAGCCAGAAGGCAACATCAGAAAAAAGCCTCAGCTTCTATGCCTAGTTGCTGGCCATCCAGAAGAATTTTTTCCCAATATATCTAAATTGAGAGAGCCAGTTTAATGTAGTGGTTAAGTGTGCGGACTCTTATCTGGGAGAACCAGGTTTGATTCCCCACTCCTCCACTTGCACCTGCTGCAATGACCTTGGGTTAGCCATAGCTATCGCAGAGGTTGTCCTTGAAAGGGCAGCTGCTGTGAGAGCCCTCTCAGCCCCACCCACCTCGCAGGGTGTCTGTTGGGGGGGGGAGAAGATAAAGGAGATTGTAAGCTGCTCTGAGTCTCTGATTCAGAGAGAAGGGTGGGGTATAAATCTGCAATTCTTCTAAATCTCAGTGTGGCCCCATTTGTAGAAAATTAAATCTGGAGACTGGGGCCATGGACAGAGGAGATAGGTCTTTCTACAAGCCTGAGAAAAGCCCCAGGTTTTTAGAAGAACTCAAAAATATAAATATCTATCTATAGTAGGGTTATTAAAAACTCAATGTGAGTAGTGCCTATAAACTTTTAAGAAACAAGTGCCCCCAGTGACCATTGCTAGGCAAATACCAACAACATTGCAGGGCCTTTTCCAAGGCTGTTTTGGCCTTTTTAAGGGATGAGTCATTAGGGCCTGGTCCAACAGCAACTGATGGACAACCACCTAACATTTGACTTGCATGACTTATTCAGGACTGGCTATTTGCCGGTTCAACTGCAGCTACCACAAACACACCAGTGTTGTGTAGAGGTTAGAGTTTCAGACTAGTATGTGGGATACCCAGGTTCAAGTCCCCACTCAGTCATAGAAGTTCACTTGGTGACTTTGGGGCAGTCACATACTCCCAGTCTAATCTACCTCGCAGAGTTGTGACAATAAAATGGAGGTGATTTGAATGATGTGATGTGCTTTCAGTCCCCATTGTGGAGAAAGTTGAGGTATAAATGAAGTAAGTAAAGAACAACTCTTGCTGAAGATTGGGGACCAAATGAAGAGTTGGGTAAGTAAGTTGATTGGTGGGAAGGAGAGAAGGCATCTGGAAAAAGGAAGAGGCTATGTGTGGACTTTCAGGAAAGAGAAAGAGGAAATAGTGAGGGAAGGAAAATGGGATTGCTCTCACTGTTTGTCGATGCATTGAATTTGTTATGTGGTCAGTGTGAGAAAACTTAAATCCAGAGATTGGAGTGATGAGCATACAACACAGATCTTCCTACAAACCTGGAAAATGCCTAAGATTTACGGGGGAAGGGGGCAGGAATTGAATCTAGCCTGTAGTTGTAAGAAATGAGTGTCTTTAGTGGCCATTGCTAGGCTACCACAACAGTATTGCCAGCCTTCAAGTGGTTTCTGTTAGTAAAAGGCAAGTGGGAAGATGCAGATCCATTTTGATTTTGCAGGACTTATTGGGGCGAAGCCTGACAGCAACCACTCAATGATTGGAGGCCTCCTCCTGTCTCCTAAGCAGCAGCAAGGGGTAAGAATAGGTTCTGCAAGGGGACCTGAACACAATGGTTGCAGCAAGAATGGGAGGAGCCCCCACCCCAAATCCCAGTGCCACCTAGGGTCCAGGACAGTCTAGAAATGAAGGTTTTTCATTTTAAAATCCCCTCTTCTTGTCCCCTTCTTTTCCCCATCCATAATTGGAAGGACACAACTATCTTAGGAAAGAACCATATTACTGATTGTTAGGGACCGGGTGCTGCATTCTGAAGGTAGCTGAGCCCACCACCCTCTGATTACAGTGAGATGATGGGAGGATGGCTGGTTGGTAAGGCAAGGGACAGACAGGGGCATTCAGACATATCTGTGATCCCTACCTCAGGTGGAATGCAGCTGTGCCATTTCTATTCTGTTCAGTTTAGGTATTTTTTGGAGGGGGGTTAAAACAGAATTGTGAAGACCTCATCTGCCTTTAGTTGTGGTGCAGAAGAGAGAAAAGACACAGCTTTTCTCACTTTTATAAGACAAGGAGCATGAACAGAGATTATTCTATGCAACCGTTAGAGGTACTAGCCTTCCTGTTTATTTCCTTTCACCTGCAGTGCAATCATATACAGAGGTACTCCAGTGTAAGGCGGAGTAAATCTGTCTAAGATTGCACTGCTGCTCGTCATCAGAGTAGCAAAAGTAGGAAGATGGCCAGTCATGGTTAACAAAATTAAAATGGGGTTCACTTTATAGGTTCTAGCTAGAGGAGGGTTCTGGATCTTACCATGATGTATGCATCAGGTAGCAGGTCCCAGAAAAGGCCAGATTGCAAGGGTATGAAAAAGGTGGTAATGAGAGAGAGGATGGGCATGGACAGTGGGAGAGGAGCAAGAATATGGCTGAGGAAGACCAGTTGGTGGAAGAACAAAAGATGGCCGAAAGAGGAAGAGAAAGAGATGGGAGAGAGGGAAATTCTCCCATAGTTTGCAGATTGGGTTTGGGTAGCTGGGTGGCAGGTGAGGAAGGGAAGCGTTGTATGTCTTGCAATGTACCAGCCAAAATACTGGCTGCAGCCCTCTAACAAGTAATTATCATATGCCTGTGTCAAGTACTTCACTTCTGAATCTGGTTTATTAATGGAGTCTTTGGAGACAACTGGTAAGAGTAACATAAGCCTGCCTGAAAGCAGATAAATATTTCAAATTTTATTGTCCTCCAAAAGGTCCTTGGAAAAACATTCCCTCGTGAACAGGGATACAATTCCTTCAAGTAATTGATGGCAGGTTTATAGTTTAATACAGTGTATCTTTTCACAGAAGTCCTACTGATTTCAGTGGAGCTTACTGTCAAAGCAGGAAGTAGAGAATAGGAATAAATGGAGAGTTCTCAGTGGAGAAAACGGAACAGTGGGATCCCACAAAGATTAGTATTTGGAATGTTATTTAATTTGTTGATAAACGATTTGAAATTAGAGATGGGCAGTACAGCAGTAAAATTTGCTAATAACTAATTATCAGGATGGTGAAAACCAAGGTCAATTGTGAAAAGCTATAAGACTTCTCTAAATTGGGCGAGTGAGCAACAACTTAGGTGAATGCAAAGTGATGCACATTAGACCCCAAATACTCCTAATGTTAAATACATGCTGGTGGAGTCTGAAATGGCAAAGACTGGAATGGAAAGACATCTTGGGAGGTTGTAGTGGATAGCATTATGAAAATATCAACTCAGTATACAGCCCCATTAAAAAGGCAAACTGTATGCTGGGGATTATCAGGAAAGAGATTGGAAATAAAATGGCAAATGTTGTAATGTGGGATAAACTGAAGAAGTTGAGAATATACACACAAAGCACACACACCATAAACAACCATGTAACACCAGTATTTTAATATATGAACAAATGTGCACAATACAATAAGATAACATACAGTGTCAAATAAAATAAAGCACAAAGCCAAACATATTGAAGCCTGATTGTGTATAAGTTATGATTTATTTCAAGTATGTATATGCTATTTTCTAATAGGGGGTTTTAAAAAATGTAATGGTTTTACTATTCTGTGTGTAATCTTTTTGCAGGTTTTTATTTGGGTTATTTTACTGGTTCTTGTAATGTGATACGTTTTTTCAGGGTGTGAGTAATATGGCTGCTAATTATGGCACTGATGAAGGCGTGCTGAAACACGTTGGGCACTGTTTTATTTTACTTGGCATTGTGTGTTATCTTGCGGTATGTGCACATTTGTTTCCTCTTCTTGATTTGTCCATATATTAAAATACTGGTGTTACATTTTGTGCACACAATTGAATTGGTTCATTTGTATATTGAAACATACTACTTTTTCTCTTATGTGTTCTCAACCTCTTTGGTTTACTTTATTTGTTGGGAATTTTTGCCTCTTTTATGGCGCAATATTGTATACTTCTGATCAGCCATTGCTTCTCTCAGCACCTTACAACCATGGTGCTTGCATTGTGTTGACAGTTCTTAGCCTACATGCTGTTGCGTGGTCTTGCCACTTATGTTTGAATTGTTGTTTACTACGTGTGCCTCTGATATTGTAGTACCTGTTTTTATTGTGTCATTTTAATTATGAGATGTTGATTTTATTGTTGTAAGCCACCCTGAGCCCACTTGAGGATAGAGTGGGATATTAATCTTAAATTAAATTTAAATTAAATATTTCATAAAGATATTGTGGGGATGGAAAACATGCAGAAGAGAGCCACTAAGATGTTTAAGGAGTTGGGAGTACCTTTCTTATGAGGGATGGTCAGGGAAAAGCAGAGACATCATATCATATAGATTTATAAAACTGTGAATGGTGTGGAGAAAGTGAACAGAGAACATTATCCCCCCTCTCTCATAATACTAGAACTCGGGGGCACCCAAAGAAGTTGATGGTAATAGAATTAGGACAGAAAAAATATGTACAGGGTTGCTGCTTTCTGGAAAGTCAAGGAAATGGAAACTGGTCAGGGAAATTGGTCTGAAGTCAGGGAAATTGTGATTAAAATATACTCAAACAGTGGATTTTTGACCTGCTGCTACAAGAGCATGATCTGCTCCTGTGGCAACTGGAATAGAGAAGTAGCAGAATACAAGTAAAAACGTAATGGTGCCCTTTCCCAGCTCCACCCCCAGCAACCCGCCTAATGTGTTTGTTGAGCTTTGTCCCTGCATGATTTTCAAGGTCTGCATGTAGCATTTGCAAAGCAAGGCTAGTTTAACCATTTAGCAATATACAAACTTTAAACAACTGTTTTCATCCCTACCTGTTAGTACTGCATTTAACTTACATTTAAAGATAAGCATGTCTTTGGATCATGCTTGTATATGGAATGGACGTTTTGTCTCCTGCTACACCCAGCACAGAGTTGCAAATGAGTCTTGCCACTTGCTGGATTTCACAGACAACTAGCACTTTCTACTCTGAACCATGCAAAGTAAATTCTGCGAATGTGATTGCTTGTTCCTGCTGGAGTTTACAGAGTACCAGCTTTCTCACCCTCTTTCCTGACTTCTCCCATGCTTAAAGGTTGGAAATTAGGGTTGTCAGCTTCTCTAGATTGCAGAAACTCCACCTCCTTTCTTGCTGCTGATCTGCTAATTACACTTTTTGGAACCAGAAAGTGAAACTTTCCCAGCTTTGGAAAGTTCCTACTTGTTATCATTAAGAGTTTGCTTGAATTGAAGTTTGTATCTTGGTGTAATTTTTGTGCAATTGCAAAACAGATGTTGCTGCAGTTAATGTTGAAAGAAGCTGATACTAAATCTCCTACTTTCGACAAATATTTTTGCAGTTGAGACTTGTGTAGTTGTAGAGTGGAACATTTCATTAAGCCTTGCATTAATGAAACACAACCTATTCTTTTTTAAACGTGTGGTTATATTTGAATGGTGGCCAGGGAAATTGACAAATGTTGGTCAAGGAAATGAAAAATAAATTTTTAGTGGCAACCCTGATGTACTTGTTCACTTAAGTGATTGCATTTTAGAATTCATTGCCAATATATATAGGTTTAGCACCAACATAGATGGCTTTAAAAGGGTATTAGATATATGGAGGAAAGGTCTGTCAATGGCTACTAGACAGTGTTACTAAATAGAGCCCCAATACACAGAGGCAATAAATGTTTGAATAACATCAGGGGGAGGCCTTGGCTTCTATACCTTGTTTGTTCAGCCTTCAGTTAAACTGGTTTGCCACTGGATGAAACAGGACTAGATGGACTACTAGGAGAAACAGGAGTGCATCTGTGCTGTTCCATGTGCATAGGATTGCTGTCATGGATTGTCACTCATGGTCATATTTAATTTCCCATGTGTTTGAGAATCACAGCCTGACAGTGATTATGTCTACTTAGCAGTTTACCTGTTAAGCTTAACAGAATTTAAGTAACACAAGGCCTTAGCTTTAGTATACTATACAAAATAAATATTTGAAAAATGTTAAATTAATACATCTCAGGATACAAATGTTGTAAATAAACTATCTTTGTGGCCCAGTCAGGACCAGCCAATTGCCAGAACTCAGCCTGATGCACATAAATTGAATTTTTAAAATCTTTTCTTGACTTTCACAGAGCTGTGTGAAAGTCACAGATGAATTGGTTTAAAGACAGGTTTTGAATCATTTTAAGCCTGCTCATGTTCTGTTCTAAAATATGTTCAAACTGATTGTGTAGATTATTGACCAGTAATAAGCTATTGTTATAGGTATATTATACATTTCAATGACTAGAAACCTGACATGGTTTAGTACACTTAAGAGCTATTGAAGTCAATGAGGCTAAAATTGGGGGTCTGTGTGTGTGCACAGAAATCCAATTACACGCTTGTTTAAATTTCTCTGCATTGTGTCTCACCTATGTTTATTTCCATTGTTATCAGATTCTTCTTTACACTGTATACTTTCCTTGTTGACAAAGGACTCTTTTGATGACATTTAAAGACACAGGCTCTCACACATGTTGCGTTAGTCCTGAAAACTATGATTCTTTTTCGTTGAAAGACATTGAAGAGAATAAAGCAACTATAACGTTTGTTTCCATTGTGTCCAGAGCCATTTTTTCCTGTATTTCTCTTTATTCCTGTTTTTATCCTTATTTCTTAAGAGGAATAAAGACTGGATGTGACTCTGTTCCTCCTTGTATGCAGTTTTTTAGATGGTATAAAATGTGCAGTTTTTAAGATGGTACAAACTGTGTGCCCAAAATGCTGCTACTAATTTTGAAAATTCAGTGTTATCTGCTTATACATGAATATGCCAGGATACCATCACTGTCATATTTTAATTTTGTCCTTTCATAGTGTAGATAGTGTATATATAGTTCTCCCATCCTCTATTAAAATATTACTTCTATTAAAATGTTACTTTAAGAACAGTATATTGAGGACTCCTTGGTTCACTGATGCTAAAGCACTTTCAGATCAACATAGTATATTTGAGGAACAGTTTCCACACACCATTGTTACATATTTAACTTGCAAGTGAGTGGAAATGACCATAAAAACATCTATGTTTCAAACGAGGGTGGGTTTATTGCCCCAGCTTTCATTGCAGCAGGCTTAGACACAACATCAATAAAAGTTTTCATCATGCTCCTACTATTATCTCAAGGGCCATGTGGACACTGTCTCTGGCAGTCTGCCATTTGTCAATCATAGGGATATCTGGCATGCTAGCTCTTATGTATTTGCTGCTAGATGCATCACAGTGTGATGATACCCACAAGACCTGATTTCATCTGGTCAGATAGTGGATAATTTCATAAATAAGATCAGCTTCACTTTCTTCTTCAGTCCTTTCCAATTCTATGATGCTTTGACTTATGGAAACCCTATGAATGAATGATCTTAATGTCCTATCTTTAACAGCCTTGCTCAGGTCTTGAAAACTAGGGGCTGTGGCTTTGATTGCATCAATCCATCTTATATCGAGTCTTCCACATTTCCTGCTGCCTTCAGATTTCCTTAACTGTCTTTTCCAGTGAGTCTTGCCTTCTCATAATGTCACCAAAGTAAGATAGCCTCAGTGTAATCATTTTAGTCTCTAGGGTTTTATCTAGCATCCACTTGTCTTTTTTGGCAGTCCACAATATCCATAAAACTCTCCTCCCACACCACATTTCAAATTAATCGTCTTCCTTGCTCTCGGTTTTCTTCACTATCCAGCTATCACACCCATACATAATAATAGTATGAATTATCTAGATCTTGGCCATCAGCAGCACATCCTTACACTTAATCTTTTCTAGCTCTTTCATGGCTGCACTTCCCAGTCTCAGTCTCCTTCTGATTTCTTGGTTGCATTAGTGAGCCAAGAAATATATATATATTAACAATTTATTCATCAGCCTTAAAGTTGTATAATTCCTCAGTGGTGATTACTTTTATCTTCTTCATGCTTAGTGGTGAAAGTAGGTGTGTATAGCATATTATTTTCTGCCCAAACGTAGGTACGTACCTGGATGCTAACGAGTAACTTTTGATAATGCAGCGATATTGTGTTTTCTTATAGGGCTATCTTGTGTAGCCTCACTTATCAGCAATCCTATAGATTGGATGCCTAGGCAAACAAAAACAGGCAAGAACTGTACAAGGGACCTATAATTCTATAAGGTCATATGCACTAGTGACCATACTTTTGTCAAATTTCAAATTACTTTCTTTTAAGTGGAATTATTATGGGGAAACAATGCTGTTTATTTTCGTTATCAGATTTTGTTACTCCTGTATTGCTACAAGTTTAAGGAATAATACATGGACCTGTCCTTATTGCCGGGCTTATCTTCATTCTGAAGGAATTCCAGCAACAGATATTGCTAAGATGATGGAAAATATATACCAAAACTGTACAGAATGTGATACACAGGCAAGTAACCAGAGATATTCTTTACTGTTTTTTGTAGATTTAAGCATTCTGAAATATAGGGAATTTCTAAGGTTCCAGTCCTATGCATGCTTTCTTGGGAGCAAGTCCCATTAAACAGAGTTAACATTAAGCAGAGTCAGTACACACTACACTTCAGGTATGGAACTGAACATATGTTGTATTTGTATCATTTATTTTTATGAAAACTAGCAACTGTAATTTTCCTTTATTAATCAGTAAGAAAGTTTTATCTTTCAGATTTCCCACAGAATATAATTTAAGGTAAAATAATAGGCACACTTGTAAGAAAGTTCCATTCTTCACATTCAGGACTGGGATATCAGTAAATGTGACTTAATTATTGTGAGATGTTTGGGCTGTGCTGGACTACCCCAGAAAGGGCAGCTATAGAATGTGGCTAGGCATGGCTGAAAGGTGTACTAGAGCAGAGAAGGGAGGAGCTAAGCCTGATAGCTGAAGTGGGGTCTGGGCCTCTGGGTGGCTGAAACTTCAGATGTGGGGGAAAGGGGTTTGTTCTCATCTGGTGGGGTCATCATCACCATTGTCCTTCTGCCACCTCCTCCCCCCTTTCTGTGCCAGCTTTGAGACAGGAGCAGCTCCAACTACCTCCTCCGTGTTTTGAGGCTGAGTGAGTTTAAATAGACTGTCATCACCTTTATATGTTTTACTACCCACTACTTGGAACAATCAGCCCTTTGAGATTTCCTCTACCTCCCTCCATCTGAGACCCTGCCTCCTTGTTCCCTCCCAGCCAATCAGCTTCCTGGCAGGATCTCAGACCCTTGGCTGGGCCCTTGTGGTACCTTGTCTATGCACTCATGCTGGCCAGCTGGCTGTGGAGGCATGATTGACAGCACTGCAACTTCCACTCAAACTCCCATTGGCCTCCTGAGCCATGGGAAAGGTGTCAGCCTCTGGCTGTTGTTGGGCCTTTTCTCTGCTGCTCTGGGATGGCCTGTTAAACCCCATGGGACAGCCCACTATGAAGGCATTGCCACAGAAAGCAGGAACATCAACTTGAATGGGGTAGGGCACCTTGCCATCTAGTAGATAGTTCTGAATGATATTTTAGGATCAGTGTGTTGCGTTGTTTGTTTGTTTATATGCCACTTCCTCAGAGACTTGCTTGAAATGGCTTACAACTAAGGTAATAAAACAAAGCCATTAAAAACAACCCCATTAAAGCAAGCCGGTTGTTTGTTTTTTAAAAGGAGATGCTGCTAAAACAAGTCAGGATATAACAACAGCAAAAAATGCACACTGAGCAGCCTAAAATGATGCAGGGAAAAATGTTTCTGGGGCCAGAAGCAGAAAGAAAAGCAAAGGAAACCAGAAGCGGGCCATGAAATGGTTCAAAGATAAACTCCATAGTTAAAAGCCTGAGTAACAAGAAATATGTTAGCCTTACCTTTGGAAACTGAGTCAGAGAGAACAGGGCTTCAAAAATGTTCTTAACTGGTGGATTGGACAGTACAGATGAAGGCAGTCCTTCATACCCTGACCTGAAGCAGTTCACAGCTTTAATTAACAGATTTTCTTATAGAACATGTATACTCTGAATAAAAGGCTAACGGGATTCTTAACATTATCTTAGGTGCGTCTCAGTAAAATGAGAGCCCACTTCAGGACCTGTGCCTCGTATATAGAGAAATATGGTCCTTTACAAGCGGTTGAACACCCCGTAACAAGGTAAAGTATGCCTCAGTGAAATCTACTCTCGGCCTGATGTCTGTATGTACTTTATTTTGCTCTATCCCAATGGGCTGGGATGCATAAAGATAGTTTAAAACCAAGGTATAAACTCACCATTTAAAGTCAAACAAATATACATTTTAATCCCCGACACAGAATACCAGCCCAAATAGAAATGTTATGCAACAGTCTGGTAAGATGTTCAGACTTTGATCTGTAGGCAAGGCTCAAGGGCAAGGAAGTACTACATATAGAGGAATATAATTTTTAAAAGATCCTCTATTGGGCTCAAAATTTAAGAGCAAAACCTTGAATTATATCCAGAATAAGAGGATCAGTCCAGGGCTGGAAAGGCCCTCAAGAGCCATGTGGCACAGTGTGTTAAAGCTGCAGTACTGCAGTCTTAAGCTCTGCTCACGACCTGAGTTTGATCCCCAGTGGAAACTGGGTTTTCAGGTAGCTGGCTCCTTTCCCAAGGCTGGACCACTGCTGTAATGTGCTGCTGTCCTGTCCCAGTTAGAAGTTGGGGCAGTATAATCATCAAAGGTATCTGCATGTATAGCATATTACTGTAACATAGCCTAAAGGTGGTGATTTGCTGTGGAGAAAGAAGAAACACAGGTAAAAAATTCATTGCTATGTTGTATGCATCTTGGTATATTAGGAATAGCAACCAGTTTTGAAGAAAACATTGGCAGTCTTGATCATGAAACCAAAAGCTTTGGAGTTAACATTTGAACAGTATCTGCTAGACCAGTATGAGTAAGGGGAAGACAGTGGGCACAACAGAGCCCTTCTCCACTACCTCTATCCCTTTCTATAGTTCTATGCTCATACTTCCATCACCACACTCTGTAGTGAGACTGGGTACAGAAAGCCATTATCAGTAGTAGACTGACTCACCATACACTTTAAACGGTCAACTGAAGTGATTAGTAAAAATCCAACAATGAAAAAAACATAATTAGACTTCATAAATAATATATCTTGTTTTCAGATATCCTTGCCCTTCCTGCCAGTATGAATTAGATGAAAATGACCTTCTGGACCATTATGACACTCATCACAGATCTGAAAGGAGAGCAGTGGTAATTATCTTATACTTAGGTCTATGCATACATGCATTTTGTTGTTTACCTCACGCATAATGAGCAATTTGTTTAACAGATTAAGCAAAATTCTATAAATATGGATATAATGTTCTATCTGACAAAGGGAACTTTGACTTTTAAAAGCTTATATCCTGAAAAACATGCTGGTC
Organism: Heteronotia binoei; assembly: GCF_032191835.1. Classification (NCBI taxonomy): domain Eukaryota; kingdom Metazoa; phylum Chordata; class Lepidosauria; order Squamata; family Gekkonidae; genus Heteronotia; species Heteronotia binoei. The sequence goes on along the minus strand of NC_083229.1, from coordinate 73,927,326 downwards.
TCTAAGGTGCTATTGGACTTGAATCTAGCTGTTGTACTTCAGACTAACATGGCTACCCTCTGAAACTATTTCTATTTAGTTGTATCAAAAAGGCATTTTGCATTCAGTTTCCATCTGTCTGGTTGTGTGTGTTTTTTTTCCTTTCATGACTTAAAAAAAGTAATTTCCAAATTCTATGTCAGAGGACACCAGCATGCCACAAAAGGGCTACTACAGAGTAACATACATAATTAAAGGCTCCTGTGTACATAAAGGATCCCCTCACGGAGTAGGCTACTCAGTGTGTCTTTCTGTGGTTTGCTGTTCTGGCCAATAATCCTCAGTTGGCAATGGAACATTCAGATTTCTCCCTATGCAAAGATACAAAATAATTGCCTGCTCTTAAAAGAGGTTTTGAATGAGGGATTGTTCACCCTCAAAAGCCAAAACAGGTTGCCACCATCCCTTGCCTTTTAGTGACAGAATTTAAGGCTTGATGTTGGCAGTTCTGATGTGGTTGCCTAGCAATGATCACCAAGGGCATTTATTTCTTAAAGCTACAGTTGCTGCTTCTGTTATTTCAATTTTCTTTTTCCCTCCTATTGATTTTTAAATATTTCAGATTGTTTTGCAAACTGGGGGCTTTTCTCAGGTTTGAGGAAAAATCTGTCTTGTCTGTTCATGACCCCAATCTTTAGCTTTAAATATCCACAGAAATGACCCATATTGAGAATTAAAAATATTGTTTGCTTAATTGAGCATATTTCCATATTCTTTAAGTTGAAATGTCATATTTATACCATTCCAAAGCAAGCCCTCACAGTGCAGGATGTAAGGAGTGCATAACTTAAATAATTAAATGGGTGGTCCCTAACAGATTTTGATTTTCCAGGTGCAGGGAGTCAGAATGCCACTATTCAGCCCAGATATGAGTTACGAGTTAGCACTTTGTCCTTCCCTCCAACTTCTCTGGTCTGGATTGTGGAGAGAAGACTCTTGGGAAGTGAGGGTGGAATGCTGTCATGCCAACAGCTCCCTCCCCAGACTCATGGGCAGGTGTTGTGAGCTGAACAGCATGGTCCTGCTGGGTCATATGTTCATCCTTGATTTGTTAGTCAGACTGCATTCAGAAATATTATGTGATACATTCTGTGGACTGTAGGTAGGAAATTACACATGTAATGTTATACCATGTAAAAATATTTCTTCTGTTATATGGAAAGCTAGTTCAGTTCAGTTTATTATTATAGTCATTGACCAGAACATTTTAGTCATCTAGAACAACCTTAAAAGTATCTTATAAAAATATATATTCCTTCTGTTATATGGAAAGCTAGTTCAGTTTTAGTATGTCAATAGAGAAGGACTCTAAGCCTTCTCTATGAAGTGTTAGCTTAGCAGCATTAGAAGAAAATTATATGATTCTGCAGGCTGAATATTTGTACGATTGTAGAGTAACTTCTGCACTTCTGCTATTGCTAGTAATATATATCTCATGGAGGCAAAACCCCAACAAACTTACGGTAAGTATGAAGCAAAGATAAACGAGTCATCCTCTGTTATGTACAAACAAAAATTCATACACTTTGGATTAGCCTAATGTAGTGCCTGACAGAAGACAGACTGTACTGGTAGCAAACATATCAAGTCACTCAAATAATGCCCTTTAGCTAGAATTGCCCCAGATATCTCACATGTCTCTTTCTCTAACTATAACAACTATTTTTTTATCTTAATAGTAAGCATTTATTTAATGTATTTTCTTCCTGCTTACAGTACTGTCCAGTTTGTCGGTTACTTCCAAATGGTGGTCCAATTTATTACAGCCGTAGTTTTATAACGCACCTTCAGCTCAGGCACACATTCTGTTATGAAGACTACATTGTGAGTAAATTGTATCATTGCTTTTCCTAAGCTGCTGCTAAGACTTTTTCATTTCTGTATCTCCTGCAACTGATATAAGGGCATTCATGGTTTGCAAGGATACCATACTGGAAGGATCAGAAAGATTTAAAACAATTAAGAGTTCAGTGGAGAAGCAGTCTAACGCCTCATTGAAACTACATAGGAGCTCTAATGTTACCAGCATACCAATCCAAAAAAATGAATGAAAGGATGTTCTGGGGTCTCATGCTGATCTACTCTGCTTTTGAAATCAATGGATCAGGGATCCAAAAAGCTACTATTACAAAGTAGGGCAAGGAAAAAGAGAACATTGCTCTGAATGATCAGGGAAACACCTACTTCTCACTCGCATAAAGAGTCAGAGGGCCCAGAGCGATAGCAGCCCTCTCTCCAGTATGTCCCAGTGGTATATGCTGGAAGCTAGTGTTCAGTTAGTGATCTGGCACAACATCTCCCCTGCTAAAGCTAGGTTAGTAGTTCTGCTGGTGAAAGCTTTGTGGGGCTGCCCATGACTGACAGCCCAGTCTAACAGCCCAACACAGTGCCTCAATAGCACTGCTCGACAACTTCCTGTCTACTCTGCACAAGGGACGTATGTGATAGAAATGCCTCCAACAAGGTACAGAGACCATAGCAGTTGCACTGAAGTCCATAATAAATTCTCTGTAAACCACCAGTCATGGAGCAGCATACTGCTGATACCTGTATGACAGGAACTGACAGAGACAGTCAAAAGGAACATGGCCATGTTACCAGGCTGCAGCTGCCCTTTCACAGAATACACAAAGGAGGAGTCAAAATGAACACCACACCATACCCTGGAAGGAGTTTTGGAGTGAAAATATTCTCTGCAGAGGTGGATTCAAGACTTCTCCTTCAACTAAATTCCCTGCCAGGGTCCAGTAGAGGAAGCATTTTTGCAGCCCAGCTTGGACCTGAGGTTGTAGTGACTCCATCACAGGCGGTGACAATAGATATAAACTGCACCTGCCACTTCCTTCCAGAATGCTAACTCACCCACCCTGTTTAGTCCCCCAAGTGGCAATTTAGATTGCTTTACAAGTAGTGATGATTGGGATGTAATGGATTTGCCTAAAGTTCCAGATAAAAATCTATGTGAATATTTTGATCTATGTGTTGTTTGCTTTTTAACTTACATGATTATAATGATGAGGTTATAATGCTCTATATGAACTTTCTCTGTTTCTGTCTTAATGGGCTTGATATCTGACTGAAGCTATTGGGCTACCCTGAGAGGCCTCCTCCCATGCTGCCACTGCTGGCAAGGTACAAGGTGGAAAACAGGAAGTATTTCCGTGACTCACCTTAGTTGGATCTCAGATGGCTATGACATGAGAAAAGATGTATTATTTCTCCTCCTTTACAAAGCTTAGATCTTAATAAATCAAAGCCAAACCGTACTGGTGACAACTCATCTATCCTCCCTTGGGCTGAGCCGCATGTCACTCAGTCCTTTGAGCCCTAAAACAGATGAGGATTGAGCCACTGGGGAAGCTGCCTTCACATCCTATTGGCCTGTCCAACCAGGTCCTCCATTTTCCCTCAGTTGCTGTTGCTAGGCAACCATAGTATTCCAAACTTGGTTCTGTCAGTAAAAGGTAGGTGGAGGGGGAGGTCCTTTCCAAGTCTATTTTGGCCTTTGAGGGAGAACTCATTGGGGTCAGTCCTGACTAGGGTTGCCAGCTCCAGGTTGGTGGGAAATTCCTGGAGATTTTGTGGTTGAGTCTAAGGAAGCCAGAGTTTTGGTAGGGGAGAGGCCTCAATTGAATATGCTGCAATAGACTCCACTCTCCAAAACAGTTACTTTCTCCAGGGGGATAGTGATCTGGTGTTCAGTTGTGATACCAGGAAATCTTCAGGCTTAACCTGAAGGTTGCCTACCCTAGGCCTGGCAGCACCTTCTGGGTGACTTGATGCCATCTGACTCATATGACTTAACTAGGCCTGGCTGCTTGCTACTGTTCAGCAACAGCCCCCCTATGACAGCCAGTGTTGTGTAGCAGATTTTGGACCGGTCACAGGCTTTCAGCCTAACCTACCTCACAGGGTTGTTGTGCAGATCAAAAGAGGGAGAGGAGAATGATATAAACTGCTTTGGTCCTCACTGCAGAGAGTGTATGGTAGAGACTGCAGGGAGGGGGGAGGAGATGGAAATTCCGCTACAGATCAATTCCACTACAGAAAACGTCCACATTGAGGTGCATACTCTATGGTATAACGCAACCATACCAGGCCAAAAAAGACAGATCACACCACAAACACATGCTGATGCTAAAAGCTGCAAGGCCAAATACACCAGGAAAAGGTGGCAAAAACAAACTGCAGACCAAAGGAATGCTGAGATTCAATGTCTGTGTGATCGTCATCATGCTACGATGCCATAGCAAATTGACACTGAGGCCAAAGGCCAGGACACTTGCTCAGAGCCTCTTTCTAGAGCCCATTGTATTTATTTTCACAACGGGCTTTATTTGTAGTTTAATATGTTACCCCAAAGTTCTTACAGTTCAGCACATAAAACTTTTAAAGACAGAAGGTAATCTGACATGCTCACATGGCAGGATCACTACTGAAGGCTGGATTAACAATTAGGCCAAGTAGGCACTGGCCTATGGGCCCTCATGCCTTTAGGGGCTCCAGGGTGGCTCCCCCCCCCCAGTTTCCCCCCTGCTTGCAGCCTTCCCACGCAGCCAACAACTAAGCTGCTTTTTGCCTGGTTTGGCTGTTGCTGGTGTTGTCGCCAAGTTTGCCTCTCCCCTGCTGTTTTGTCAAAGGGGCTTTTGAGAAGGTTCCTGCAGGCTGCAGCAGGGGGTCACAGGCGGTGGCAGGCGCTCCAACTCTGAGATAATTTGCAGGGGGAAGCGAGATTTCAACTGCCCAGGGGCTTCCACAGGGTTTAATCTGGCACTGCACTGCTGGCAACACAAAAACACTAGAACACTTCTCTGAATATCTTGCAGTTGTGCTAGTGGAATTTGCCCTGATAGTGCAAGTCTCTCAGGACAAATGAAGAACCTGGGAAAGCCCAGGGAGATTATGACTAACTATCTCAAGCCCAATTTAACCAGGAAAAGCAAAAAGCTTCTCATGTATGACTTTGCATGGGTTATTTATCTTGTTTTAACTGTCTGTGACTGTCAACTTTCTGTAGCTCTTGCAATTACTGTGTATGTGTAGCTGCACATTTCAAAAATGAGCCCTTACAAAGTCCCAGGGAACAGTGCTTTTTCCTCCTTCATCATCACATTTAATGAGGTCTTCCTTGTACTCATTTAAGGGGTATTAGAGTTTCAGATTATAGGAATAAGTATCTCTATGGCATCCTACTTCTTTTTATTAACATGCAGGCCCTGATTATTGGGCTTTGCATTCCAATATAATTTGCTTTCCCTATAAAAACCATGCAGGGAAAATCCAATTCATTGTTGTTAAGGATCAAGCAGATTTAACCTTAAAGATCAGAGACTGGTGTTTGTGGTGGTTGTGTGTTGCTGAGTAATAAGGACTACTGTTACAGCTTTAGCAGGATTTTGATTATTCTTACTAGTGTGTTATTTTTTTCCCTTCTTATTTCAGCATATAGAAACGCTAGAAGAAGCCCTCATTGAAAGAGTTCTAGATGAATCCTTTTTGGAGTATGTACATGTGGATAATCCAAATACTGCATAAACCCAATGAAAAGATTGGAAGATATACCAGATGGATTACATTGTGAATTAAAATCTTGGTTGTTCAATACTACTGTCCTTTAGAAGTGTACTTCAGTTTCTGTAATAATAAATTACATATAGGTATGGCATAATTCATTTGTTCTTATTCATAACCATAAAGGTAACCTTGATAGGATCTTGACATGCTGAGCCTGCACACCTCCACAGTTTTCACAGTTATGTACTGCTAAGGAGGAGCATGGGCATACTTCCAGAGAGGGGAGGGACGGTGGCTCAGTGGTACAGCATCTGCTTGGTAAGCAGAAGGTCCCAGGTTCAGTCCCTGGCATCTCCAAAAAGGGTCCAGGCAAAGAGGCATGGAAAACTTCAGCTTGAGACCCTGGAGAGTCGCTGCCAGTCTGAGAAGACAATACTGACTTTGATGGACCAAGGGTCTGATTCAGTATAAGGCAGCTTCATATGTTCAATGCAAATGGCATAGCCTCTCCACAGCTACTATTGAGATAGCACTGCATCAAGACTATCTGGGTGCATCCAGCCATGAATTCATTAATTTCATTTGTGGATAATATCTGTTATTAAAACTCTTCAGAGAATCTTAGTTGGAGAGTCAGTATTTCTATCTGATGTTTAAGCAAAGGCTAAAATGAACAAACTGAGGATTGGTTCCCATAGTACCTAATGGCATTACATCAATTCTGTAAAAAGGTAGGTAAAGTTAATAATGCTGCTATAATTTGGCTACACATTTAAAATATATGCTGCATATTTTGACATTTGATGTTGTTTTAGTGGTTTATGATGCAAGACATTTTATAAATATCCTCCATTGTCATAAAACTAACCCGTTCCAAAACTTTCCACAACAATAAAGGTTTAGATTAATTTTCCCGTAGTTGTATCTTAAAGTCCAAGCTAACCATCAAAATTAAAAGTGAATATTGCCTTGCCTGATAAATGTTATTTTGAAAGGAATTCCCTGAAACCATTCTGAAAAATAAATCTAACAGTTTTAATTTGAAGCAACAGCTACTAACAAGCCCTGCATTTAAATTTACAACCATGATCAAAGCTCAGAGCATCTTGTGACTGCATTTTCTGAGAACAGGCCAGAGTCTTCATGATCTTGAAAATGTTGCAATACTGAAGGCAGAGAGCAAGCAACTGTTTACTTTTTAAAATGTGATATCACTGACCAGATTTTTTGGGGGGAGGGGGGGAGAGCACTAAGATCTAGCTCCCAAAGCCTTTTAAGGATCCCTGGACCAAAGGAGGCCAAACTGAGAGTAACAAGAGAGCAGGCCTTCTCCGTAATGGCCCCCCACTGGTGGAATCAATTACCGGAGGAAGTGCGAGCCCTGCGGGACTTTAATCAGTTCCGCAGGGCTTGCAAAACCACCCTCTTTCTGCAAGCATATAAGGAGCCCTGAAAGCGATATCTCGCCATCGAAATACATCTACTGAACATAGCACCTTAATTCATTGTAGTTTTTAACTTTTATGTAACCGTTTTTTAAATGTATGTACTAATTGTATTTTAAAATTGTTTTATGTAAATCATGGTAAACCATGTCTTGTTAGCCGCCCTGAGCCTGCTTCGGCGGGGAGGGCGGGATACAAATAAAAGTTTATTATTATATTATTATTATAACTTAATAATTGTATAGGCCTGGTGTCTTCAGTAAAATACTTAGTTTTATATTTTATGTTGGTAGCATTTGGAAGATCTGGTCTATACTGTTAGTAAGGAAAAACCATCATTGAAGCAGTCAAAATAATACCCAAATCAGCAAAAGCTAACATGTTGACAGTGTCTTTTCACCTTGTTCTATGCTGTAACTAAATGTCACTTAGAACATTTATCCTGTCTTTTCTCTCCTTTCCTCATGTTGTCTTTATACCCCTGTTTCATAGATGAGGCTGAGTGAATAACTGGCCTAAGGTCACCTAAGGAGCTTCATGGATGAGTTGAGATTTGAATCTGGGTTTCTCAGATACAGGTCTAAAACTAACCCCAATGCTACATCATCGTGCAGTAGACTAATGCTTTTTCACTGTTTTTCAAAATACCATTGACTGTAAAATATAAAATATATTTTGTAAGAATTAAAGTGCACATTTTTATACAGATGTCTGAAACAGTGAAAGCATAGAAAATATATTTTATAAGATGCCTGAGCATGACTAGCTGATACAAAAACTGCTAAGGTGCTTGCACATAATGGGGACACATTAAATTTGGTATATGCTGTTGGTGGCCTTTAAATGTTATCCTTGTGATATAGAAGCCACTTTTGTAGTCATACATGGTTGGATTGGTGTGGACCTCTATGGATGCTCTGGGCTCATTTCACTTTATTGACCTGTAGTAGAGGATTTCTGCTTCCAGACATATGCAGGGTGGCTACTTCAGCCCAGGTATTAACTTTTAGACTTGCTATTCTTCACTTTCTCTTTAACAACAAAAAGGGCCCACCTTCAGGTACATCAGCTTGATAATCTAATCCATCAGTGTGATGTATAAGGAGCAAGAAATAAGCACGGGCTGCTTACTTTTGACTGATTTTAAAAATTTTTGCTGTGGTCATCTATGCATTCACATAACCCAGCTACCACTTCTGCAACAGGATATTTAATTTACAGTGTACTCTATATTGTTTAGAGCAGGGGTGTTGAACTCATTTGTTATGAGGGCCGGATTTGACATATGAGACCTTATCAGGCTAAGCCATGTGTGTCATAAAAAGTAATGCCAGGTAGTGGACATATAAACTTTATAAAGGGCATAGACACGCAATTAAAGATATTTTTTTTGCTTAAAATAAAACATGCTTAAAATATTAGCCTGCTTGCAATATTCTGTTTTACAGTCTCGGATAAATGTCACCTCTGGTTATGAATTATTGCATCAAAAACTGCAGGCAATGTCTGTGCTGTACCAGTCTTGAATGTGCTGTTCAGGTGTGCACATCTGTAAGCGGCAAACCTACCTTTGATTCACTGACATTCATTACAGACATCTTATGGTCAATGCTTTGAGCCTAAGACCCAGAAGAACATGAAGCAGCTGGGCATTGTGAGCTTACAGACATTTCTTCACGTACTAGTCAAGAACATGTGAAGGCACCATGGCACAGACTGAGGGCTACGTGCTTGTCTACAGAACTATAATTTTCCCCAGAAAAATGACTACAACTAAAAAAATACAACTTCCCCGCAAAAAACAACTACAGGAACAGAGACAGCCATGGATGGTGGTCAGTCTCAGCCTACTATCTGGGAAGTCTAAATTCAAGACCCCCAATCAAAGCAAAATGTGAAAGAAAAATTAAAGAAAATTTGGTGGGTAAACCTGGGGTGGAACACACTCTCATCCTAATGCTGATATTTCTCTTCTAAATAATTCACATGCTTTCCTATTGGGAAAGACTGGAGGGCATCAGTACAGTGAAAAAGAGGAGGGGAACCCAGTTACAAGCCCAACAAAACTCTCTGTAGGAAGGCAAAAAGCTCATACCTTCACTAAAACGTTGCTAGTTTTAAAAGCAGTCTTTGTCGCTCTCTTGATGGTGGGGACTGGGAAAAGGAAGCTCTGGCTCTTTCTTTCCTTCCCCAGGGCAGGAGGAGGGTGAGGAGCCTCAGCCATTCCTAAAAAGGAAGAGAGGTTTGACTCAATAGCTCTGCAGGGTGGTTAATTGAGCCTGGCAAACTGAATCAGCCAGCAGAGCTATAGAGCCAACTTCCCTTTGGGAAAACCTAGTGGGAGGCATAATCTCCCCACCCCATGCATGCACAGTCTAAAGCTATGTCTGGGAGGGGAGTAGTTCTGCCTTGCAAGCTGTAATGATGCATTACTTCCAGTTCATATATCAAGGATATGTCTGACAAAGGTAACTGAGCCCAGGTAACTGCCCTGCATAGTTCCAGGAGCAGATCTATAATGAAAGCTGATGAAACAGTCATTGCCCTGGTGGGAAAGCTCTGAGCCTCTGCAGGTGTTTATGAGCCAGCTTGTAGCATAATTCTATAGTTTGGGGAATGCATCAGTATGAAAGCAGAGATGGCCATTCAAAGTACAACTGTTACAGATAAGCAACTTGTTTTTTTCTTGTAAATTCCAGCATTCATTCATGGTCTCCTTCCTATACTTCTTTTTCCGTCACACAGATAACTTTGTTATGAAGTAGACATTCCATGTAGAGAATAAATCAGCATACTCAGAATGTGGGGGGGATCCATGCTAATTGGGCTTACTAATGTACAGGTGCCCATCAGGAGACCTGTTTCATGTATTATGTGCACTTACAGGGAGAGAAAGATATGAGGGACAGGGGGCTGCCTCACTCCTAAAGGAAAAACCAGTCAGTCAAACCTATAGGAGTGCTATTCCAGTAAACAATCACTTTTGGGAAGGGAGATGAAATGTTGGAGGGAAACACAGCAGGAGTTGTTCTGTTGAGTTCTGCCTTAGAGAGCCCTAAGAGTTTATGTCTGGCTCAGGAAAAGAGAAGACAGAGTGAAGGGTAGCTCTGCTTGGTACTGTGGCAGAGTGGTTTGCCTCTTATTTCTGACAGAGTACCCCATTGTTGGGCCTGTCTCCGGTAATTACCAGACCTGGTGCCATTGGGAAAGGGCAGGCTGGTATGGGTAGAATCCTGTGCGTGTTTGTTAGGATCCAACCTTGTGGCTAATTGGTAAAAGCCAATTTATGCTGGGAAAGTATTTAAAAAAAATGAAACTGTTCTGTAAATCACTGTTGTTCAGCCAGATTTTTCTTTTGTCTATCTTGGGACCTGTGCTCTTGATCTGTTCCTTGAAACCTACTTGTAAATAAATAAATCTTTGCGGAGCTTTTTTACTAGAAAAAGCCCAGCAGGAACTCATTTCCATATTAGACCACACCCCGATGCTAAGCTAGCCAGAACTGCATTCCTATGTGTTCCTGCTCAAAAAAAGCCCTGAATCTTTATTATTAATATATAACTCCTGCCTCAGTCACCTCACAGCAGCAAACTCAAAGCCTAGACACTCATTAGCTTTAGAACACCTGGTACGAAGGGAAAACGAATGCTTTTTTAAAAAAAAAAACAGGCTCCCTCAAAATTATAGGCTGTGTGGATCCCCTCAGTTGATCTAAATAGCAGCAGGTATATTGAAGGCACTTGTGTTTTTCTAAACTCCAAACTAACTACAAAATCAGAATTAAATCGGGATATTTTTTTTCTTCAGACTGCTTATCTTGTGTGCCTTGTAGGAAGCAAATATCTTTATCAGTGCACTGGAGGTAGTGTGTATTCTTTGAAGCTTGATTCAGCAGTGAAGCTTTGAACAGGAATTCGGGTTTAACAGCCTCCAAGCTTTCTCCATGGTTTGTGCAGCCTAGGCTTGCAAGTTTACATTTTGTTATGTCATGCAAGCAGCCATTAGAGGGCAGTCACAATGCTCCACGCCACATTCATAAACTACAAGGTGGGAGGGGGGGGACTTGATTCCCAGCTGCCTACCTGTTTTTTTCAGAACCCTGGTCTCACTTCTGCTAAGCACGGCCTCTCCCTTGACACTGATGTAGAGCTGCCAATCCCCGAGGTAATGGTGGTGGGGGGTGAATTGTTCATGTGAATTCTTTGGGCTGGCGGAGGGACAAAAACATAAGGACATGATTGGGATTTCTTCCTAAGGGTCACATTCTCGAAACTCCTAGTACAGTGGGACTGCTTTAAATATACTGATATTTAAAAATAACGACCTTCAGAGGTAGGCAACAAACGCCTTCACTAAAGCATACCCGATAAAACAAAGTTTGAAGAAAAGAGCCCTACGGACTTTGCGAGACTCTTCACTTAATTGTAAGCTTCGTAAATAATTCGGGTTTGCTAAGCATCGGAACCATTTTATAGAGTTCCTTCTCTTTCGCTCCGGAGGGCAATTAACACAGGTCAGTGATAATCTCATAAAGAAAATGCTTGCAGAGTAAAGGGCAGTAGAATTCGGCGAGAACGAAAACAGCTCCTCTCCCTTCCGAGAACTTACTACTGAATTCTTCGGGGTTCAACTCCATATTATCAAGGCGGTGAGACGGAGGGCGAAAAGCGGCCTTGGGGAGGGGGCGTCACTCTTGTTCAATAACAATTCTCGCCGAGGCAAAGTACAGTTGCTACGGCAACCTGCTACCGCCTGCTGGAGGGAGGCCGCCGTGGCGGCGGCCCGAGAGCTGCATGGGGGATACTGGGGGCTTGCCCAGCCCCACAAGGGAGAGCTCTGAAGATCTTGGCCCACTGGCCGGCGAACCTCCCTTTCTTTCAACAGGTAGCTATGCCTCCTAGCGGCACCTCCAGGTAAAAGGCGGGAATATTTCAGAGTCTCTGTGGGGCGCCACCTGCGAAGCCGCCAGACGAAGGGGTGGGGGAGGGGAGACTAACAGTGCCCTTCTAAGGCAGGTTTAACACCGGATTTAGAAGCTGAACACTTTGGGTAGCAGTGTAAACTGAGGGCCTCTTCCTCTGCCTTCCCCAGCCGTTTCCCTTCATTGTAGGTATTGCACAGGTCACGGCCCAGCTGTCCTGCCAATATCAAAATGGAATATTAAGTTTTCCCTTACCACATTTCAGTTTAAAAACCAAAGTAATCTCAAGAATAAAAATCTCTTATGGCCAAGTATTTCCACTCAAATCGCAAAAAGAAAAGAATAAACATCTCTTAAAATATGTGAAAACTAAAAACAGAAATACATTAAATGAAAATTCAGCTAACAAGTAACAGTAAATTCACCTGAAAAATGCCTCACCTACAAAGGCCTAACAATTTTTTTAAAATACCTTTATCAGGAACAGTACAAAGGGGGGGACAGATGAGTTTCTTGCGACCAGGTCATTGCAAAAGTGTAGTCCTGTTAACATTTGTGTCCCACAAATGTTAAGCTCAAATGAAAGGTTGTTAGTAGTGAAACTGCCATGAGATGACTGTTTATTTTTGTGGGGAGGGTGTTCCAGAGCTACAGTGTCAAAACAGAAACAGGCCCTGTGCCTTGTAGAAAATAACTAACAGTTTCAGTAACAGACAAAATCCAGAACAGCTTCATTGGCAGATTTCAAATCAGGGTTAGGATGTGGGGACAGGTGGGAAAAAAGAATCAGCACCCAATTTTTAAATAATGTTAAATTTACCCTGCCACTTCTAGCCATTCATTTAATCTTATTCCTAGAATCATCTTACTCCATATGTAAAATCCTGAGGAAGCTGCAGCTTTCCAAAGAATAGGACCCATGTGTCCCAAATTCATATTCATACTTTTTAAGGTTCTTCCATATCATAATAATGTAAAATTCTTTCTTGGCACTCCTGAGGTCTAGGCGATAATAAAAAAGAAAGACAAAAATTTGAAATACTAACTAAATAATTATGAATGGAAGAACTACACATGTGCTTGTATCTCTAGTACTTACCATGATTGTATATTTTTTTCCCACTGTTCTTCCAGAAAGACTGTCATTTGCTGCCATGAATGAGGAACCTGCCACAATTTGTTTCAACGAAGATGATTATTACTGCCCTGTCTGCCAAGATGTGTTCAAAACACCAGTGAGAATTTCGATTTGTCAGCATGTGTAAGTGTATTCTGTTACCCAGTTCTCATGTTTCCCTTTTCTTTTAATAATTTTGCCCTCTGTTCTTCCATCTTTAACAAGGATTTACAGGAGCACTTCTTTGCTCCACTTCCAATAGTAATGAAAATGATGTGAGGTTTGCTAAACAGCTGTTAATGAAAACATAATTGTAAACCTATGAGGGGCATGTGCATTTGTATATGTGAACAATACTGATAGAAGATAGATTCAATTGGGTAGCCAGATTGGTCTGAAGCAGCAGAACAAAGTTTGGGTCCAGTGGTACCTTTAAGATCAAGAAAGTTTTATTCTAGGTCTTAGCTTATACATAGAATAAAACTTTGTTTGTCTAAAAGGTGCCACTGGACTCAAAATTTGTTCTAAGAGCAATACAAAATAGTACTTGAATAACCTCTAGAGATGCTCCTAATGGTGTTTCTATTTATTTGAGAAAATGCATTCTTTGTAAAAATGCCAACCAGAAGCCCCATTGTATAAGGGCCCGTCAAAAATCTTGAAGTCGAAAGCAGGGCAGGAGTCTTTTTTGGGGGGGGAGGGCTGGCCAAGCGGGGCAGATAACAAGTCCTCACACCTCAGTAGAACTATACCTGTCCTCTTCTGCTGTCCAGACAGCCAGAGACTAAGGGACAAAGTCTCTGGCCCTCCTGAAGCTAAAGTCAAGAAAATCACCCTTGCAGGGTAGGACACCTTCAAGGCAAGTTTTACAAACAAGCTATAGCCAGTGAAGGCTAAAGAACTGGATTCAGATTGAAGTCTCCTGAATTAAAAATTCTAGGGGTAGAGGTAGTCCCCCGTGCAAGCGCCAGTCGTTTTCAACTCTGGGGTGACGTTACTTTCACAACGTTTTCACAGTAGACTTTTTACAGGGTGGTTTGCCATTGCCTTCCCCAGTCATCTACACTTTCCCCCCAGCAAGCTGGGTACTCATTTTACCGACCTCAGAAGGATGGAAGGCTGAGTCAACCTAGAGCCTGCTACCTGAACCAGCTTCCGCTGGAATCAAACTCAGGTCGTGAGCAGAGGGCTCTGACTGCAGTACTGCAGCTTTTACCACTTTGCGCCATGGGGCTCTACAAGACTGTAATTTATAAGACTATAATTTATATTTAAAATTTATTTAAAATTATGCAGAAATAATTAAAGCAGAGCAATGAGAGTAAAATAACAAAGCTAAACATCTGTCTAAGCACTTTTAAAAACAATGGTTCAAGGTTTCAGATATTACCCAACAGCAAACTTAAGGCCTTCAGAGTTCCAAGCTCCAAAGTCCAAGGCAAGGTTTCCAGACAGTAAGATCCACCAAACAAGACAGTACCCAGGCTCATCCAAATACAGGGTCAATCAGCAGCAGACCTGAGACTGTGCCCTGCAGCCCAACACAGTAGCGTGTAACAATGGCTTTACCACATCTCTCCTAGCTGGTAGCCCAGTAGCCCAACACTTTTGACTTGTAGCCCAACACAATGGGTTGCAGCTTTCCTTGCTGATAGTCTGTCACATGGCATGTAGCAATGGCTTGAAGCAGCGAACTAGAATGCAAACCTTTACTTTATGATCTGGGGCCTGTGTTGACATGATTCTGATTTAGCCAAACAAATGATATAACCCAGTTCCCCAGACCTATTCCTAAAGAGATGATCTGACCAATCAAAGGGGCTTGTAAATTAAACAGACATTCTGCAGCTAGGCTCAAATGAACACCTTTCTCTCACTCATGGTCTCAGGTAGAAGAAGAAGAAGATATTGGATTTATATCCCGCCCTCCACTCCGAAGAGTCTCAGAGCGGCTCACAATCTCCTTTACCTTCCTCCCCCACAACAGACACCCTGTGAGGTGGGTGGGGCTGGAGAGGGCTCTCACAGCAGCTGCCCTTTCAAGGACAACCTCTGCTAGAGCTATGGCTGACCCAAGACCATGCTAGCAGGTGCAAGTGGAGGAGTGGGGAATCAAACCCGGTTCTCCCAGATAAGAGTCCGCACACTTAACCACTACACCAAACTGCCAATCCTCAGGAGGGGGTAGGGGATCTGCTAATGTTGCAGTCCCACTGCTGGCCATCTGGCTGGTGGGGGAAGTGCCACCTCCAAGTCCGACCCCAACAGTAGCCACCAGTGGCCACCCCTCTTGTGAGATTTAAACGGCCCTCCAGCTGATGGGTGGGACCATGTGGCCTGCTGATCAGCTGGAGGGCCCTTTAAATCTTGCAGGAGGGTAGAAAGAAGGGTGGCAAAAGGTGATTTTCCTACTTGGCATTCAGGCACACACATACCCTGCATCTTGCCAAAAAACATTTAAAGGCACCCTTTAAATGCTTTATGCAGGAAATGTGGGTTGGTAGTGCTTGAACTCCAAGTGGCAGATTTGCTGCTTGGAGTTCAGGTATGTGGAGTGCTGGTCCCCAACATTCTGTGTGGCATCATCACGTTGGAGACAGCCCTACCCCCTCCAGAAACACCCCCCCCCCCCGGTCTCCTGCTGGCGATGACGAAGGTCCTGGCAACCCTAATCTCAGGTGCTAAGGAAATGGAATGCACCTCCCCTATCTTATGTTTGTGGAGCTACCAGGCCTAATGGAAAGACTGACAGCTAGGTTACCTCCCATCTCTCTTATCTGTGTTTCTGAAACTTCTAACAGCTTGCTGTGTTTCAGAGGAAAAAAATCTTTCTTTTGTAAGGCCTCTTTACCAGGCATGAACCAGTGTTGAAACTTGAACAAGAAACTGCATGGAAAACCAGTGGCCTTGACAGGGCCTTGCCTGCTTTTCTGAAATACAGGGCAGGGGCCACATTGGGGAATCATGTTCAGAAGATCTATAGGCAACATGTTGAAGAGCTGCTTCTGAACAATGGATGGCTTCTGAGCCACTGAGTGACTATTACTGGTATAAAGTTAGGTTTACATACAAAAAAGCAATAACAAGAATTTTGAGTACATTTATTTTTACATCATACAACAAAATATTCTGAGGTGATGTGATATCTAAATTTTGAGTCGGATCCAGTTAGCTTTTTGGTCAATCTTGTCCAATTCCTCTCCTTAATACAGCTCCCTCTCCACATGGCTTTTGTCCATGTAGGTCCTGTGATCTCAAATACACACACACAAGCATATATGTTATGAAGAACTACCTGACAGCTAGTGCAGTTCTTCATAGAACAGGCTTCCTTGGGAGGTGGTGGGCTTTCCTTCTTTGGAGGTTTTTAAGCAGAAGTTATATGGCCATCTGAAAGCAATGCAGATTTTTTGAATTTAGCAGATCATGAGAGGGAGGGCAGGAAGGGATGAGCCAGTGCTGGACCCTCATGGACCTTTCCTACATGTCCAGGGTAATTACCACTTTGGGGTCAGGAAGGAATTTTCCTCCAGGACAGATTGGCCCAAGGATCTTGGAGGGGTTTTGTCTGCCTGTGGGCATAGAGCAAGAGTCACTAGGGGAGTGGAGGGAGAAGGTAGTTGTGAATTTCCTGTGTTGTGCAGGGGGCTGGACTAGATGAACCTCGATATACCTTCCAGCTCTATGTTTTTATATACACCAAGTATGTATATTTATTTTTAAAGACTCAGATTATAGTAAATTAATGTCATAAATTCTGGACATTTTTCAAGTAGTATAATTAGCAATATATATGTTGTGCAACATTTAAGTTATAATAGGTTTACTGACCCTAATTGTATTTGAAAAGTTAGTGTAGGAAAGTGAGAATTGCTTAAAGAGAAACTGGTCTAAAATTTGACAGCTGGTTAACCTGAGTCATTTTAGATGTATATGATTGTATGGATTGTGACAGCATGGCATAATTGAAATGCACTGTAATTCCAGGAACAGAATAGCTATTCGGTGGTAAATCACTGCATTTTTTTGGTATACCAATATATATTTTGGCTCAGGTTTTGCAGGAAATGTTTCTTAATGGCTATGAAAGAAGGTGGAACACACTGCCCATTATGCCGAGGAATTGTGACCAGAAAAGAAAAAGCACGTCCCAGCAGAGCCTTAGATATTGAAAACAACATGAAGAAATTGGTGGGGAGCTGTAGATGCTGTGACAAACAGGTGGAGTGGTTGAATAGTTTTAAGTACATAAAATAAGTTTTCTCAGCAGACAAATTGTGTCATTCTACACAATCAGGTTTTTTTTGCCTTATGAAGACCTTGAGAGACAGCAAACTGTCTTTTTGTAACAAATACTGTATTGTGTGTAAGTATTAAGACAGTATCTTCCTACAGTATGTTTTATTGTGTGCAGGACTAGTCAGAGAATTTGTGCAAATTAAAAACATTACTTTGGGGCTGAAATAGTCTATAATTTTTTCATATACCTATCTATTTTTCCATTACACATTTTAAATGACTTGACTACAGTATAAGTGATCATGCACTATACAGACAGCAACCTGATCTTAAATACTTTAATTTTATCCATCCTCTTTGTGTTGTATGAAGGTTAAGTCATAAAATTCCATAGTTTTTTCATTCAGTCTGTGCACTGAGCTCAGCAAGAACATATAGTTAAAAACTATGAGAGCAATTTGTGTGCTACTTTCTAGCTAGGATGTGGTTTAGTGATGTAATGCAATACATTTTGTAGAAACTTACATAAACTCATTGACATGATAGTGCATTTTCCTATTTTCTTGTCTGTTTTCTTCTGTTTATGGAAGTGTTTTATATATGAACTTAGTTTATACAAAGTCAGATCATTGGTTTGTCTCAATATTGTATTTATTTAAAATACTGAATTGGTAGCAAAAAAATTATAAACACTTCAGGGTCTTAAGCAGAGAAAGGTCTTTAACAACTGCTACCTGAAGTCTTTGAACTACAGATACAGAACTGTGGCTCCTCCCTATTTGCCTTTTAAAATTTCACTGAGAAATAACTTTATTTACAGATTAGATTCTCTCGTATGAGACAGCATTATAAATCGTGTAAGAAGTATCAAGATGAATATGGTGTTCCTTCTTCAATTCCAAACTTAGAGATATCACAAGATTCAACAGGAAACAGGTAAATCATATTTGCAAGTATCTTCACAAATCTGTGCCATTTTTTAAAATCCCAAACTGGTATACACAAGGAGGAACCCATGAGACTTGGGGGGGGGGGGTTGAGATCTTATCCCCCCACTCCTTGCTGGGCCATCCACTCACCAGCTGGTCTGTCTGCAGAGCTGCTACCAATGACTCATGCAATGGCAAGGCCAGTTCTCCCCTCTTCCTATTTGTCTGCCTGACACATGCAGCAGCTTCTGCTCCCAGCTCCTGCCCCTCTGCCCACCTGCTCCACAGCTGCTCCAAAGGGGATGTTTCCTTACATCAGCCCCACAAATGCAGACACCTTCCCTCTCTTGATGGATGGGATTTAAACCCCTCTTCATTTTTCTTCACAATTTTCTGCAAACCCAGGGGGTCTCCCAACTGAGAACTTGCTAGAGAGTAAGTTCTCAATCTCTCTATCTAGTAGACTATGGAACTCAGTTGTGATTGTGAAAAGTCTAATAACTATATGAACTTAGTTTCTAAATGCTTATATCCTACTTAGCTTTATTCAGAAGTCTCAAAGTTATATGTGATTTACTTCAAAGTATATATGTTTACAGCTCATCCTACTTTAGAGTACATTTATTTGGAGTGGACATACATATAGCTAGAATTAAATCTGGACAGCACGGATTTAGTTCCCACATTTGTCTTGATCTCAGTAAATGTTTTGGGCAAGTTACTGTTTCAGTTTCAACCTTTGCTTTGAAATTGTAATGGAGAATTATTTTTATTACAGTTTGCCCCAGATAGCTAGAAATAAATACAGACTCCATGTTTTTCATGGGAGTATAATAGTACTGACCAGTCAAATTCTGGGAGATAATTGAGGTGTTTGGAGTTGTACTAACATAGTCTCTTCTTGTATAATGCAGTCCTTATTGGATTGATACATGCCTAGTTAAGTGGTGAATGTTACAGAAGGTCTCTGTCCTTACAGATAATTCCTTCCCATTTGTTTTCAGTAATGTACAAAACATCTGAAATGGGCAGCTCCAAAGCTAACCTTGTAATTGGTGACTTCAAATCCATAGTCACCTCTTAAGAAAAATTCTACCTTTAAAAATATTTTTTTTAAAAAGAGAGAGAGGCTTTTTCTACAGAGGTTTGAGTGGTCAGAAATCACATCTTAGAGGATATGGAATCTGGCACTTTTTTTTTATCTTATTCTCCAAAGGGCTCAAGACAGCATACACAATCCCTCTCTCCTGTTTTCTCTTTCTAGATAATAGATAAGTGAGACAGAGAAGTAGTAGGGCATGGTCTAAGGACACCAACAAGCTTTAAAGCTGGGTAGAGATTTGAACCCAGATTTCCATGGTACAAGTCAATCACTCTACTCTCTACCAGCATGCTATAAGAATAAGCTAAGAATCACTATCCATAAGTGCAGCTCAGCAAATTCAGGGTCATAAGAGTTAAGTTGCACTTCTCTTTTGGTTTGTTTTTGAAATTAATTATATCTGTGGCACAGTTCTGCAAACTTATTAATAACTTCACATGCCTAAAAGTGAGAGGGTTGGCGGATTTTGCCATTTTCTGGGCTTGGAGCAGAGGTCACTGGGTGGTGTGTGTGTGGTGGGGAGGTATTTGTGAATTTCCTGCATTGTACAGGGGGTTGGCCCTGGAGGTCCCTTCCAACTCTATGATTCTAAATGGTTTCAAGAGGAATTGCTCTTGTGTGAGTTTGGAAAGGCTCTCCCCACCCTGGCCAAGTATGGGTCACACACCTGAACCTAGGACATTCCCTCCACAGCAATGCCTCCATGAGTGACCCTGTGTTGAAGCAGAAATAGTAATCTAGGAGTGTGGGAGTCATCTAAGACAATTAATATTTGTGGTAAATCTGAAAGGAAGCTGTCCAATCTCACAAGACCCTGTGTTAAAAGGGATGTTAAAATTCTCTGAGGAGAGTAGGTCATAAAGAATATAAATGGGTTGGATCTGACTAGCATTTCTGCTGGTGAAAAAGAAAGTAAGTGTCCTGTGTGACCGCTCTAAAAGGCAACACAGAGTCATAGATCTACATATACAAAAGCTATATGGGCTGGGAACATAGGTTGGAGGGGAATTAGTTGAACTAAGTGAAAAGCTGGCTAGATCCAACCCAGTACTTTCTTTCTTGGAGACCAAACCCCATACAGTAGTATAAACATTATAACTGAAATATTTTATTAAATTAGTGTTCATTCAGATGCCTCTTACTTTAAATATTAAGTGTTGGTGGAAATGAAATCATTTAGGTTTTTTCTACAACTTGGATGTCGGGTTTTCTCACATGCCTGTTATAAAAATATTTTTGTTTTACTTGTCATGGTGTTTCAGTTATTTCAGATTTTTTGTGGTTTTGCACAAATACTTCCCCATCCATTCAAGCAACCCCATTCTTTGACTGCACTTGGAAACACATTGAGAAATGAAAATGTGAATAGGATTCTACAGTGCTATAGATTCCTGGGGTTATAGTATTTGAAAAAGTGCTGCTAGGATTGCAGCAGTTGCTGTCAGTGTATCCAGGTGTGGTCCTGTTTACAGTTCTGTACCTTTATGCAGTTGCAGAAACATGCCTGACCCAGGACATTTTGGAAGCAATCGCACAGAATCAGCTGATGCCCCAGTTCTCCATAGTTACATGAACAATCCAGATTATAACAGTGGAGCATAAAACAGTGATTCTCATATGTGCAGCCAGAGAATATTAACCCAATGGGTTATTTTTTCCGATATAGTCCTCTTTCAAACCAGAGTTCTTTATCAAGGGTTTTGTAAATTTGTTAGTCCTTTATCTCCTGTCATGCTGTCCCTGGAAGGCTGTGTTGCTGTTGGCTCACATTGAGCTGCGTTGCTCTGTTGACTAATCTCCTACGGCTCCTTCTGTGTTGGTAAATTAATATTCTCTTATCACCATGAAGTAAACAATTGTAGCACTCATTATATGGAGGAACTCTGTGGTAGAACAAAGTTTCCAGATAAGCTGCTTCAGATAACTCCTACCCATAACCTGATCCGTACTATGTATTTGAAAGTGAGTCCCACAGGGTTCAGTGGGACTTATTGGGTGCGTTCACACACACTAAGTAACGACTTTGCAACTTAATTTTTACTGTGTAAGAATAGCAGAATCCACCTGCAAACAGTTGTCATGTGAAAGCATCCACTGTTTATAACAGTACTTAAGATTAGAACTAAACTTGAGTCCAGTAGCATCTTTAAGACCAGCAAAGTTTTATTCAGTGTATGAACTTTTGTGTTTACACACACTTCCTCAGATACAATGAAATGGAATTTACCAGTCCATACTTATAGGCAGAGCGGGTAGTAAATTAGCATGCAACATAATGATTATATTTATCAGATTCAAGAATAGCAAGCTTAGTTTATATGGTTATCATAGCTGTTAGTTACCTCCATTCTTGAGAGGGGACAAATAGAGCGTAACAGCAGGGTCTCAATTAATTACTCTAAGCACTTCACAATTAAGAAGGATACATCAGTCTCCAATTTTGACATATTTATTTGCTTCTTTGTGTCCCTCCCCGCAACCCTGGAATTGAATTCAAACAAATGGTGACCATGTAAACTTAAACAATTCCTCACTAACAGTTGCTCTGTCCCCAGGCTTCTTCTTTCACTGGCTCAAGTGATCAGTTCCCCACCAGTTGTTGCACAAGCACATTTTGACCCACGATTCCCTCCAGTTTCCCTGGCAGCTTCTGGAACTCTCAAAAACAAGAGCAGAAAGCCATGAGGGAAATTGGAGGGAGCCGTGGGTCAAAATGTGCTTGTGTAACAACTGGTGGGGAATTGATCGCTTAAATCAGGGAAAGCAGGAGCCCAGGGGCAGAGCAACTACTAATGAGTAATTGGTCTTTGTTTGTTGTTATTGTTTGGTTTTTGCATCTGTTAAACATCCTTAAGTTAAATTGATTAAGCTTGTTATTCTTGAGTCTGATAAATATCTTCATTATATGTTGCATGCTAACTTACTGCCAACTCTCTGCCTATATGTATGAACTGGTAAATTCCATTTCATTGTATCTGAGGAACTGCGTGCACACAAAAGCTCATACATTGAACAAAACTTTGTTGGCGTTAAAGGTGCCACTGGACTCAAACTTTGTTCTACTGCTTTAGATCAACACGGCTACCCTCCTGGAACTGCTTAAGAGTATAGCCCTTTCTGTATTAATAAACTTGCAACTTTTATGTGAAGTTTTAGAAGTGAGTCTTCTATTTCGGAAATTGGAGAAAATTCCAATCTACAAGTTCCTGAAGAAGATAGAAGGTAGGATCATCTTTGAAGTCCATAATTATTTGGATTGAGATATTGGTGCTGTGATTGCGGGGAGGAGCAATACTGGGTTGTGGGAAATGTTTAGCTTCAGATTTGAAAATATAAATGGTTCAGTAGTGGCTCTGATGTTTGTTCAGAGCCCTTGATGTGTACATGGACAGCTGTGTATGCACAGATCCTTCATTTATTTCAGCACTAGGGATTTTTCCATGTAGTTAGGAAATCTCTTGTGAATGAAGTCCTTTCTTTCATCCCTCCCCCATCCCACTGTTAGGTTTATCCTCGCTTCAGTGACTGGCTTCATCTCTGCAGAATTCTTTCTCATATTACTACATTTTAGGAACAGAAAACACTTATTTCAGTATCCAAAATGTCTGTAAAATAATGGTTCTAAACCTATTTGAAAGTATCTCAGCCTAACTTAAAAGTATCATATAACATAGTCCATAAATATTTTTAAGGGATTGAATGGGGGGTGTTTCACAACAGTGCTGTTGTGTTTTTTTTCTGGAAAGGCAAAAAGAGATTTTAAAATCCCATTTCCTCAGCACAGAAGACTGATGTAACTCAGTGACTTTCCTTTCCAGGAAACAAATTCAATCATGCTCCGAAAACAAGGAAACTAAGGCCACCACGACAGTACAGAATACAGTCTAACATTTTGTGTTTGCTTACAGCTTAAGTTCCCTGCTGCTGCCCTTTGCCTTACTTCCTTAACTCCAATTCTGTCCATTTGCAGATAGAGCAGTGCAAAACAAGTACACATTCAAGCAAGTTAAATTCATTAATAAAATAAAATTCAATAATAAAATATTAAAGATATATTAAAATAAAGACAGCTTTTTAGACCTCTATTTCCCCTCACAACTTGCTTGAATTGTCTTTGATGCAATTTCAAATAATGCATCCTTACAATATATACTTTTAACTTTATCAGACAACAGTTAACAATTACATCCTGTGATGACCAACCAAAATAATGAGAAAGATAAAAAGACATAATCATCCCTCTCAGGGAATCATACAAAGGGTAATGCAATACGTAATGGACTTTATCTTCAATAACCATTTTGATATATACACAGTCTGTCTTTAATACAGATGTGCAGATACCTGCCCTCCAAATGTGCTGTAGTGACTTGTAAGGTGCCCTGAGCCCACTCTGAGGGGAGGGTGGGATATAAATTACAGGAAATAAAAATAAAATAAATAAATAGGCATTTGTTGGAGTCTCAGTTCTGTGAATGCTTTCCTTAAAAGAGTTATTCTGTAAATGACTGGAATTAGAATGATTTTTCTTAATTGCATACCAATAAGAATACTGGTTATTATTTATTTATTCTCTCTCTCCAAGGATAAAAAGAAATGTATAGCTCTGCATATGAAGACTTTGTTGAAACCTATAAGTAATTCCCTCTTGAGAGGATACTGGCTATTGCCTCATTTTATCTTGGCAAATCTGAGTCCAGTCCCCCCACCATCACTCATACCAGGACTTCTTTGGTATTCTAGTATCCATAATGCAATTTAAACTGCACCAGTACTGAATCATCCTTATATTTATTCTAGAGAGAGTCCTATCTCTACCCTCAAAATAGCCCCAGCAGGTCTGAGAGATAGTGATCAATTTTTCAGGGACTGTAATAGAGCAACATTGATGGAGGACCCTGTAGGGTTTGCAAGGCAAGATATATTCAGATGTAGCTTGCCATTGCCTGCCTCTGTATCTTGACGGTGGTATTCCTTGGAGGTCTTTCATCCATTTGCTAGGCAGGGCTGGCCTTGCTTAACTTCTGAGACCTGATGAGATCAGGCTAGCCAGTCCTCAAACCTCGGATACCCAATTCTCAAACCTCAGAAACATGACACATTTGAGCTGGTGCTTTCTTCATATAATTTTTAAAGGCGGGCTCTACTAGCTCACTGTCTTTTGAATGGAAGAATCTCAAGACTGTAATATTTCCCTCCCCAGCATCTGTCAGGTAATTCTCATGGCTTGTGCAGCCAGCCAGCCAAGCAGAAGTGAAACACTGCCCAGAGACCGGGGAGGCGGGGGAGTGTTTTATACAAAGAAACTCAACCTTCCCTGTGGGATCCCTCACTGCTTTCCATTTCCCTAAAGAATTTTGAAGCGCCTTCACTTTGGTAGCCCCTGCCACCTCCTGAAAACTCACTCATTTTTCACCAGTTTGATGGCAAGGCTCCCAAATAGAAATTAAGGCAGCCTCTTTTTCTCTTAAACAATAAACACTTTATTCCATTATCCACATTTCTAAAAGGTATATAGACTACAAAAATGAGGGTTTAGGGTCTAAGAAAGAAAACCAGAAAGATTTCTGATCTAAGTTGAAAAACTACCTTTTACCTGGCATTGCTCTCCCCCCCCCTCCACTCCCTTGGAACAAATGGGTTTATGCATAGATGTTGTTCTCCAGCTGTCACACACGGATGCTCATACACACACAGAAACAAAGGGAGAACAGTTCCTTTTCAATTTTCTGCAGAGTGCACTGAAGTCTTGACCAACTAGGCACTGAAATCCTGATAGTTTGTGCCAGCAAGAAAACAGCAGCCTATGGAAAGTTGCTATTTATACCAGGGTGATTATTTTTCCCAGAGGATGCAAAAACATCTTGATCTGGGAGTAACAGGTTTTTCCCAGACTGTTGTTTTTGTCAGTACCTGTTCATCTCTACAAATGACAGCCCATCCTAATATGAAAATGTTTCCTCAGCCCTCATCTATAACAAA